>NC_088855.1:26822181-27429681 GCF_963853765.1 Magallana gigas | reverse complement strand
TATAAAAAAAAGATTAAAAACAAATCATATGTCAATAAGCAGATAAGGCAGGTATCGCAGTCTATACTGAAATAGCCAGTACACTCATTACAGCTGTTTGATCCACCTCTTAATTTTTCGCGGGAAATATAGCGCGAGTGCACTGTGACGTCATCCATGACTTTGTTCGTCTTTGTTTACGTTTCTCGACTCAATAAGAAGGTATGGAAGCATGCAACATATCTTTTGAGTCTCGCCAAAGCATATGCAGTACTCAAAACGTGTCTTCAAACTTAAAGTCACCGTAAATTTAGTCTCGTTCAACCAGACGCTCGGCTGTCTCCGTAAATCTCCGACGAGCAGACAGCCGAGCGTCTGGTTGAACGAGACTACCGTAAATTACGAGTTAAAAGTCGGCCATTTTTTGCATAGCACCACGGGTGAAAACATTAGAGAGCATTATGGGACGTAGACAAAAAATTTTGTTTGATGAACTGTAGGTTTAGCTCGTTCTTTTTCCCGCGCACACTGGTTCTTAGAGCTCGCTTCGCTCGCTATTATGTTTAGATTTTCCTAGATTATATCAGTCTGTGTTTATATTGCCTTTTCACCGATTGTACTCGGTCATTTACACCCTAAAGCGGAGGAAACGCAGAGGAAATTCCAGCGCACTTTAGTGGTACTGTCACTCGTTTCGTTACAATGATACTAATTTTAAAATAATTAGACACTTCATGAATGAAAGTTATGCTATTTAAGCATTTAAATTGTATTCGATACATCAATTATTTCCTTAGTATCAACTTACAACAAATAATGGTAGGTCAACGCTGCTTCTATAGCCCTATATATATAGGTCCATAGTCCAATCCACACTTTGCAAAAGTTGTTCCCCTTTGCGGGGTCAACCCAAAGGTCAAAAGGGAAAAAGCAACTTTTCCCTTCTTTAAACAACCAAATATTTAGGCGTCCTCTGAAGAAATCTCTTGGAATTTGATTTATTCCTTCGATGTGTGGGTTGCCCCAACTTGGGGCAATTAACATTCACAGCGGAAAAGGATTTTGATGTCAAATGACGAAGTTACAACCCTCTGAACTACAAAGGCTACTGTGAGAAATATATGGGTTTTTCCCCAAAGATGGCGGCCAAGGGACATAACTTTTGTAAAGTGTGGATTGGTCTATTGTAGGTTTGATCTTGTGTACTGTAGACTTGCAAAATCACCACCCAGTGTCGTGAGTTTGCTGATAAGTTAACAAGTGATGTGGGATATAATAATGACATAATTTGTTCATTGTTAGTACAAATTCCTCAATCATTTTTATAAAGCAAAATGAAAAACGAAAACATTTCTTAAGGTAGCCTATAACAGAAGACTTTAAACATTATTTCTAATTGGATTAAAACTGACCATGAAAACAGTAATTGATGCTAACCTAAAGTAAAATAATTATGTATGTGCGTGTGTTATATTCTGTTTTAATTCCAGATATATAAATCTCAAATAATTAATCAAAACGTGTTGCATAAATATCATCGGACAGAATATAGTACATTAGTTTCATAGATGTTTGCAGTCACTGGTTCGAAAACGGGTGCCAGGTAGCTCAGTTAGTAGAGCACTTCACTATAAGTTTGAATCATGATATGGTCTGTCAGTAATCAATTTTTATTACATGTAAAACCGTGTTTTTTTTTTTTTTTTAAGGAAAATGCCACCCAAGTACCCTTCAATTAGGAGGGGAAGGGATGGAATCCCTGTTCTATACGACAGTGATGCTGCTCGGCAGTTTAAGGAGAGGGCTTGGTTTCCTCCACAGACAGCATCCCAGGTAGAAAATCTTGCCAAGGAATGTGTAAGAGAGAGAGGTGGGGATGTCAATGACAGAAAAGACGTGCTAGGTAATGTATTCATTTGGTATTTATAGAATTTATGAAGTGTCAACTGAACGTGATTTGACCCTTTGGATCAAGTTACTGTTTTAATAATAGATATACATGTATATAATTATCATATACCCATCAATTTTCCCTTCTTAATACAGTACTATCAATTTTACAGAGTGTGATCCAATTTTCCGGATCATCACACTGCTTTTTTGATTCCCTATTACCACTCTCTTAAACTGATGAAAACCTGAGCCATGAAAAATGAAAACTTAATTCTGTCTGCTTTGACGCAGCATATAATTATCAAGCAACATTTAGTATAGTTTATATTTCTCACTGCAGGAGAGTTCGTATTGCAAAGTGGGAAATACAGAGGGCAGAAGTTTTGTTGGCTGCTGGAAAATTGTCCTGGATATGTGGGCTGGTTTGTTGGGTCGATTTTGGAGGACCGAGTGAAAGGCGACAAGTCCTCAGTCACTCAAATGGCAAACAAAGATTCCCTTTTGGTAATCCTGATTATTATTTAAAAAATAATTACCAATGTCATGTACAGTGTACTTATTTACATTACTATGAAATTCTATGAAAAGGTACCTGAATTCATATTAGTTTTGACATTATGCAGATGTATTGTTCCATGTTTGAGGAGTCTCGGGCCATTGTTAGCCAAAAACTATCTGGTAGGAGCAAGAAAATTCAAGATGAATGGAAGAGACTTTGTGAGAAAAGGAATGTTGTACCTGGGCAACAATTTCATTTGCTTCTTTCTGGAAGAGAGCTGTCCCCAGAAGCGCTTCGGAGAAAGGTCAGAAGGATTGCAACTCCCAAACGAGTAACACCAAGTAAGTTGCTCAAATTATTTACTGTAAACAATTTCATTACCTTTTTAGGTCACTTGGGTTACTGATCTTGTGCTGTTTGTGTCGTTAAAATTAATTGTATCATTGCTGCGATGGTTTTGCATTGATGACCTTTGTGTTTTTATTTCTGATACACCATGGTTTAGCTGTGCTCTAACAGCTGTGGTGTATCCAGATAAACCATATTCAGATTATAAATAAAGTGAAACAAGCAAAAAAAGATTTATTGACAAAATAATGAAAAAAAAAATGTTTCCTTGCATATAACAAAACACAAACTTTTTTAAGCATCACACTGAACCGAGTGCAAAATTAGGATCCAAAAGTGCATAGTTTTAAAAATTCACACGCATTTGTTTTATGCCGTAAAATTAAAAACACAATTGTTAAAGACTGACTTCGAGGAATCACTTTTCTCGTCGATGTCGGGATGTTTTCCTAATAATGGCGATACATCTAGATCAATCTCGGGCGTTAATGCAATCTCACATTTCGTCTTCTTAGGCGGATCCAAAACTTTCGAAACACTTTCTTGAAGAACGGAATTTGTACGCTTGTACTCCGCCCCTCGACCGGTATCGGAAGATACACTCGTTCAAGGGTACTCTAAATATTACTTAGTTAACAATTTTACCATAAGTTTTTAACTTCTCAAATATAATGCTATAGTTACCATTTTTGGTGTTAAGTATCATTAGGATAAGAGACAGGGATGGGGTAATTGAAAAAAGTATTTGTAATTGAGTGTAATTAATTACATTTTTCAAAGTAATTGAAAGTAATTTGTAATTGAGTCTTTCTTCAATTACAAGTAATTGAATGTATTTAAATACATTCCAAAAATATTGTGTATTTTCAATTACTTTTCAATTACATCTCAATTACTTTTTTTTCCAAGTTTAAAGTATAAAAAAGGGTGTCTTATAATGATAAAAAGATTTTATACATGTTTGGCATGGACTTTTGTTTATACAATAATTAAATGTCCCATAATGTTTCAAATGTTTATACAGCATAACACACTGCCCAGGGCAATAGGTAAAGATCTAATTTTGTGGAGGTGTGAACTCCTCTAATACCCAAGAACCCCCATTGATTTTAGACTTAAGGGAGTCAAAATATCTCATTCTGGTGAATTATAGCAATTTACTGATATGCTGTACTGTCGAAAGTTGTACTTTCTGAATATTAAACATGGTTTTAATATGTGAATAAAAATTAATTCGCTATAGAGAGAATATTATTCAGAACCAAAAATGAACTCAATGGTACTCAATGAATTTAGTGTTAAAGAAAATTTTTCTAGAAATTTTCAAGAAATCTGATCTGAACTGAACTATACAACCTTTAAAAATATAACCGTACACAAAGCTCTGTATACTAGTATACTATATCTTAATGCTGTTTATATATTATGTATATGTTGGAACTATTAATGGTTACTATTAATAATTATTGGTTGGAACATTAACGGTGGTTTTGAAAACAAGTGGGGTCAATTAAAGCACTATCTGTGTACATACGACATTATATGTCTATCGGAATGTTGGATTCGTAAAGATTTCTCCGTTGATGTGGAAGGCTATAAAACACACATATTCCATAGAGATTCTAGATCCGTCCAGGGAGGAGGAACTATTATTCTGATAAAAGATATATATGATAAATATGTGTCTGTTATTGATTCTTTATACGATATGATTATTTGGTTCAAAATTGACAAATCTCTTTGTGTATATAAATGCGATGTGTATTGCGCATTTACATATTTACCCCCTGCGAATTCTGTATTTTTAAAAATTCTAAATTGTGATATCTTTAGTGAATTAGAAAATTTTTTGTGTAATTATTTGAATCAAGGTGATGTTTTTGTTTTTGGAGACTTTAATAGTAGAACGCAATCATTACCAGATTTTATTGAAAATGATTCATTACATAATGATATCTTAGATAGTCTGCCTACATATACAGCTGACAGCAAGTTACCTGTAAGAATGAACCCTGACACTGGGCGTAATGAATATGGTACAAAACTATTGTTATTATGTAAGACCACAGGTCTTCGTATTGTGAATGGAAGACATGAAGGCGGTCACGCAAATGATTTTTCTTTCAATGGGTCACGTGGACTCAGTACAATTGATTATTTACTATCACCTGTCCATATGTTTGATTGTTTTCATAAGTTTATTGTCTGTAATTTCAATGCTTTTTCTGACCATGCACCACTACACATAGAACTGCACATTAGTATGAACAACAACCCATGCCATAAGCTGGCTGACTCGCATGAATACTCTCAACGTAAACGTTCCTCATGGAAAGTGGAACACCTCGGACCGTGCACAGAATCTATTATCCAAAATCAACACAGATTGAATGATTGTATTAATATTGAAGATATCTCATCTCAAACTGACATGGATTCTTGTATTAACAAATTTAATGAAGTTTTTCATGAAATTGTAGATCCATTTTTTGAAATCAAGAAATTTGACACCAGTGATTGTAGCACTAGAAGAAATCAAACAAAGCAAGATAATGTACATGAATTATATTTATCTACAAGTGATAAACCAATGATGGTTCGATTGTAAATTAAAATCACTGTATAAAGAGTATATTGTTGCATTACGTAAATTCAATTCTTGTAAAAGTGTTGTTAATCATCAAGTATTGATATGCAAAAAGCGCACATATAAGCTTTGTGAAGCTAAATGCAAAAGACAGTATTTATTGCATGAAGGTCAAAGACTAGAAATTCTTAAGAAAAATAATCCTAAGCAATTTTTTGCAAAATTTAAACGAAAATCTAATTTTAAATCTAATGTGCAACTAAGTGAGATTTTTGACCATTTTAAATTAACTTCACAAAGCAATGTTACTATTGATAATGATATCTCCAATGATGCTGAAGATTGTATTTTTGAAGAACTAGATAAGGATATTGATGTTGAAGAAATTAAAGTAGCTATTAAGAAATTAAAAAAAGGTAAATCACATGGTGACGACTGTTTACTTAATGAATATTTCATTGAATTTGAAGAATATTTGTTGCCTATCCTACATAGACTTTTTAATTGTATACTTCAAACAGGGTTCTTTCCTGAATCATGGTCTTCTTCTATTATTGTGCCTATTTTTAAAAAGGGAGATAAATCTGATCCTAATAATTATAGAGGAATCAGCCTTGTTAGCAACATGTGTAAACTTTTTACTTCCGTATTGAACAACAGACTTATAACATGGTCAGATGAAAATGATGTCATTACTGATGCACAATTTGGTTTTAAATCTAAATGTGGTACAAGTGATGCAATCTTTGCTCTACATACTTTAATTACTTCATTGTTGGCTAGTAATAATAAAAAACTTTACTGTGCC
This sequence comes from Magallana gigas, assembly GCF_963853765.1. Taxonomy (NCBI): domain Eukaryota; kingdom Metazoa; phylum Mollusca; class Bivalvia; order Ostreida; family Ostreidae; genus Magallana; species Magallana gigas. The sequence goes on along the minus strand of NC_088855.1, from coordinate 27,423,567 downwards.
TTTATTGATTTCAAAAAAGCATTTGACTCTGTTGATAGGTCTAAACTTTGGATGAAATTGTCAAAAATTGGTATCCAAGGAAAACTTCTATGTGTTATAAAAGGGTTGTATAAAAATGTTAAAGCATGTGTGACTTCTGATGGACACTTGAGTGATTTCTTTAACAGCAATCTTGGTTTAATGCAAGGTGAAGTACTTTCACCCATTTTATTTAATCTGTATGTAAATGATTTTGAAATCAACTTTTTAAATTCTGAATGTGTACCATTTGAAATTTCATCACTGAATCTTTTCCTTCTTATGTATGCTGATGACATGGTGATTTTTTCAGAAACAATTGCTGGTCTTCAATCACTTTTGGATGAATTAACATATTATTGTAGCACATGGAAATTACACATTAATGTTGATAAGTCAAAGATTGTTGTTTTTAGAAAAGGTGGAAGGGTAAAAGAAAACGAAAAATGGTATATTTATGGTAAACCACTTGACATTGTAGATCAGTTTGCTTATCTTGGCATTATTTTTTACTACAATAATAAATTTTCTAAAGCTGAGAAACAACTTGCTGAGCAAGGCAGGAAGGCATTATTTGTATTGAAAAAAAATATTAGAAACATGTTTTTTAACCATAATACTTTGCTATCATTGTTTGATTGCTTTGTTGGCAGTGTCATTAACTATGCTTCTGAGGTATGGGGTTCACTCAAAGCACCTAATATTGAGAAACTTCATCTTGATTTTTGTAAACATATCTTGGGAGTTAAAAGGTCAACTTGTAATGTAGCAGTTTATTCTGAATTAGGACGCTGTCCTCTGATGTACCAAAGAATGTTCAACATAGTTAAGTTCTGGAAAAAAATACTGTACCATAATAATTGTATTATTCAACATTGCTATTTAATGCAAATTAGATGTTGATATCATAGTATGTACACTTCTGCCACATTCTCTTGTTAACCTACCTGTACGTGTATATTGTTTATATTTATTGTACTGATGAGCTGTATAGCTTAAAGTTAATAAAGAACATGTTCTCAAGATTTAAAAAAATAAAACTATAAAGTATTTGAAATGTTATTAATTACATTTATCAAAGTAATTGAGAGTAATTATTAATAATTACATTTTAAAAAATCAATGTAATTGTAATTGCAAGTAATTGATAAAATTGTCAATGTATTTGAAAGTAATTAATTACTTTTCAAAGTAATTGACCCCAACTCTGATAAGAGACATTTAAAATATGAAAAGTTTAGAAAATTATGATCAAATCTATCATAAAGCCCTTCAAGCTTCATTGGATTTGATCACCCTTACCAAAATTATCACCTTACAATACTCAAAGAATTATTTCTTTATTCCTTAACACATACACTATTGTTATATTCAGTAGTATATTCTCACAATATAACTCTATATAGACAAATAGTCAATAACTGTAATATTAGCTCGTTATAATATTAAAGATATTCATTGAGAGAAGTTTATCATTTTTTCTATAATTTCAGATTTAAAGCAGCCTTCGAGGTCACCAGCAACAGCAGATGACATGAGGTTACTAGAAGCTGTTCAAGAATTTGAAGTGGAGTCTGGTAATGTTTTCTGAAAAATTAAATCTAGATCATTGTTAATAATGATATGAAAAAGAATATATTGAAATACACATTGATAAATACATTATAATGATAAATATATTTTTGAGTTTACTAGTATATCAAAGGCAAAACAAATAAACTATATTTAATTAAATAAATAGTGGACAGAACAAATTTTTCAGCTTCAAATAATGTTTGCAAGGTCATATATTTTGAAAACCATAACTGAATGAAAATAAATGTGATGAAATTTCATTTTTTAATAAATATTCCTCTTTTAAAATCATAACCACCTCATTGATTTTACAGATTATTTCAGGTAAGAGAGTTTCACCAGTGCCATATAGGTTAAATTCAAAATTGTGAAGTTTAAGTGAAGTGAATTTTGAATGAAATTTTTTTTTATTTTAAAGTCTTTTGAAAAATTAATCTAGGTACTTTACTGTAAGCAGTAGTAAGAAATAAACAACTTTGAAAACCTATTATGGCAATGGATGAAGTACACCACAAGTAAATTGATGTAGTCTTGTGTGTACGTGTGGTGCTGTGACCATAATTGGTGTTGGCTTAAAATGATACTATAATCTTTACACTGGTGTTGGCTTCAAGTGATTCCATAATCCTTACACCTCTAATACATGCTATTTCTATGCTTTTATGTCTTCACCTTGTCTTAACATACCGGGATAGCCACATGGATATATCACCTGTAATTTTTCTTCTAAACTATGTTTCAGAACTATCACTTCATCCTTTTTCATTTCCATTACACATCTCATTATGAAATTTTTGCTCAAAATATTTTCAGGATTATTTATAAGTAGTGTAACGACACTCATACATTTTTCATCTATAAAATTCAAGTGTGCCAGTTCTTAAGCAGTTATTACATGTTTTTATATACTCAAAACTCTTACTATCACTTCATCAATACTCTCGCATAAGCTCAATCAAGCATATTTAACTCAAAGCTTTGTCAAAGTGCTACCTACATCCAGTTTATTAATAGAACTTGCTTCCCACCTCGCTAATGTGACCAATCAGTGAGTTCATACTTGTTTAATAGTTTTCCACAGTAAATGTTAAAGGAAATTGTCATATTCTGATAGTATGGGGAGCAAGCTAACCATTTTTCAGCACTTTCAGACTTTTTGATTCATTATTCAAATAATTAGTACACTTTCATTTAGTCAATTATTTCTATTTCATTTCTAATGATTGCATCATTTGTGAACTTCAGGTGTTTTACAGTCCCCAGAAGTTGAAATTAGTAAAGTGAGAAGAAAGCTTCTGCAAGATTCGGGTAAATGACATCTACATTGTTATGATAAGTTTCCTTTATGTACAAAATAATTCATATTTTAAAAATATAGTACAGGAAATAAGCATAAAGACTCATAAAAAAAACTTAATACTTTTGTTTTTTTGGCAATTTTTAATTGTTACTTGCGTACGAGAGAAAATTTAGTGATGATATCCTGTTTCTCTTCTACTGCAAAAGAACATGATATACATTTATTTTCAAAAATATATGTTCTTATGTGTAATTTTAGCCCTGCCCTCAGCAACCTCCAGCACTGCTGCTCCTGCCTTAGTGAGGCCCTCCGCAACCTCCAGCACTGCTGCTCCTGCCTTAGTGAGGCCTCCCGCAACCGCCACTGCTGCTCCTGCCTTAGTGAGGCCCTCTGCAACCTCCCGCACTGCTGCTCCTGCCTTAGTGAGGCCCTCCGCAACTTCCAACACTGCTGTTCGTGCCTTAGTGAGGCTTCCCGAAACTGCCACTGCTGCTCCTGCCTTAGTGAGGCCCTCCGCAACTTCCAGCACTGCTGTTCGTGCCTTAGTGAGGCTTCCCGCAACTGCCACTGCTGCTCCTGCATTAGTGAGGCCCTCCGCAACTTCCAGCACTGCTGTTCGTGCCTTAGTGAGGCCCTCTGCAACATCCTGCACTGCTGTTCGTGCCTTAGTGAGGCTTCCCGCAACTGCCACTGCTGCTCCTGCCTTAGTGAGGCCCTCCGCAACTTCCCGCACTGCTGTTCGTGCCTTAGTGAGGCTTCCCGCAACTGCCACTGCTGCTCCAGCCTTAGTGAGGCCCTCCGCAACCTCCAGCACTGCTGCTCCTGCCTTAGTGAGGCCCTCCGCAACTGCCACTGCTGCTCCAGCCTTAGTGAGGCCCTCCGCAACTTCCAGCACTGCTGTTCGTGACTTAGTGAGGCTTCCCGCAACTGCCACTGCTGCTCCAGCCTTAGTGAGGCCCTCCGCAACCTCCCGCAATGCTGCTCCTGCCTTAGTGAGGCCCTCCGCAACTGCCACTGCTGTTCGTGCCTTAGTGAGGCCCTCCGCAACCTTCAGCACTGCTGCTCCTGCCTTAGTGAGGCCTCCCGCAACCTCCAGCACTGCTGCTCCTGCTTTAGTGAGGCCTCCCGCAACCGCCACTGCTGTTCCTGCCTTAGTGAGGCCTCCCGCAACTTCCAGCACTGCTACTCCCGCTTTAGTGAGGCCCTCCGCAACCACCACTGCTGCTCCTGCTTTTTCCACTGCAGAGCCAAGACTATGTAAGCTTGTGTCTTCTTAAGTAATTGCTTTCATGCTATCTGATGCCATTCTACATATTTTAACAATATAATAATTTAATTTTCAGTGTCTGCCACAACATCTGCCTCTATTGAACATGATCTTGAGGCCCCATCGACAGCCAGTAGAGGTAAGTTTTGTAATCTCATCCAAGCGCATCTTGTTTACTTTTTCAAGTGGTACTTATAGGTCATTGTGTGTTGTCTTACATTACAATTTAACAATTAAATTTTTGAAAAATTAAATGGAAAATTCTTTTAAGATTTAGCACTTTGAGAAGAGGAACATGAAAATTTAAAACTTACTTAACTTTTAAAGTAGACTTTTTACAATAGGTCAATGTTTGTATATTTTGTTTATGGTGAGCCTAATGAACATCAATTTTTTCAGACACATCAGACACTCTGACTGTCCTGGCTGGATGGAAGAAAACTCTGCCCGATGTGGATCACAAGTGGATATCAGAGACTTTTTTCAGGATGGGGAAACGCGGCCCTGAATTTGATTTCACTAAAGTCTCCAAGCTTTGGTACCAGCCACCACAGCCAAGCCTTTCAGCAAGTATCCTCAACAAACCAGATCGGTACTTTGCTCATCGGTTTTTCCTGTGGATGCCCCGCCACCTGTTCCACATGGACCTTGTTTGTCCTCAGGAGGAATGCAATGGAAAACTGACCAATGCCGGAGTCCATCAAAAAGCCCGCATGGTGTTGGATGTAGACTCTTTCTACAACATGGCTGGAGAGTACCTTAGTTGCCCAAAATGCTCCTAAAAGGTAATTTATTTCTATATTTAGATTCTTGTTAATTAGATTTGATCATGTCACCAACTCATTTTTATAAACATAAAAAATTGATACCTTATTTTTTAAGTATCTATAATCCCCGTACAAGATGCAATAGTACTGTTGTCCCTTTCCTTAAATTTACTTGCCTCCTCTTTTATCTGTTTTATTCATTTCGGTCTTATATATTATGTTACTCTACATGTAATAAGGTAATATATGTATACCGGTTAGTAACGTTGTAAATACTTTTGGTGCCTTTAAGGTAATGATCTGTAATCTATACATATGCATACTCATAATATGGTAGATAAAAATGTATTTCTTATGAAACTTTTTGCCCATTCTAGGTCATCAGTTGGAGTGAGGGTATACTTAGGCAGCTTGACAACACCAGCAGGAATCAGTTCCCATGTATTTTGACATCAAAATATGCATGCAACCTGAGGGTTGTCAGGCTCCTTCGTCAAAGAACCTTGGGAAATAGCAGCAGTGCTGTGAGCAAGGTGATAGAGGAGCAGCATGGTGAGAAGTATGTCACCAGCTTAGAAAGCTACTTCTCCAACTGCAAATCTTTCCAATCTTCTGCTCACAGAGGTTTCTTTGGCATCCCTCACTTTCAACGGCCACCACCCCAACCGCCAGTGCCAAGACACCGTTGGTTCATGAAAGTGTACCAACCGGATGTCATAAACAGACTGGATTACATCAAGGCATCCATAACATCCCAGTTTGGTGCCATACTGAAGATGGATTCAACTAAAAAAATTACAAACAAACTTGCAGGTATTTCTTACTTTTCACTATTAGCCACAATATATGTCATTTTTTTTTTATTTTGCACAACTTAAAAATTTATTTCCATCTATTATTTACATGAATTATTATGAATTTTTCAGGTCATGGCAGAAAGGCAATGTGGGTGACAAATGTAGAGAATGAATACGGACAAATACTCATGTCCGTATTGACTGAGGGAGAGGGGGCATCCTTGAGGCCAATGATCGAAGGCATTATGTCACGCTATGAGAAGGCAGCAGTAGATCCTCCTCAAGTCCTGTATGTTGACAGAGATTGCTGTGGACCAGCAACAGTACACAAGTACTTTGAAAATTGGCCAAATATTAGCATAAGGTAGGGAGACACAATGAGTATGCCATGGTATTCTAATTTGCTAATTAATGATTTTTATGCTTATATCATTAAAGCTGGGTATTAAGAATATGTAACATTTAAAAAATGTGTACTATAACAATAATTTTACTGCATATAGTGATGATAATTTTTCTATGACTTATAATCATACTCTCAAGACTAAGGGCTTTATTATACTTAGGTTATCTGTAAGGCTCGAGGCCTCTCATTGACATCTAATCATAGAAAACAATTACTATCCTCAGGTTAGACATCTGGCACTTTATGCGACGGTTCCCCTCTGGTTGTACCACTGACAAGCATCCTTTGTATGTACAGCATTTTCATGGGCAAGCTAAGTCGGTGTGTCTTCAAATGGGATGAGGATGATCTCCAGCTGCTAACAACAGCCAAGCGGGAAGAGATGATCCTCCAGGGAGTCGTCAACCCCTCTGAAAAAGATGTCAGGCGAAACCTCTCCTCCACAGAACTGGCACTCCACTGTAAGCGTGTCACCCGAGGAACAGAGGAGACCCAAACGCTGATATCAGGCTTGATACAGTCATTGGATGGCCCCAAAGGGTGCGACACATTAGGTGTCCCATTGTTTGAAAGCGAGAGGATAGCTGAGGTGTGGAGGGTCCAACAACAACATGTTTCCTGCATCCAGGACCCTGAAGGTGTTCATCTGTACACACAGACCGGTACCTTGAAGAAAGGTGGGGTTGGTCTGCCTGTGTACAGATGTGCCAGAGGATCGACCTCCCTCGAAAGTTTTCATCTCCACATGAACAGGTTTATACCAGGTAGGAAAAGATATATTACACATACTGCAATTCCCAGCAACAGTATAAAATTTTACCTTCCAATTAAAATAGGCAATCATTTGCCTTTCTTTATTAAAACAATTGCACATTCATGAAAATATGTTTTGGGATGTCTTTGTGACTCCTAATCATATTGATCAATATTTAACATAATTTTGTAGTTAATTTTGAGATCTGATCTGATAATAAATACATTTTAATGAAAAATGTTGCTCTTTAAATGAAACAGGGACCCTGGCCAACGATATAAATTTCCAAGTTTTTTTACTCGATGGCCTGTTCCGTTGGAATCTAGACAGGGAGGCTGCTGCTGTCAGGACAGATACCAGGGAACGTTGTCCAAGGACATACAGTGGTCCTCTTAAAAACTCGGTCAATAAACTGTCTTTAGAAATCTTAGGGGAACCTTTCTTCGGGGACTTTCGACCACCAGGGATGTATACAGGTGAATTTATGACACTGATTTTTATACCTCCACTCCTAAGGAGAGGGGTGTATACAGTTTTACCTTTGTGTGTCTGTCTGTCTGTCTATCTGTAACAAATTTCTCAGCAACTTTTTTTTAAAGGTGCTTGAAATTTTTACACACTCTTTGTTTAGTCATGCCACAAGATATGATTTATTTTTTGTCCATATTAATGTAAACTTCATGTTAAATGTCGACACTGCTTATAATTTTGTTTATTCACATAAGAGCTGGGGTATCACTGGTGAGCATTGGCTCATGGTTATGTTGTTATATTTGTTGCCTTTGCTCACCAATTTTGTTGACTACATGTGCATTAAAAATTGCTTTTATAAATAACAACTTTGCATGTACTATTACAGGGGAGCTCATAGGCATTGAGTACTTATACTCCCAAACAGGAAAAGGATCAACTGATTATGCACAGGCTGTTCTATCAATTTCTGAGGAAGACAACCGTGACGTTGAGGAAGAAGATGAAGGCTTCGAAGAGATAGAAGACGTCATTGATCCTACAATCCCTGCCCTTGAGTGTCATCCTGAGCCAGTGCCTCCCATTCTGCCCATCCCGTCTATGGCAGATTATGAAAAAATGTTGGAAGACACATGCAGAGGTACATATGGCATATTTATTCAAACAATATCTTATAATTGAATCGAACAGCCCTCTTAATGTTATTTCATATCAGAATATTTGCATATCCATTGTTCTTTCCCACTATAAGTCCATACGGAGGAACTGCAATTATATTTCTATAATCGCAATTGCTCTGTCTGTATACTATGACGTCATAAAGGTGTGACTTCATATACTTTTCCATGGCGTTAAAGATTAAAACCACTATACGATACATCATATGTTTTTCTCCAACTCCATAAAATTGATGTAGCCTATTTGATATTAAAACATGTCTTATAATAACATTTTAAAGGAATTACTGTTATAACATATCATTGATTCTGTTAACAAATCTATGTGAATTAAAATGATACATTACAGTCTGCATGATTATTTTTGATGCAGTAACTAAATGTCAAGGTCTTTGCTAATACAAGGTATTTGAGAGTGGTAAAATGCAAGTATAAGTAATAAACAACGAATATTTAGTGAATATGGCGTTATGAATAGCAACTGCTCTGCTGGCATATTTTCCATGGAATATGCCAACAGAGCAATTGCTATTCATAATGCCATGTTCACTAAATAACGTTGTTTATTTCTTAATTATTCTAATGGAAATTCAAATTTGCACTTAGTTATTGCATATAATGCTTTGCAATTTATATAAAATTAAATATGTAGGTCATATTCATAACATTTTTTTAACAATCTCTCTGTAGCAGAATCAGCAGAGCCAGTTTTAGTGCCTCTACACCAAGACCCTAAAGATAAACCCCAGAACACTGCCGCTGATGATGTAAGATATATTTTATCAACATGTTTTTACACCATATTTATCAAACAACTTAAAATTGCTTGTCATCTACTAATATTTTGTGATTTAATATCCTAGAGGTACTCATCTGAACAGTACTGTTGCCATGAGCAGCATCATACATTGTATGCAATCCATTCATAATTTCAAGTTTAGATTCCTTTGCAACCACCTACATGTAACTGTCATCTCCTAGTATTGTTAAAAGAATGACATTCCAATACCAGTGAAATATTTTAACAAATTTGCATGCTGTAATTTGTTAAACTGTATTTGATAGATTCATTTCCCCCTTTTGATGGTTTTTAGTCGAAATAAGGTGATACTTATGTATTTGATATATTTTTCTTTTCAGGAAGTAGTTGGTCCAGACAACATTCCTGGTTACGGCCATGTCTTGCGCCTTGCAACCTTCCTTGTTTCATTGCGGGATGCAAAGGGATTGTTGCCAGCACAGCTGAAACAATTGAAGGACTTGTGGAGGGCCCTCAGTGATTATGACAAGATGAGGACTGTTTTCTCTCCAAGACATCAGAAGGGACATCTCCAGGGCAGATTTAAAAGCCCGAGGAAAAAGGTGGCACCTGGGGTCGAGAGTATTGAAAGGTACTTATAAATTATACCTTAATTTTCATTTTTATGAAAAATTTATTGATCCATAAAGGAGATGGTGTCATTAAAAAATTCATGCACGCGGCCGCAAATTCTATTTGATAGAGGGAAAAGTTTCATCTAAATTAAATTTTTAATGTATAATCAAATCCAAACATTTTCATAATTTCATAAGAAATCCTTAAATCATGTTTCCAATGAATTTGATAGTGATTTTTTTAAGGTCGTACCATAAAACATGTTATTTATTAGTTCAGTTTCAACCTTGAAAAAATATACCTAAAAATCAGTAAGTTACAGTTTTCTCTTTTCTTTTGACAGAGTTGTACTCGGTCCGAATCAAGGACCCGCACAATGGCCAAACTGTAACCGTTACACAGAGGCCACAGTTCAACAACTCCTGCAGATTTTTAGGAGCGATCTTAGGAGGGGAGGGAGGTCCGTTACCAGGTTTTCATTGGTTCTTGGGGCCTTCCATCACATCAGGCATACAATCCTCGAAAACCATGAAGCAATGGAGGAAACCGATATACAGCTCCCCCTCTTGAACAAAAAGACGCTTAGCCAGTGGTAATTAATTTTTCATCATTATTTCCTTTGATTTATTTTGTAAAAAGTATGATAGTTAAGGCTATTCTGGGATACTTTTATTACTCATTCATTCAAAAAGGGGTAAATACATCTAGTAGTAAATTAAATAAATTTAGAACACATTTCCTTGTCTTCTGACTGCTGGAATGAAAATTAAATTTAGATAAAGTTGTTGAACACAATTTTATGTTAAAGTTTCACTTTCCATTTTATAGGTTTAATGACAAAAGTAAACAGCAGGACAAGAAGGTTTTATCTCAAGGTTTAGAGCTTCCGAGTCCTTCACTGACAACTAGCAAGGCTCCTGCTGCTCTGTCCAAACCTTCAGTGCTTCCGACCAGGGACACTCAGCCATATACTTTCCATAATCCTCCGTCTTCTGTTGGCTTGGCCAAGGTTAAGGACAGGAAGAACAAACCATCATATTTGAAGATATTGCCGTCCCCCAATCCAGCTGTCTCATTCCAACTTGTCACGGGTCCAGGGAACACAGCAGTACTCGTACCATCAAGTGTCCCACCAGCTAGTGTTCCTTCTACAAGCCAGGGAGGAATGAAACGGAAATCTTGTTTGAGATTACACTTTTTCTATTACTATTTCTTAGTGCAACTAATCGGATATTTCAATTGCAGTCGAATGGAATTATTAACATATCAGGTTTTGGTGGGAAAACTGTGTTCGTTCTCGACAATTACTTTACGTATATAAATTAAAACATTTTAATGGTCTCAAGAACTTAAAACTGAAGAAAATAGTATATTGACTACTGTTGTCATATATTGAATTGGAAACAAGAAAATTCGCTTTGAAGAAGCTATACTTAGCGCTTGGCGCGCCCGCGACAACCGTTTAACTACCACCTGGGGTTCCACATTACCAAAAAAAACCCCCAAAAAACAAAGAACCCCAACATTTAGAATAATGATTGCTTCTGCAGATCCAAGGTACATAATTTTGATAAGGCAAAGTAATGTATGTAACGGCAAACTGATTTTCGAATTTAACTCGACATTCGCTTAGCATGTTTAAGAGAAACTCTGAGGCAAGTAAAGTAACGATTTCAGGTGTAAATTTCCTGAAGAATTTAATGGTACTAATCAATTGTTTTCACAGAATCTGTGTAAAAATAAGGTTTATTAGTCCAAAACTAAAGCAATTTTTTGTGCTCCATAAATTGCATTTTTTTTTCAAACTAGGGTAAGCACTGTGGCTCCAAAGTCGTCCATCCGAATTTTTTCAGACCAGGAGCTACAGACCTGAAGATATACTAGCTACTTTTTATTTGTAAATTAGTTTTGAAAAGCATTTTAACTTCGGTTTTTATAAAATTTCACTACTGGTAATTATTTTGATTTGAAAATCGTGTTTTCATATTCATCGTCACATTTATGTCACATTTTAGGTGTAAATACAAATCTATTTTTTAACTGAGGGTACAGTAGGATCAAAGAACAAATTATGAGAATTAATCTTACCTGTGTGTCAAATATTTCCAATGCAGAATCAAAGTCTCCCTTTAAAAAAATGCAATGATACAAATTACAAATTTTGTTTGATAATTTTTATTGTTATACTTTCATGTTAAATACTGAAATCTGATTGGTTAAGACGCAGTTAATAATATTTACTATTACCCTCAGCGTTAGCAACGCACTTGGCAACGGGTAACATTAAAAAATGTTACATGCGCGAAAATTATGCGCGTACGGTTCGCTATAGAATTCACGTTATTCCTATATTAAAGCAGTAAAATTTTCTTAGAAATTTTAAAAAAGACATTCAGTATAACAAAATAAATAGTGCCTGTTTGGGAGGATAACAGTTGAAATTGACACCCCTCTAAAACCATTGTCAACCTCCGCTTCGCGTCGGTTGACAATGGTTTTCTCGGGGTGTCAATTTCAACTGTTACCCTCCCAAACAGGCACTATTTATATATTGTTATATCATATAACTGAATACATCATATAACTTAGATGATATATTCAGTGCTAAATTTTAAATAAACTCTCCTTTTCACTATTCTATATCATATAACTTAAAATATTATAAAATTATACTTGATTTTATTGTTTATTTCGATAGGAAGTAGGTCACAATATAGAAGTGTCCCATACTACCTTAATGATTAAATATATCATCGGTATAATGTATTTGAGGTTTTCCGTCTGTCGGAAAACCCGAGAAGTTGTCATGGTGCTCGTACCTTTTCTGCGTGAAATAGTCCGACATGCCAGTAGTTATGACACGCAAGAAATGCACATTTCTGAAAAAAAAGAGTCAAACAGTAAGCTATAATTCAGGAATTTACAATCGTCGCCTGTGATACTGACATTACAAACTCAAGTTTTGAAGCATGTATTTATTGTTAATCTTGTTGCAATTGTTAATTGTGTTGCAGACAAAATAAGTGTATGATGGATTATTTTTACTTTTGACAAGTGTTGTTGTAAGGAAAGTGTTAACTGCAGTAATATAAAACGTACATTCCAATCGTTCTCCGTGGACAACATAAACTCGATCCCCTTGTCGTGCATGCCTTGCATCAGATACACGTGCGCGAGCGTGTGAGAGGCGTATGTTTCACAACGTTCCAATTCCAGACTCTAAAACAATGGAGAATGTCATGTCATTTAAACAATTACCCATTATTACCCAAAAATCATTTGTAAAAAATCTTTCAAAAGTAATGAAGAATTTCATCATTTTGATATACAGCTACTTTAATAGTACGATTGTTGATTAGTTGAGCGTTTAACCTAATATATCCTATTTGTATGTCATGGACATTGACATGGACATTGGTTACAGCTTTAAACTCAGGCCTTCGAACAGCGCGAACTTTCATATAAAAAGATTACAAGCATAAACTTGTATCACTATAGCATTTGAATATTCTTGGTTGATGTAAAAATGAAAACCACATGTGGTTTTTTTTTTTTTTTTTTTTTTTTTTAGATTTTTTGAAGATTTTTCCTTCGGACTAATTTCCACGTCACGCCATTCACGTAAGCGGCAAATTCTTATAAATACTTGAATATATTTTTCAGACAAAATATTTTTCAAGAAAATTTCAATAATAAATATTAGACATTGAATTACCTTTCTAGCGGTCTTCTCTGCGAGATCGTAGAGATTGTTTTCTTCCAAACAAAATGCTTGCCATCCCAACACTGTGCTGTTAAATGGAAATTAAATTCAAATCATGAACTGCTTTGGCTTAAATAGGGATGGTTTTGGTGATATAAGGATATACATGTATGGCGAACGAATCAATTCGAAAATGTCATTAAACAAATTAACTGCTTATGCATATTATATAATGTACCATTTACTGGAATTCGATGCAAAGTCATAAAAGCTTTATGATACATTTTTTTCATTAAATAAAAAAAAACACCTCAATTTAATTGTGGTTAAAATTGTTTGCAGTATAAGACGGTATGTTTTACTAATGCTCCACAATAGTTGGGGTATACGTGTACACGGCAATATAAAATAAAATTTATATCTACTGACCTGTATCCCGGTGTCTGGACGTCATAGTACGGCAGTATCCTCGTCAGGATGTCCTTATTTTCCTGCGCTAGGCCCATGTTAATCATTCCTAGAAAGGCCTGCCGCACGGCCATCATGTCTGTGGGATAGTCTATCAGGATATCCTCCCATGTCTGGATAGCTTCGTATCGCCTCCTGGATAGTTACACGAGCATCAGTAACAACATCGGTATTCTGATTCTTGTACATCACATAGAATCCAAAACATTTTAGTTGTCCTACATTTCTTAGAGGAAAATTTTTTATCTACCCCCTTCACCGAAATCAAGACAAGGGACTATAAATATATCAATCAATCAATGAAAAATTCATAATATATTTTACCCTTGAGCAAACAGATTAGTTGCATCTATGTGTCTCCTTTCTCTTTCTGTGATAGATTGCACTTTTTCTTTCAATGAATTCAAATGGGTGATTTTCGCCTGTAAATCTTGGTTTAAGTGCAATGGTTTCTCCGATCCTCCCAGCTGCAAATTATTGTTTAGCACGTGACCCATGACTTCAATTAAAATCAAAACAAATTGTTTAATTTTTTTTTAAATATGCAATGTAGACATGTCATTTAGTTACAGCTTTAAACAGGCATTCTTATTTGTACAAATAATTGTACAAAAATTATACATAACTATTTCTGCACTGATTTTCAAATGTGTTAAAAAACAATAATGCAAATGTACTCAGTTTATATCAAATAAGATGACAAAAGATAACCTCACTTCATATTTACAATATAGAACAAGGAAGAAATTCGTAGAAAATCATTTTTCAGTGATAAATGTAAAACCAAAAAAAAAAATACAATATGATAAAAATGATATTTTTGATCAACATCGTCGCTTAACTATAGAGAGGCTAATCTAACAATATTATTTAAAACTTCTTTTTTTACTCCGTAGCTGTAATAGAATTTGAACAGATATTAAACTACCAAAGTTCTTACATATTATACGTTACCAAAATCTGGGTCACTCGCCAGCATTTGTTTTATGCTGTTCTCAATTCCACCCACTGATGGTTCGTTATACATTCCACATGACTGTAAAAATCATACCTTGTTTAAATAGTAGCTTTCAAAACTCTTTGGAATGCTTCATAAAAATAAGGTCAATTATAGAGACAAGAATTAAATTAAACCTGATATATCATACTTAGTACTTGAGAAAACCAATTGTTATTTCTTTCCCTATAAACCAATAAGGGCTTTTAACTGGATAATGTATGAACTATTTTGATAACTATTTACGGTGCATTTGTTTAAGAATGACTGAATGAAATAACTTTACGAGGGTAAGTTATTTTCTGCAATGCCTGCAACCTCCTCCAGTACTCATGTGAATCAACGTTTAAGACAACATTTTATCAGTTAAATATGACGTTGTTGGTGTAAAATTATTGGTACCTGTGTCAGTGAAGCGTCGAATAACTTGCAGGCCTCATTGCTGGTGGTAGACATGGGAAGGCCATAGTCGGCCCAAACCTATTTAGTCAATATCAGAGAGGCCGTAAAAAAATCAACACTGATATAAAATATAGTCAATCAATGTGACTGCTCACGCATCCGGCCACATCGTCAGAAAAAAACAAACTTACATGTAATAGCATCGCTTTATCAAATGACGTATGTGCATAATTTTACATTTTCTTCTTTTATTTAGTTTTATTCTTCGCAAATTTTGAATTGAGATACAATTTTAAGGAATAGTTCTAGGATTCATTCTTCGAGTATTTTGAGGTGATCAAATAAGGTCAGCGGTGATCAAACCCAACCAAGTCCGAGGGGATTTACAGAAAATTTGCTCACGCCCGACTGTATTCTATCATCTCATTATTTTCAAAGAATGATTCCTTATTACATATATTCATATATTTTTTAGCAAATGTATGATGAATATTGAAATGTATTAGATTATACGTTACAAAATTGATTCATAATGTTATAACAGACAAAGACACTGGAAATTGGAAATGTATTTGTATAGAAAGCTATATAAACTGAAGCAAAGAAACACTATATTGTTGTTCTGTACAAAAAATTATTTACCCTACATCAACAAAAATAAACTGCTAATGTTTAAACTCTGCGAGGTTCATCATGTGATAAAGAGAAGTACTGGTTCCCATACCGTGTATATAAAATGTCGACATAATAATTGTAGATAAATCCGATGTGTTGAAATTTGGCGAAAAGAAAGATCCACATAATGCCAATAAAAACTCTTTACAATTTGTTATTACCTTGCAATCTCCCCAATGAGTTCGCATGGCTGGATACCCTCACAGGCGCTCTAACTGATGATGACGATTGACGTGATGTCAATGTTTATATTATTTGGGTCACGCGGAGTACGAAGATCAGTTCATGTCAAAACTACAATGTTCAACAGAAGATGTTTTTTTGTGTGTCATTTTGCGATATTTCTTATTTTTCTCGCATATGTTTTTAAAGGGCAGTAGTTGTTCATGAATTAGTTGAATATAAATGGATAGATTCGGTTAAAATTGGTAAAAAAGAACACAACAGAAAAGAAACAGCATGACAACCCAAATCAAAGAGGTCAAACATATACTCTGTCCCAAGATAGTTATGCAGCACTTTTCTTAAATCAGAACCATTTAAACAAGACCTTGGACTTTGGGCAGAAGTTGATAAACTCCGATTTGATGAAGGTGGGGTCTGCTAATGGTTAACTGTCCAGCCATTGGCTAATAGATATGCATACATTGAACGCAATGACACTCGTCAGACTTAAACCAGGGATGTATATTTCGCTTAAACAGCGTCAGTTTCACACAGCAGAGAAACGGTTTTGAAAGTGTATGAATATTAATGAGGTTCTCTCAGCGAATTGGAAGAAAGGAGGTCAATGATTGACAGCTTGTTTTGATGAACAAACTAGATAAAAACACCCCACCGAAAGTCCAAGCTCTTGTTAAAACGGTTCTATTTGATTTTCATCAATATCACAGCGTTCAAACGATGAATTATCCTTGGACCCTCTAAGCTTGTCAGGTTTAATTACATGGCTGAAATTTATTAAATGGCTACGGTGATTTTGCATTGCAGACATGAAATAAGCGAGGTTTTCCCAGTGACTTAAAAATGAAGAAAAGTTGTCTTAATTTCCAGTGTAAATCTTTTCTCAATGCGTCAGTCCAATTGTAACTATTTTCCGTTTGCGAACGCAATCACAAAGCACTCAAAACAACGTCTTAAAACGACTCGATTTGTTTACACACGTTAGACCGGGTAAGTGTAAGCTGACAAATGATGACTAAGAATGCATGAACCCTCCTATATAATCAAATTTCTGGGTGGTTTTTTTTTCGTTTGTCACAATCAAAAAATAAAATGACATTCTTGAGTCACTATATCACTTTAATTAAAGGGTAAATAAATTTTTGATCAGATATGCAACATGTTCCTCAGATTAAATAGAAAAACAACGATAAATAATCGTAATCTCAAAATTCAATCGAAATATTAGATCTATATTTGAGTTTATTTATTGACATAAATATAAAAAAAATCACCATGTTCATGAATCGATAAATATAGAAGTAACAACATATCCAGAAAGCTTGCATATGACGTTTCTTTGTACAATGTGCATTGGAAACTTTAATGTGTTTTGAGTACATATCATAATTTTCTATTTTAAACCATAATCATAGTCCGGGTTTCCCGCTCTAAGTGTTGAGAAGAAATGGACGTGCGACGTGGGCTCTTCATAAGTTTCTCGCACCGCCGGAAGTTCCATCATCAATTTCATCCAAGAGCTTAGATGTGGGAATTTGTTTGGATCGATTTCAGCTTCTGGGGCTATAATGGTCAACACCGGGATTCTCTCAAACCATGGCCAGATCATAAAATCGACCATACAAGGGGAACTGCCTATCGAACAAATAATGGTAATGCTGGATGAAATTTAAACTGACAGGAGATACTTGGTTGTTTTTTTTCAATAACAATAAACGATTAAGTCTATGTATATCTGTGTAAATAATATAAGTGTGGTTCAACAACCACTAACACTTTTAATTTGTATGTTTGAAAAATTATTTCTCGAGGATCTTTTCTTATTCCATATTCTATTTTGCTAATTGCTCTCCCGTGGGATGCACTAAATTATTGAGCATTCAAAAATTAAACATGCAGAAATTTATATTACGTTGTGTACCAATTTTTTATTGCTTGATAATTTATTACCTCCGAAGTATTCTCCTCTGTTGGAGAGCTCAGATTCGTAGCGCCTCAGTTGTCGTTCATACCGACGGATACACTTATCTAATGATCCATCGGCTACTGATTTAGGTATCTCGTAAAACAACTCGGTAACCTGTTGATCAAGTATCAAGTAAGTCGTATATCATCATGAAATTATGAGAGAGAGAGAGAGAGAGAGAGAGAGAGAGAGAGAGATAACCTTCAATATTAAACTCATTAGCTTTATATTTGATATGGGGATGAGAAAAATATCATATTTATTATAATAAGCTGTTGTAAATATTTAAATTACCTTTCCAAAAGTCTCCCATAACATCTTATCTCGACTTGCCCGGTAGAAGTCTGTCGGGATAAGTTTAGGGGTGGGGTATATGTTATCTAGGTACTCGTTACAAACGTTTGACTCGTACACAATCTTGTCGTCAAATTCTAAAACAGGAACCAAGCCGATCGGGTTGCGCGCCCGAAACCAGTCCGGTTTCTGTTTCAAGTTAATGTTGACTGTCTCAAATCTGTAAAATATTGAATAAATACAAAATGAAGATGTTTAAAAAAGTATCAATACGTTTGATATTAGACTATTGATCATTGAATCTGCATAATATGTATTTAAAGGGGCATTGCAATGAATATTCCTAATTGCGTTTCACCTTCTTTTCAATTTTAATACATGTACTGAAAACCAACTTTTATCCGCGCGCGATAAATTTTTGTGATGTTAGCGAGAGCATTAGTCATTGTCGTGTGGTTGCTATTATATAAATAGTGCCTGTTTGGGAGGGTAACAGTTGAAATTGACACCCCGAGAAAACCATTGTCAACCGACGCGAAGCGGAGGTTGACAATGGTTTTCGAGTGGCGTCAATTTCAACTGTTATCCTCCCAAACAGGCACTATTTATTTTGTTTTACTGAATGTCTTAATTTTTAAGAAAATTTTACTGCTTTTATATAGGAATAACGTGAATTCTACAGCGAACCGTACGCGCATAATTTTCGCGCATGTAACATTTTTTAATGTTACCCGTTGCTAAGTGCGTTGCTAACGCTGAGGGTAATAGAAAATATTATTAACTGCGTCTTAATCAATCAGATTTCAGTATTTAACATGAAAGAATAACAAAACAACATAGGTCTGGATAAGGCTTGGTCGCGAACATTAGTCGTCGCGAACCAGTTTACCGGAAGTTAATCGCGAAATAAAGTTGTCGTGAATAAAAGTTGGTTTAGTGGTTTACAGTATAAAATTTGCATACGTTCTTTCCATGTTACTATATAATTATTTGCAAGCTAAAAATCTGTATATACCATGATCAAAATTTGATTATAATTTTAAAATTAACATAACAAATTTGATTTGTCAAAATTGAAATTGTGAACTACAGAATTCTTACTCAATATTTTTGTGCAAAAGCACCAGTCGTGTTCGCTGTGCGTATGGACAAAACCTCATGCTGTACAAACGAAGAGTCCCCGGAGCTAGCGGTGGGCATTGGGATCCTACAAAATGAAAACATGAATTTATTCGAAGATAATTTTGTTAATAAATACATGTTTTAAAGGGAAATTCATTTTTTCAGTAATCACATAGCGATAAATACTAGGCTATAGTATTTTTGATTTTATTAAAATAACTGTTCTTCACATGGATGCAGACATTCAAAGCAAATCTGGAGCTTAAGAAATACCTAAAGTTTTTGTTGTTGAATTTTTCTTAGATTTATAATATAAAACTCCAGTCGGTACAGCTATTGTTGATTAAACAGTGCATGAAATTAACGATATGAGAAAAGAAATAATTCATCATCCTACATGTATAATGTGTATTCAGGAAATTAGCATTGATAAAACTTTGTCGTTTCAAATACGATTTAACGTTACGTATTTTAAAACTTTTGTTTTCAATTTTGATTTGTAATACATTTCAGTACTTTCAGTACATTGATTTCTTTAAAAAATAATCAGTAGTTATCGCTCTTTGAAATCATATAATAAACTTACCTCTGCCTAAAGCTTTTTCCGACATGACTTTTATTTCCGAGAATAAACGCGCAGTAATTTGTGGTATTTTCTTCTGAAGACTCCTCCGTAAATGCGTGAAGGTAAACATTGAATGATAGTGTTATCGCTTATTCATTCTCTTTCTCGTCTGTCGGTCCATGCAATGTTCGCCGTTCTACAAACTGACCTTAATTTTGCTGGAGTTGTTTTCCTTGACGCAAAATCTTTTTAACTTTCTATATTACTACGAATAGATATTTCATCAATGATAATAATTTTAGAATAATTTTTAAAAAGCACTTCGGGCTTTATTGGATTTGATAAGGGTCCATTAAGCAATTATTTATAAAAAATTGTTTAATCTTGATTTTGTTCTTTTAAATAATAAATTGTATTCAGCCCCATCGGGTTTATGACACTCATACACAACTTTTACATAATGCAAATTATTGCAATATAAAAAATATTAATATTAATTAATGTTTTAAATCAACGTCTATATTAATATTAATCATAATTTTTTATATAACCTTGTTAACTTATATTTTAGTACGTGTTCCTGTATGAATGATGATTCATTGTTAACCGTGATTTTCAACGAGAGTACAAATCTAGGAGTAGTTTTGATGTCAGGTTTGTTCCAATTAAGTGTTCGAATCCTTTTATCACGTACAATGCAATATGCGCCACATCAATTGCAATTTCCTGTTGTTGATGGACACGTCAAAGAAACAGTCGAGTGACAATTGGTTGAATTTAATGGTTTGGTGTTCCAATTATCAAGATTTAAGCATTTGTTATTTAAAAACATGAAAAACATTTCTCGGTTTGTGCTATCGTCTGTCAACTTAAATTAACAAACATCCATGAAGAGGATGGGGGAACAAGATAAGCAAATGCCCATTTGGTTTGGTCATAAAATAAAATATATTTGCAATTTTTTTCCCAGTCAAATCTATTTGATAGTGTTATTATATGAATTTGCAAAAGCACAATTTCTTACTATCTTCAGATTTGAATACATCAACAAACGATAAGATAAAAAAAATATTCCCTTAAGTTTGGGTGATATCGAACCCACTATCTAAAAAGCCTAGTTCTTTTTAAGGTTACCTAATGTCTAGTTCTCTAACCAATGAGTCATAGTACTGCGACTTTGGTCAAGAATTAACGGACTTGAATTATTTTTCTAAAACGTTCAGTTGTTGGAATACAAAAGGACATTTTTAATGTACAGTACATTTTGTACGTGGGTCATCTCTGTGTTTTTGTTGATTAAATTTGGATTGTTTTCCATTTCACTTTATTTGGAATTTAACAAAAATATGGACCACAGACCCAATCTATAAAAGAAAAGGCATCGAAGTTCTAAAAAATGGCACAATTAGTAATTGGAGGTTTTGATCCGCATGCATACGCACGTTTTTAGTACTGAAGATATTTAAGAGTTACACATCGATATTCGTCAAATGTACATCGTTTAAAGTGATATTTTAAAATATATCAATTTTGTTAATAGTTTAATTTTTCAGTTTCTTGTTCGTTCTACATAGTTCTACATAGGCATTTCACGCGCCTTAGGCTTATCCAACCATCTTCTTACATTTAGATGTGCAAATATGCTTCTTTATATGAACCTATGGGATGGCGAAAACGTTCAATTCTAAGTGAACTTTTTTATGACATCACAATGATTAGAATATGATCGATTTATTCATATCTTTCTGACTGGCTCTTAGAACAGAAAACAGAACGTTCTATTCACCTGCACGTGACCTACATGTAGGAGGTCAATATTACAGTTAATTTTCTCTACATTGGACTAAAGATAGATCGTCCAATGAAATATCGTGATTCTCAATTTGTACGACTATATCTTCGCTTGATATAACTCAGTTTTGATATCAATGTGTCAATGCGTCTCTAAATAATCGCTGATGATTTAGCTACCCTCGAAGTGAAATATTCACCTCGGTGTATATTGTACTTCTCGGGTAACTAAATCACCGTATAGACCTAAAAAATAGCAATGATTGTATATTATAGCACGCGCTTAATTATCGCTATTGTCGGTTGAATAATAGTCTGGTTCTCGCTCCGCCATTGCGTTTTCACTTCGTTTTGGGTTCAGGTAAAACTCAGCGCCATTTATTTATATAAATAGTGCCTGTTTGGGAAGAGCGGCGGTTTACAATGGTTTTCTCGGGGTGTCAATTTCAACTGTTACCCTCCCAAACAGGCACTGTTTATTTTATTATTCTGAATGTCTTAATTTTAGAGAAAATTTTACTGCTTTTATATAGAAATTACGTGAATTCCAGAGGCGGATCCAGCAAAATTGGAAAGGGGGGGTTCCAATCCATAAATATCAAAACGTGTAAAATTCAGCACTAGTTAAGGTGGTAAGGGTCGATATTAATGTGGATAAAAGTAAATTATAAACAAATACTTTCAGCGGTTAAAAAAAATCAACTTTTACAATATTTGACCAAAAAATATATTTTAAAATTTTCTGGAAAGGTTGATATCATAACTTCCCCAACGGGATTTGAACTCATAACTAACATTCGTAGTTAACACTCAAACTCATTGCACTACGCTGTTAGGTAGCAATTTCGTAAAAAGAAAACTTTAATAAAATTATACTTGATTTTATTGTTTATTTCAATAGGAAGTACGTCATAATATGGAGATGTCCAATACCAACTTAACCTTTTATTCGTAAAGACCCCCCCCCCCCCCGACTTTTTTAACATTTTCCGTGGGTAAATTAATTTTGGTTTTGGTAAGGATTTTGATAATTTGTAGCCTTAATAATCAATAAGTCTCAAGTTAACCCTTCTTACGGTATTTTGCCACAGAATTTCAGTTAAGCATTTGAAAAATAAAATGCAATTCATGCGTTTCATTAAGTACAATCGATTTTCTTTAGGCATAAAGAAGAAAATACCTAAGCGATATTGCATGCTTTATGTAATTTAAAAAAAAATTTCCACATGCTTACTAAAAGAAATAAACACCGATTGCTGAAGAAGAACACTTTAGTCAGGTTTCCGAGTACCCTCTGTTTTAGTATTTGGGACCCCAATAATAAAAACAGAGGAGTCTCGGGAACCTAACTAATAACTTTACTTCAATAAAATATCGATAGGGTGTTGTTTATAAGAAATAAATTACGTCCGTTGTACGAACAACTTTTAAATACTAGTAAGCGATTTCTAAAGCATTTATGTTGGATAATTATAGTATTTAAATAGCAGATGGAAAAAATTGCCTTCCAGTTAGAATTTTAAGTTTAAAAAAAAATTCATATGTCCCAGAGAAAGGGGGGGTTCCAACCCCCGGAACCCCCCCTCTGGATCCGCCAATGAATTCTACGGCGAACCGTACGCGCATAATTTACGCGCATGTAACAATTCGTTGTGTTACCCGTTGCTAAGTACTTGTATGTTGCGAAAGTGACGTAAACGCGTTTATTCGCGAAAGTTTTGCATTATATCGCGAAAGTTTCGCGTTTATTTGCGAAAGTGGTTTTATTTACTTTTGAACACTAATTTCTTTTCAGAATTTTATATTTTCATATGATATATAATACTGATGAATTTTACCAATAAACCAAAAAAAAAAATGACAACTTTGGCTTAAAATGTGCAAGTAAAGTAAGCAAACACTAAACTAAGCCTTTTTTAATCGACAGTTTGGAGATGAACATTGTATATTAACATGTGAACAATGAAAAGATTGTGTGCTAAGTCTACATGCATAAATGAATTAATGATGTATGTATTAAACATGGAAGTTAAATGGGGGATGACCCCCTCCCCAGTTGTTGTGGGTTTTTTTAATCTGAAATTCCTATTCGGGACAGTGATGACAATTATAGTGTACTTTGACTTAAAGAACAACATTTCGAGATTAAACGCAATAAATACCCAGTCGATCACTGTTTTTGGGAGTTGATTTTAATCAACTCTCCTATGCAGTTACTCTGGCAAACCGAAAGTGAAACAGTCTTTGGAGTTTCTCGAAATTCTTGTCGGAAAAGTCTTAAAATTCATATAATAAAAAAGTGCGAAATTCAAATACAGACTAGAAACTCATTGCCATGCAAGATAAGTTGATTTTAAAATAAATGATAATCGATAAAATCAACTCCCGTCAGTACTTAAGTACTTTGATTTTTATTTTCCAGCAGCTGCAACAAAGAGAATAATATTAGATCATGAACATATATAAATCATCCGTTTCAGTTTAGATTTTTCATGCCTGCCCGCTCCTCTAAATATAAAGCCATTCAGTTTTTTCAATTTTAAAAATAAGTTACGAAGAAATAGCAATTAAGAAAAAGTTCAGACACAGTATACAATAAGATGAACAAACAATATGGTCCAACATATATTTATTTAAGCATTGTTTACATTTATGTGGAAAGTGATCATTCCCACGCTTGCGGGGGAAATCATCCAGTATAAAATGTGTGGAAATCGTTTTAAAAAGCCATACTTATTAAATACAAGAAAACTGTAATGGGTTTATGCGTCACCATGTCTCTGGGTAAATTTTTTGCAAATAAGGAGAGGGCAAAGGGAACCGGGCGACCGAGTCCCTTCATGATAGCTATATTTTACTTATTAATAATATGATCTAACTTTCAAATTGCGTAACCAACCTTTTCATTGGATGATAATGAATTGAATAGAGGAATGATAAGGGTATGATACAGTAAGCTCCAACTCTTCCTCCCTCATCAAAAATTGTTCTTCGGTTGCTCTGGAGTTATGATAACTTAATAACCTCTTGGTAACTTCATGGTTAAGACCAACTTATCAAACAAAAACCTGTAATTTGAACCTGCTGCACGATGATGAATATTTTCGCTGTGAATCTAAAACAGAGCATATCCCTCAATTTGACCACAGCATCGTATTCATAGTTTTTATTTTTGTTATGATTTTTTAATTTTAATTCTAATTCATCTCTTCATAAAAATGTATGTAGGTTGTGTGTTCTGTTCACTGTTTTTGAATAACAGTCGCTAATTTATTTCAATTTTGATTCTGACCATTTTTGATCACTGCTAGCGATATCTTTCGAGACAAACAAGGATGACAGAAATCTCAAGAAATGCATGTTAAATTTATTGAAAATATTTTCACAGACCTTACTGTAATTTATTGTGTACAGAACTAAACATATAATATATAAAATCTTAATTTTTTTATCGAACAGCTATAATACACATCAACTAAATATGTTAATCGTTTAAGATGATATACCATATATTATATATCATGTTTAAAGAAATAGCAAAAAATATGTTCAATGTTCATAGACACATTCATTCTTATCACAGATGATCACGGGAATCTTGATATTGTCTACGAAAATCTGGATGAATACTCTTGCTTTTCAAGAACTTCATTGCCTATAACAAGCTGTTCCGCTTTCTGCTGGCAGACTCGCTTCTGAAACCACAATCTGAGTCGCCTCGAGTTTGCGATGTAAAGATAAAAATTGATGGCATGGTTAGTATACATCATCAACTCGGCAAAAGACCGGAAGTATTGATATCTCTCGCGGCTAAATAGCGGCTGTTTATGGAGAGAATTCATGACCGCTGTCACACACAGGTAGACCAACATTGGGAGGGTGGTCACCATGAAGGCCAAGGATAAAATGACCATTGTTATGGTCAGCTTCCTTTCAACTTTTGGCTTTTTCTGTTCCCCTCTTACTCTTGGAAACCGACGGGAATTACAAATGCGATTTCTGATTTTAATGTGGCGGATTTTTCGAATAATTTTGTAGTTAAAGACGCAAGTACAAAGGAAAGGCAAAATAAAGTAAATCAACGAATCTATCAGGGGCCATATTTGATAAATCAAGGCATTGCTATTCGCGGCTGAATCACAGTTTTGTGATTGGGTCACATTGTCAGTGATGATTTCGAGAGTCCAAAATACATGACCGTTTAACATTGCCATGGCGACGAAAATAAACAGAATGATAATGAGGGACCGACGAACCGTGCATATGAGTTTTGCGCGAAATGGGTGGTAAAGTAGAACAAATCTTTCAAGCGTGACGAAAACGAGCAACCAGACGGAGGTGTCGCTGAAGACTAACCCAAGGAAGGTCAGTACCTTACAGGTGTAGTTGTTAAAAGAATAAATATCAACGGCGAGTATCTCTTGCAGCCATCGGATGAGCAAGCCGACATGAAGAACAAGAAGATCAAATATCGAAAGGAACAGAAGGTATACATAGCTAGACTCCTTTTTGGCAAAATAGGGCAAAATTAGCAGTGACATTAGATGCCCAGTTACCCCAAACAAAAATACAAAAGGAGAAGCGTATAAAATCACACCATCTCTCTGTTTTACCCGTGGAGGGGAAAGTTCGTCGAAGTCGTACCTGGCAAACATATTCAGGATGTCATTCTTAGTAAAGTTGTCATTGCCGAGCGCATCGCTGAAGTACTCTAGTAGGGACAACAACTCGTCGTTGTTATTGGATGGATCCATCTTGATGGCCTAAAATATGGACGTTCATTTATCATGCATAGCCAAATTTAAGATTTTTCAAAACATTTTAAAAAATAAAGATACATGTATGGCGTTTAGATAAAAACAGTTTTACTACTCACGTTTATTGAATCGCTAAGGGAAAGACAGCAAGAAATTCTTAATGAATGAAAGAGTGAAAGGTCTTTTTATACAGCTGAATTGAGAATCTTAATTATCACCATTAACACGACATCCCCTGTTATAGAATTGTAGAATATCCATTGGTACTTACCAGTTTTTGCTTGCAGCAGCCAATCAAATTACAGAAGAGATACATATACATATAGGTGTTAAAACAAATGGAATTATAAAAACCAATTCAATAGAAAGATATTGCTTAAATGAAGTATGCAAATTAAATAAAGGCATTTTAAAACACAAACAACGGAACAGGCAGGTAATTGATATGGAAATTAATATACGGTTTCACTTAATGTAAGACCCACAATTGTACAAACCTTTAAATTGAAAAAAAATTATGCTTAAATATAAAAATGGTGGTTTGTGTTTTAAGAATCGAAACCACGAATTTGGTTTGAATATGGAATTTTGAGGAATGGAGAATATGATGAGAAATTCTGGGGGAAAAAAGGAAAAGAGATGCAACAGTTACACGCCAAAATTCATATATAAACTGCTAACCACAGTAATCTGATAATATTAAACAAAACTGAAGTTATAGGGAAAAACAAAAACAAATATGGAGTCTAAATTAAAATCCAATAAAATGAGGCTTAAAATGAAGCACAATAAACAATGACATCTAACATTTAAAGATTGAAAAACAATGACGAAAGTTTTCGATAATTCTACAGGTTTTCAAGGTATTTTGAAAAGTGCCTTTAAAAACAACATATTTAACACAAAAAAATAAAGAACAGACGAAGTAGACAGAAAGAAGTAGCTGCAATGGAAAATAATTAAGGAAATCAGCTTGCCCAGCCTATTTCTGGAACCTTGTTTGGATGGTTGACGTCTTAAATTAAAGTTAAATAATTTTCAAATAAGTACTTATTATACGTTTACAATCTTGGCGCGTTTGAACTTTTAACATGTGTTCATGGCATGGAATCTCGATCCCGATTCAGGTAAACATGCGTTACCCTGTTTACCTGGTCTACCCATAATCACAGGAACCAGGCTAGTACATGCGCGTGTTGAATTTTCCCAATCGCATCCGGTTTTACATTGCTTATATGCTTAGGGTCCACGTAATGAGTAGATGTAAAGGATCTTTGAGGCAAGGCTAGTGTACTTCAAAAAAATTTTTTCAAGCATCTAAACCAAAACATGATTGAATAATATTTGACTGTATACATTAAAAATTCACTCGAAACTGTTACTGCATAGTTATCAAAGTACATCTATTGCGATGCTTAATGTGTGCGCAAATATTGAAATTCTATATACTAAGCAGGTTTTTTATGCAATGATCGCTACCTTTAAAACCTGCATGAATTCTCTTAACAAATTAACGAAGTGATCTTAAAAAGTAAATAAATGTCACCAAATATTGTTAATGTACATCGATACGTTATATAATAAAAATAGCCGAGTCGTCTTATATGAGAATTCGAGTCTGGTTTTATCATGATAATTTTGTCCAGCCCGTGATTTTTCTTAAGTTGCTGAAGGTTTCGAACGCAATCGATAATCTGGCTAGAACTGGATCGTGTAGATTTTAGCCCTGTCAGTTTTTACAGAGCTGTGAATTAAATTTTCGTAAGAATAGGAGGGAATCATACTTAGTGAATGTAAATATAATGAAGTAAGATATTGCTGCAATTAAATGGCCAACACATTCCTTAAATTTTATCACACCAGCTGTGAATTTCATATAAACTACAACAACAGACAATTGTACACCAATAATCAATCTTCTGCTAATAGCAATCCCATAATTATAAGGAATTAAGTTTGTTGTCTCCATGAAATCTTATGGAACAAATTATGCGCGCAAACAACAACATCAATGTCAGGATCATCAATTCAATTTTCATTTGATTTCATTTTATTTATTCTCATATTGTATAAAACAACATAGAGAAAATATACAATACATACAATATTAAACAAAAAGCAAGAGTGTATACTGTACACATCAACCTGGAGAGTTGACTCTCTTATTAATGATATTGATGAATTTACATAAGTTATTAATAACAGCTAATTTTTTACATGAAAATAATTCAAAAAATTTGAAAGCATTTGGTCGTCTAAAATACATTGATGGTAAATAAGCTTTTCTATATTCTTTCAATTCTGGACATATCATGATATAGTGATATTCGTCGCCAATGTTATTTTTACATAAATTACAAAATCGTTGATTTCTAGGTACATTGTTCCATCTGCCTGTCTCAATTGGCAGTTTATGGTTGCTTGTTCTAAATCTAACTAATGTAGTAATGTTATTCATATAAGCACCAGAGTGTATGTAATTTCTAGGTACAAAAGTGTTATTTGTAAACAAGTTATAGATCAATCATTTACTAGATGCGTTACAATCAGAGACCCATTTTTGTTGAAATTGGTCAATCAAAGTTTGCTTAGCAACATTTAAAATCCATTTTTCATTTTCTACATTATGCGTCAACCAGACATAGCTTATACCACATTCATGTAAAATATTCTGTATACATTCAACCCATTTGAAATTATAATTGTTGATTTGTGTTAGGCTATGTAAGTTCAATCAGGGAGTAAAGAACAAACATATTGTCTTTATTCACTCAAGACCAGTTTACTGGTATTTGAGGTTCAAAATCAGTATATACAAATGTACACGAACACAGTCAAGGAGCACTTGTACAGTAGGAGTTACTGTAATAATGACGAAAAAAGGTTAAAATCACAATACAATACGTTGTTAAAGTTGGTTTCTGGAAGAACAGACTTTAAAAATTTTCTTAATAAATATTGACAAGTTTTTTAATTTTTCTACATTAAAACTATTCATGAGCTCGTTAAATTTTATAATATTTTTATATTATAATATCATCAAAACATGTAATTACATCTAGGTGTTTCGATTGACTTGACCCGTGGGCCTCATTTGACGTATAGCATTATTTTCGATTCAAAACCGTCAATTTTAAAAAAATCCATGTCTTTGCTTTTTGGCTTGATATTTTGATAAAAACAACCAGCAAGCGACAGGAACATTACCCGAATGATAACGTTGTTTGTCCCGAGTACAATACTTCCGAATGAAGAAAATGAATCTCCGTGAGAAATTTGTTTTCGTTAATGTTATAGTTTCAACGAATGTCAATTACGAAATCTTTGATATCAAAGTAAAAGCCATTGCATTGAAAGCAATTAAATGGATTCGTATATTCCTATGCAAATAAGTTGTTTCTAAACTTGTTAGAACCGGATCGTATTGATTCCAGTCTTGTTAGTTTCACTATAATTCACACTATATTTTCTTCCGAAAAAGAGAAGAAAAAATCCAGTGAAATCAGTATAAATAACAAATCAATACTTGTCTCGATAAAATTAAAAAGCAAGCTGCATGATATGACAAGTTTGTCTTTCCGTCTATCTGGTTCTTTTATTTAAACCGGACGATGACGTAAAATGACTCTTGCCAGTATATCTTCAGATAAAGCATTGCTTAAATTAAAAAAAAAAACGTAAAAATTAATGTGTTTTAAATTATGTGACTTTCGGTGTTCGACATAGCATGACTGATCGTAAATTCGACTTGTTTGTCTACGATTTCAGTAAGAATCTTGGCGGGAGACATTAGTGGGAAGACGTTGAAGATTATAATAATAAAAGGTCAGAAACCAGACAACATTCGTGAAACGGAAACTATACATGTATATCATTACGTAGGTGTTTTCATTTGGTTATTTTGAGGCTACTAAACGATAACCAGTAACTATTTTGATTCGTGATGGTTTGGTTTTCATGATTTTATCGAAGTATCCTTTATTTACCAGACTGTCGTATTATCCACAATGTAATGACTACTAATGTTGCATTTGTTTACTATAAAAAATAATTACGTTTAGAAAGCGATAAGAACCATTTTAACAAGAGCTTGGATTTGGTTAGTTTTAGGACTGTCTATTTCATTGCTAGCTACTCAGTCATGGCTCTTTGAAATCAACAGGATTTGTCTGGCTTTTGAGCTAAGACTACGCAATCGGTGCATATCTCGCTTGAAACCGCGGCATTGTTTACTTGTTTTGACGCAACAAATAGATAGCTACGTCCTACTGAAAGCCCAATGTACAATGCTAAAATGGTTCTGCAAGTTCATCAAAATTCCCCATGATACTTTTAACTTTAAAAAACAAAGTTCATGAAAGGTTCAAATTATTCAGTGAATTAAATGCTTTTCAACAAAACATTATAAATACATTTCAAAATACAAGTACTGAAGTTAGAGAAAACATTTCAAAATTCCGTGATTTACCATCTTTAGAGCGTCAGTCCTTTTCTCGCAAGCATTGTCAGTTTCACTAAATTCTGGAGATTCAATTTTCTCTTAAAAAGAAAAACAAACCTTTTTAAAGGCTTTTCCTTTGTTCGTGCTTGTTCAACTAGTGAAATTTTGCTTTAGGGGAATTTCGTTATGATACAATTTTTTAAATTAAATCTATCGATTAAATCAACAGACATTTGCACCATCTTATTTTCCCCATGCTTTTTATGTTAAGTTTTTATGTTAAGTTTCTTTGAAATTTTACCAATGAATGAATTAGATACAATGGTTGCTTCAATTTGTGTTAAAGACAGAAATTTAAAAAAAATGTTTACAATAAAAAGGCTTATTTAGAGCTGGTATACTTTCCACCATCGTTTATCTGAATACTTTAGTATAAAGAAATGTTGTTCAGAAAGAACTATCGGTTTGAGTGTAGATTTTTAAAATACTAGATCATTTAAAAATTGGGGACTAGCAAATCTATTTACATCAACAAGCAGCAGAAAAGTATAACTATTAATAAGCCCAATCACCACCGTTTTGTAAATCATATCTTAACAGATTTCTCAAGAAGTTATGCCACTTTTTTTTTTTTTTTTTTTTTTTTTTTTACATATAATGCATAAGGGATTTAATTAATGTGGAGACAGTTGTTTAAAAAATTCCTGAATTGTTGATTTACGAGATAAATACAGAATGTCCTCTGTCACAATTACAGCATTTTCCGATGATAAACCCTGAGCACTATGAAGAGTAGATGCAAGTGATAATCCTAGAGGTTTATACATCTTTGCATATATCTGTCTTCACTTCTTCTCTCAGTGGAATGGATAGTCCTTTGTTTACCATTAACAAGTCCTTCAGTTGGTTTATATTTCAACATATATCAACATTACACGTGCATTCTTCCACACTACAAGTAATTTATTAGGTAAACCAGCACATTTTGGTCATCTTCTGGAATAAATTTTTTCAGGCACATTATGAACAGCATTGATTTCGGTTTCACTAGACAAACGTTTTAGTTTAATATTATATTCAGTAAGGTACATGTAAGTCTTGATCTCTCTTCACTGGAAAAATATGCAGTCACTTTAAAACAACCTCTGTTGTGACAATTCGTGACGAAAGGATTTCTAGGATGCGATTTAAGAGTGAGTCCCTTGATTGTCGTTTATTTTCTAAAAGTTCAAACATGTTAAAAATGAAAAGAAGTTTTACATGGGGTTACAGAAATTACTCTACTTCCATACACTTGCGATAACTGATTAAGGTCTCCAAACGCTATAAACACTGTGCCGGATAAATATGCCAGTGCCAAGGCTGCATCCGCCTAAGCTGCATATATCGAAAAATTCCAATATGCCATATGATTGATCATTGCTTAGAGAGTTTACAACCACCTTTGTTATCAATGTATCTCACCTGTCAGGTGAGATATTTACCTTTCAAAAATAAATTCCTATAGGAAATTAATTTTTCCCATAGGAAAAACAATATTCCTATAGGTAATTTGAAATTTCCTATCGGAATACAAGAACTTCCTATAGGAATTTCAATTCCGATAGGATTTGATAAAATCCAAGAGGAAAACTTAATATCCTATAGGAAAACTACATGACTGTCTAAATCGAATTCCTACATGAAATACCATTCTCCTATAGGAAATATAATTCCTATAGGACTTTTAAAAATTCCTATAGGATTGTCAATATTTCCAGTAGGAGAATCAATTCTCCTATGGGAATTATCATTTTACCGATGGGATATTAATTTTAGAGGTAAATATCTCACCTGTCAGGTGAAACACACTAAAGACAAAAGTGGTTATATACTCTCTACATAGCGGTCTATCATTTGGTATACATGGATTTTTCCGAATCTGCATCTTAAGGTGTAATATCCCTCTGCTATTAATTTAGCCATAATTTTTTTTAAAAAATTCATATTGATTTTCATCAAAGTCAATATCAATCGATTCATATGAAACAAATTTTAAGTGATGAAGCGTTGCTAGATTTTTCAAAAATTGATAAAATGTATAATCATGATATGAAGAAAACTAGGCATAGTGATTAGAATTTTTTTTTTTTTACCATCGCAGCATAAAATTAAAAATCCAAAATGTATATGAAAATAATATATAGTTATATACATTTTCAATTCATATTACAAAACATATTGAAGCGCTGCATTTTAGTTCAGAATAGCACTTTGTTGTATAGGTTTGCAACAAAAATTGCTTCAATCAGCAAGAGTTATCTTTCTTTATCATAGACTATTGAAGGTTTTACATACATGTTTTACATACAGTGCAAGAAAAATTGCCACAGTTTCTTAAATTTCAGAAAAGGTTTTCTTTTTTAAATTTGGATAAGATGATAGTAAATGGATATATATTTAAGAAATCCTAAAAATGTAAACCAGAGCATTTTGTAATGTAACACAAAAAGGGGAAGTTTTAATAAACGATTTCAACTAAGTCTAGAATTTGTAATTGTCTTGGTCACATTTTTCCCAATTATAATTCATTCAGCTCTGTGAACGAGCTATAGATAGAGAAATAAAAATATTCAATCCAAATATTCTATGGCCTAAAATATCAAACATGTACCGTACATGTACTGAACAAGTACATAAAATTTAGTTATATTTAAAAAAAGAATAAATCCATCGGGAGGGGAGAGGGGGAGGAATAGTCATGTAGATATTGCCTCATAAATACTTTATCATTATGATACATTTCTTGTAATATTTTGTAAAAGTTTTCTTTACTTTTTTGCCCCCCCCCCCCCCCCCCCCCGCTTCAAAAGAGCCACGGGGTTCAGTTCTAATTTTCTTTTTCTATCTTTGAATTCAAATAAGTGTATCACCTTCCAACATAAATTGGGACCATGCACCACCTCCCTTGTTGTTACATGCATTAATAATTGTGAGTTAACAGAAACAAAGTGATATTAATTTCTACAGAAGTTATCTCTCTTATCAGAGGGACATTCCACCTTAAGCGGGTGCAAAAATGCCACCTTGGCACTGGCATAATTATACGGCACAGTGTTTATAATGTGAATGTTTCCAAAATTGGTGTCAGCTTCAAGATAATGGCCTTCAATTTCATTAGGACGCTGATGTTTATGTTCCACAATGTTATGACTTACCATACTTTTCTCATCTAAAATCATACACTGAACATACTCAGGTTGAATGTATCACTCAACAACTTGTAGCTTTTTGGTGTCGATAGTCGGTATTTTTCATTTGATATGTCTTGAGTAGGAAGTTGAAATGAGGCATGTATTGTGTGCCCATTAGTATTGAAGGCAGCTACACCAATTATAGGTGATGCTAATAACGTTTTTGGGTACTCGTGTCAATTCTGACGAAGAAAATATTCACTTAAGAACCAGTTTCTGCAACACATTTTAAGGTGTCTTATTCATATAAGGAATAAGTTTAATTGGTCTGTGCAATGTGACAGCATTTGCACATAATCAAACACTTGTTTTTGAGGTGGTGACAGCAACGATATCTTTTTTAGTAATCTTCTTCGGTCTTAGATAAATGGGCAATTTTTTAAAAACAATTCTATATCAAAACCACTCTTAGTTTCACTGATTTCTTTCTCTTCATTTACTATATCAAAAGAGAAAATATCTTTTTTTTTTTTTTTTTTTACATAATCCCTCTTCTAAAACCAGATTATTCAGCTGTTTATTTGACGGCGCAGACACACAAATAACATCTTCCAACTGATTATGATCCAAACTCAACAAGTGCTTAACAACATTATCAAACTTACTGCAATAACTGTTTATGTTGATTCATCAATTGCTTCTTGTGACGAAAAGCTTTTATATATGGAGTTAAAATCTGTGGTTCATTGCGAAATTGGAGGAACAAAAACAACAAACTTTAATAATACCCTTCTTCACCCTTCAATATATCTGGAATATAGAGAGGCCATTTTTGAACGTTGCAATTTTTTTTCTCTTGTTTTTTCTGATGTGTACCTTGGCATACCTTTTGAAGTTTTAGGTATTGTTAATGTTGTCTCATATTTGGTAACAAATTCTGCTAAATACACGTTTCCAAAATTTCATCATGTGGACAATACGGATGGTATTGTGCATTTCAATTAATCTTAATAAGGCTCGCGCTATCCTGTGGCACTTCGTTGATTTTCATTCTTAGATTTAAGGATACTTTAACGACACTTACATAGATGTATTCCCTTGAGAAATTAATAAGCATTAACAAAGAGTTTCTTCTGATCTTTACAAAATGTAAAACCTTGACTTCGATCCAGTTTCCAGTTCTTTTTTCACTCTGGTTTTATCAGAAACTGGCTTTGGAAAATTAAATCTGCGTAGTAATTTTTTTTTGTAACGGAGACACGACATCGTATGGCAGTAATAGTTGATTTGTAATGATGTCACTAGAAATTTTTGTTTATGATATGTTTCCTATGGTACTTGGGCATTAATATATTTGTCAAGAAATGGTACTATGTGGTCCCTTTCGTTTTCATACCATTGATATGCGAAAACAAATAAATTTAAAATCGAATAATGTGATAATTAGAATCGGGATACCTACCACCTTGCTACACATATGCTCAATCACCACCAGCTGTTTCCTGTCTCATAGAATGTTTATTTCGTGTGATCATTACTAAGAAGTAATCATGTATAATCCTTTACCTCTTTGAGTGCTCATCCGGAGGATGGTCATTATTTGTATAAATGTCATTTAAGTTAACTTTAGAATTTCTAGTGCAGCCACATGCTTATTTTGTCACCTAGTCCCCTTTCAAGAAGATAACATCAATATGGTGGCATATTTCTGCCCCTCCC
The DNA here is from genome assembly GCF_963853765.1 of Magallana gigas. Classification (NCBI taxonomy): domain Eukaryota; kingdom Metazoa; phylum Mollusca; class Bivalvia; order Ostreida; family Ostreidae; genus Magallana; species Magallana gigas. The sequence goes on along the minus strand of NC_088855.1, from coordinate 27,387,904 downwards.
TCTACATGCAAGATAAATGATGTCAGCATGCAAAGAAAAATATGTTATCGTTTTAGATAACAAGTCTGTTGGCAAGATAACTGTACCATTCTTTTGAGGGAATGTGTTTTTGTTACTATTAACTTGCGCCTTATTCAAAATAACATGTCATCATATATAATACAAGAATAATATCTTGATGCAAGCGTCAAGGATATCAGGCCGCAGTTTTTGAAGGACTCTTTGAACACTGACGAGGAATATTCTTTATATTTTGAGAATAATTTTTGGTTAATTTGTCTATGTTTATTTTGTTGGAGTTACAATTCTATTTATATAAGTTGCAAATGAGAATTATACGATATGTATATATTATGTTTGAATAAAAATTTTGCGAGGACTTTACATATACATGTGTCATTCTGTTTAAAATCTTTGACCGTGTTCTCAGATATATGCAATTGTCCATGGGTTGAGGTGTTTGACATTTACTAGTATATCCTGAAGCCAATGGCATTTTAAAATCAGCTGTAGGCTAGATTGGCCTCTGTAAACATCAGTCTAGTCAAGTCGGACTTCCAAAACAGAGTCAACAGAAGTGAATTTCTGCAAGCATTTTGGACTTCGTTTTCGGAGTCAAAGCAAGCGCATTTGAACAAAATATTGCAATTATACGACGAAAACGTTGGGTTTACAGGAAATCGTCTTGCAAAGTGTTGCATGTGTTGGCAGACTTCTAAAATGTTTTAAAAGTCCCCGGATATAAATTATTACTAATCGTATTTACACAAAATAGGGCTTTATTTGCACTAACTCTGAAAAGTGATATATTTGTGTTTTTCATGGTATTTTATTGTTATTAAAAGGTAAATTGCAATTTACTGTTATCGTATTGTATTACAATTTAAAATCACCAGTAACACAAATTGATAAGCATGTTAATGAAAAAAGCCTCGATAACTGACAAAAACTGGCTGCGCTAGAGACGATTGAAAACTTATTTGAATTGAATAAATAGGATAAATTAATGTTTAAAGGCATAAAAAAATTAACAAATTGTCACTCTAGATACAATCACTTATTAAATTGTTTATTGATAATTATCATCAAAACAATTATAATCGCTCGCGGCGTTTCCGGTGTTGGGAAAACATGTTAAATATATAATTATTCATGATAATTGAATAATTAAGCCTGAAAATGATTAAAATGAGACTATACTTTAACATAACAATGATAAATAAATATACCCAAGCGTTTGATTTACTCTAAACAGTACTGTTACAGCTGTGCACAATCGAAGTTATTGGTGATTTTTCATTTTGAAAATTTATCTTACGTAATACAAGTAGACAGCTTGCCTTAAATATGACACGTAAACGTTCAAAAAAATGTTTCTAAATTTTAAAATTAAATTTTGTCAGGTTTTTGCCAATTTTAGAATTTTTTAACCAAGGGACATAACTCACACTTTGTTTACAATCGAAACGCCATTTTCTTTTAAGCATGATGGAGCCATAGACTCCCGTTTTTTGGAGTCAACACCGTTTTGGAGTCCCGATTAAACTGGTTACACTAATCCCGCAAAAACGCATATACAAACTGAAAACCCTCAAAATAGACCGCACTCTTGCGAGGCCTGTAATAATATATATCATTATTTTATAGTAAATTATCTTGCATGTTGAAATTAATATCTCGCATGTTTACTGTATAGTCAGCCTGCAGGCTGACTAATTAAGTTAGGATGAAACTTCAAAATCACTTCGTAGATTGGAATTCTGGAAATCAATTAGACAGTCCGTGTTCGACAAATTCGAAGAAGTTATAAAAGTGTCACTTTCTAGTTCAAACTGCGCACTTCTGTATTGGAATGCAGCCACGGTCCGCAGTCCGGATTTGATAACTACATAAATGGTATTTGATAACTACTTATATTATTCATTTAGCATTACAAAATCAATTTCTAAATCTATAGATCAATACAGTGTTAAGCATCAAGATGGAAAGCCATCTGGACCAAAAGTTGTGTGGATGGCAGTAATGGTAAAATGGTGAAGCAGAAAGATTTTGTCTAGATCTCGTCTGGTTGTGATAGAGTATCTATCGCCAATAAACATAAGAAGTAATCTTGCAATAAATGTTTATCAACTTATTTATTACTGTTGTCTTTCAAAGCCCACCTGGAAGGAAGTATCCAAATGACACATGGCAAGTTACCTTTGGTTTCCCAGCAAATTGGAACAAAAAATACTTTTATTTTGAATAATATTCTATCTTTTGTGGCTAATAAAATGCACAAATATAAATGAATACAAAGTTTTTGTATGAAATTGCAACATATAGTGGTTAAATATATTTCTTGAAAGGAAAAGTGCTCTCACTCTGTTTTAGTATATGACAACAAAGTCAAGAATGAACACATTGAATGGAAAATTGTAATTCATTTCAAATTGTGTTTTTCTAAAGGTGGCCTATTAAACCGGTAAGATGACTCACTTCACATTTCTAACGTTCTAACGGAAAATTGTATTAAACTAAAGTGACTTTAACTATAATTTTTGTACAAATCTAAATAATATTATATATATATATATATATATATATATATTTTTTTTTTTGGAAGAAATTTTAGCAACTTTTTTTCTCCTTACTATCATGGAGCTCTCATATCTTGAAATTAAATTTACTTTTATAAAATAAATCATTTTTTTTCCTGAACATTTTTGTAACGAACAAATTAGTTCCGGATTGTATGGTGCATAATGGTCTTTGCGCTGGTATACCTTCTGTTATGTTGCATTAAGTCCTTTGATTAAATGAGTACAACAAAAAATCTCATAGAAATGATAATATATTTCATTTTATCTTCATTTCAGAATCTACAAAGATTTTTGGATGTTCTCTAGCATCACATCAATTTCCTGAGATATCTCATTGTCAATATCTGATTCATCTGAAAAAATGATATGAAAAAGCAAATATATCATGATTCGTTTCATATGCATGACGCTTCAATATTTCATCAATCGTTAGTTATGATGCAAAATTGCAATACATGGACAATATAACAATTTTAAAAGCATAATGAATATTCATATTCCTAACTAATATATTTACCATCATTTCTCCACCATTTATAGGTCTCGAATACAACCATCACAAATATTGTTAATCCAATCATCTTTATATCTATAAAAGTGGATTTGTACGTACTTTAGTTAATAAAATATGAAACCCAAATTTCATCAGTTTACTTGAATGAAAAGAAGAATATCAAACACGCTATCGAAGAAATGCATGAGCATGGGCAAAAACATAGAGCAAATAGAGGAAATTTAACGTTAATATCAACAGAAAAGAAAATGTTAATTTACTTGTATTTATTTAAAAACTACTCACGTGAATTGTGAACTTTTTCTGCAAAATTCTGAACTTGTTGATCTATTAATACAATATTCCTGTGTTGGAATATTTAGACAGACAACGAATATCTCCACACAATTTCTCTTTAGAAGCAAACAACGCCTTTCAGTTGCACAGCTGATAAGGTATTATGACGTATTAAAGATTGTGACGTCACGATTCTAAATCCGTCTCTGCGTTTGATTAGATTTAATGTCATGATCGCTTGAAAATGTTTGTTTTCTAAGTATCTTACAATTTTGTTTGTTTGTATATTTATGATATAATCTCTTATCAAATAAAATATAATTTTAAATCCAATAATAATTAGGCAGATCACCAAAAACCATCAAAGCCATGACGCCATACAGATTGTGGGGCGGTGAGACATGATCAACATCCGAAATATAGGTAACAGCAGCAAAAAACAAATGACAACTACATAAAGAGTAAGACACATGTTTAGAAACGTTTTAACAGGAATATCTTTTTATGGACAAAAGGAGTTTACACGGGATAATACAAGGGCCCTAACTACATAGCGAATAAGGTCTAATTAACCAACTTAATGTAAATGATTAATATTGACGCTAATATAAACGTGTGTTGCTAAATATTTTAACAGTACGGATATTCACCACAAATAATTTACGTCATAAAATTAAGGTTAAAAACAATGGCTACTGGTAAAGACAGAACATTTTTCAACTTTTGAAAATCTAGCCTCATTGCTTCAGGTGTGGGATATTTTACGCCCTCTCGCATCTGTGCTCCCTCATCGCAACATAAAACTTTTATTTATGTTGGTGCTAAAGCAGAACTGGGGAACAGAAAAAGAGAAGAACGGTACAAATAAAGATGCAAATATGATTATTTAAAAGAATCTATTATAGAAAGGGGTTCACGCAGGATTTGAAAGCTTTATCATTCAATAGATATTTTTCTTTGTAAAATAATCCTATGAACAAAAGCCCATTAAAATGAGAATTCAGAAAAGAACTACATTACAATTACACTAATGTTCTCCCACACGTTTGAGAAAGAGAAAGTTTTGAATCATATAGTGATGAAATATACACGAATAGCAGACATGTCCGCTGCCATTTCAAGGATTTTAAGGATTTGATAGCTCTTGGTGTATGAAACATATACCGGGGCTAACACTCAAACATCCTAATTTAAATCTGGATATAACGAATTTATTTCAAATGTATCACAAACTGAAATTATATGCATTTATAATTTGTAATAAAAATAAGGAAATTGGTTTTATTTTTTAGGCCTAATTAATTTTTACAATATAATTAGATTCATTTCACTAGTAAGTAGTATTCATTTAATTGATTTTATTTATTTACACGCACTTTATCTATACATTTTATAATCGACATATACAACCAATCGACTAATGTACAAGGAACAATGATTGGTCAATTCACTTAGATTCCCATAACTTTTACAGTCTGGCTGAGTCTGTCAAAACTTTCCATAGATCGACAGATCATTTCTATCATGGAATTCACATTTTGTTTAATACATATTGTGTACGATCAGAATTTCTTTAGTTTTGCTAATTGTACTGTAAGGAACTTAACGAAATTAAATCGGTGAAGAGGTACCCACGGGGAACTCAAATTTAAAGAAACTAACAAATTATTATGTTATGTACCCAAGGAAATTGTAAAATTGATTGCACTGTGTGTTTAAAACAAATAACAATACTATTTATAATATCCATTAACTTCCACACAAGATCTTACCATCTATATATCACAATTATCGATCTTTCAAAGATTTGATGTTTCTGTGATAACGGCTATCTTCAATCTTTTCATTATCTTTTTCTGAAACACGAGTTATAATTGTAATCCTACTGCTTTGTTATTTATACATGCATGTTAGACAATAGATAAGAACAACCCTGGCTACAGGCTGGTTTTTACTGGTAATTTTGGGACACCGAGTATGAATGGTTTCAAAGGAAGAGTGACAGTCAGAATTCTAGATAAGGATTACCAATTTACTTTCTGAGATTCTTGTGGACTGTTTAAAACAAGTAGTAATTCGATAATTGTACATCATTTCAGTGCCTGATTTGCAACATGTTTTTATTTTTCCATTGCTACTTCACAGAACTTATGTTTTGTGCGCCGGTATGGATCTCGAGACAAGTAAAATATGTGTACTGTTAATGAGGCATCCATGACTGAAAATACGGTGAACGTGGACTTTTTTACTAGATTTTTTAGATTAAAAGTTTCAGTGAAATTACAATGTATTTCTCAATCAATTTTATACCTGGTATATTTGTCTTATAATGGAACAAAATTTGTAATTTACGGTTACCATAAGATGCAATTGCAAACGCGTTCATGTATTTATTGCCCGTTTTTAAAAAATGCCATAGTACTGTGTCAATTTACTTTCCCCTTTACTACATATGTAGGTCAAAGTGACCTTCATTTTTGGAGGTTAGATTTTCTTGTTCGAAATTGGAGGATAGATGCTGACTAAAACTGCGCTCCGAAAAAAAATATCCTTGATACGGATTGATGCACCGCTGATCGATAACTCGAGAGTAGTAAAATGAATATTTGTTAATTTGAATCATATGGAATGCAAAGAAGGTGTTGCAGTTCCTGTTATTTTACCCTAAAGGTGTTGCAGATAAAATGGAAAAATCAAAGCTAAAGAATTCGATGTATTTTTTTTTTTTTTTTTTGCATGCAACTTCGTACATGAAGTAGTGTGGAATTTTATCTGGAAAGTTTTGTACTACTATTATAAGACCATGAAATAAATTTGAAAATGATTACACAGACAATTATGACAGATTTCATGCTTTATAAAAGGAAAATCCTCATTGCTGAGAAACATTGCCTCGTTGAAATAAAATAAATTCAATCTTACCGTTTAGAGTCAGACAATATCTTGAAAACTGCCGTTTCCTGATTTCGTTTCAAAGAGGTATATTTTAAAAAAATTGACTTAATACCTTTGTAACATAAAAACGCTTTGTAAAATTTTCCTGTAAAAAGTAAAATCTAGATCTAGAAAATGCCGTTTCCTGATTTCGTTTCAAAGAGGAATATTTAAAAAAAAATTAACTTAAAACCTTTGTAATATAGGAACGCTCAATGTAAAATTTTCCTGTAAAAAGTCAAATCTAGATCTAATACTAGTATATTGTAACCCTATCCGACTTTTTGGATTGGGTTCGAATCCTCGAACAGTTGGAATTTTTTAAAAACATATTTCTTTTAATCGCATGAAAAGGTAATTTATATATATTACTTATTATTTATATTATATATTACATTTAATAAAGTTACTTATACGCTTGGGAATATTATATTTTGCATGCCTGCTTAACTTTTTCCAACATTACTTACTGTGTGAAGTCTCCGTTATGCACCTGAATTAGAAACAACATTTCTTATGAACAACAATGTACGCATTAATGTAGAAAGTGTTTTTATGAAATAACCGGTATGCCGTTTCCAAAGATGCATCGCATCATGTGCAGGTTGTTATATGCAAAATATTGATGAATAAAAAGTATGAATCGGTGATGAAGCAATAGATGGATGTAAATATATACGGATGAATTTGTTCCACTTTTTTTTTTATCTATACTGGGCGATTACCTAGATACTATAGAAACATACGAAGAGAAAAGTTGACAATGACAGCAGCACCTACGACAACAGACAAATGCTACTTTTCTGTTAAAATGTAAAACGAGACAAAATCCAAGGAAACGAAATCAATCAAAACGGAACCCGAAATCGATACACAGCAATGCGCAGATCAACTGCCGCTTATTTGTTGAAACTTAGTTTATATACATTATCTTATTACAACTGCCAAATAGAAAAATAAAAAGGATCTCCTTCTATTTCTGTCAAAAAATTGAATGTTGAATATCATAAAAATATACAGGGTATTAAAAATACATGCAACTCCAATATTTCTACTATCTTGAAACATTATTCTCTTATGGTACACAAAGTTTTGTTAAATTCTGTCCATTGGTTTGAGGCGTTGCGCTGACAAAAGAAAAGGACCAATACACTTCACTGACGTATCAAAACCATTACATGTATACCCTTTGCAACACGCTGTGTTTTTGTGAAATCAGTATTAGTTTGATTCAGGATAGTCCCATGCACATAATGTAGTTGTTTACCATTTCTGCTTATATGTTAAGAACTTCTACAACTTGTAACATTTGGTAACAATCATCATGTCAACTTTGATTAGTCAAAAAAAAGAAGGAACGACGGTTGGTACAAAAAAAAGTACTTGAAAACAGACTCGATCGGGTTATAAAACCCAAATCTAACACATATCATTAATATTAAAGTGTTGTTGAGAACGGAGTAAAAGTATAGTTGGGTGGAATCAACTGTTGATCCATTTTGAATGTGCGCGTGTATTACACTCAACATATAAACAATATGTACATGTACCAACAGTATTCTTGGTGAATGTCCATTATCAACATACTCTCCAATGTTTTGGATATACTGATAATGGCATCCTGATGTTGATAATCAATATATTCCCCAACATATTGGATACTGATAATGTACGTGCATTTAAGTTGACTGATATGAAAAATTTACTTAGGTAATATGCCATGTTCAAATTATTAAAAATATCGTTGTTAAAAATCAATATGCATGTACAATATATCTGGATTTGAAATAAAAATAAGGAATTATCGAATATACAGAAGTCATGCTTTCCCCCAAACGGCCATGAACATTTAGATATAGATATCAATTTCGGTCATAATTTTCTATCAGCAATTTAGTTTTTTCTGTACATATACAGGTAGCTCCTAATATTAGTGCGACTTTTATGAAGGACTTACTTTCAAGACTTTTCAATTTACATATAAATTTACTAAGGCAAAACTTATACCTTATCATCACAGGCACCTGACGTTATAAATTTTTGTGATAATAAAAACAAATACCCTATACCTAATAAATATTAGGTATAGGGTGTTTTTATGACAGAAATTTATAATGTCAGACGCATGATTGTGCATTTAAACATTGTTCTTGTGACGTTTCGCAGCACTTCAAAATTGCTAGGCATTTAAATTTACAAGTATTACATTTGCGCTAACCTGTATATTTTATACTAAATTTAGATATTACCTAATAGAAAATCTAAAGATAGTTTTATCGTTAATTTATTTGTATAACGAAATCACAATACTAATATTAACAAAATGTAGAGTGTTGATTTTCTTATAAGCGTGGAGTTTTTTGTGTTTAACATTGCAGGCGATTCTTGAAACACTAGCCAAATTTCTTTGCGATAATACAATTTATCAAACATAATTTTTTAAAACTGTCTATATAGTGTAACCTGTTCATGATGCGGGGTAGGTATCGTTTAATGTGTTACCACACATTTCACAATCCGTGCGATCCGAATGATTAACGTACGTACATTGGGCACACTGCCTGGATGTCCACCTGACGTCCATAGATTTAGACGCCACTTTCGTGTCCCTCGTATCATTAGTTTTACTACATACGGAACAAATTGGATTAGCGATGGGATTTCGTATCGTGCAATACGGACACACCCAACCGCATTCTGTCAAGCTACGACTCCCAAACCTGCTACTACTGGCAGCAGGAACCACTTCGGCCCCTTTGGAAAGTTTCCGCGCTATAGGGGCAGAATGGCTGCTTATTACAGGCTGATTTACAGCTAACCTATCGAACCTCACATCTACACGGTCATTTATTTGTAGCTTCTCGCCGCCGCCGCCGCCTATATCCCGCTCCTCTGGAGACACAACTAGGTTTCCGCCGGAACAGGAAGGTGGTAATTGCGCATGAGCGTAAGTTGTCGCCTGGTGAATCGGCTTGCTATAAGAAGATGGCATTTTAGTCTCAGGACAACCAGCCCGAGATAACATGTCAGATCTGTGGCTAACGTTTTGAAAACTACTGCCACCAACATAACCAGAGTCTCGATAAGACGAGCTCTCCTTCTTCATTAGCCGCTTCATCGCTTCACCCTTTTCCTTTCGAACATCCTGCTGCATCATATGGTTCGTCGATTGCTCGGCTTGTAATATATCCCCTCGCTGTCCCCAATTATATTCCTCGCCGTACCGTTTTCTCAAACTATCCGTGACAAACGACCATTCCTCGGAGCCTTTTTTCGGGGAAGGTGCCGGCTCTTCCACTTTCTTCTTCTCTTTGCTCACTAACTTTAAACTCGCCATCAGATGGTCATCCAACGTCCCCTCCTCGAAATTGGGACTGATTTGATCGTATTCCTTGTGTCCATCGGCGTCATCGTCAATGAAAGGAATATCGTGGTGACCAGGCCGCTCCTCCGACGGAGAAAACGTCACAGAATTGTGATCCACCTCTGTATCGTCTAGTTTTGAATGAGTTTTTGCGTGCGCGTCCTTTCTTGATCCGGCCAATAAAGAGACGAACTCGTCTTCACTCCCGCAATATTTTTGTCTCAAGGTAAAGATTTCATACGGTCGTTTAGGCGTTTCGATTCTATTCCGTATTCTGGACACTAGAATGCACTCGACGGAAGCTAAGATGCATTCAAATCCTACGGATAATACAACATCTTGATTAAGCCTCCTATTTAACACTAATGTATCCCCGTTTTCCACATAGCCGATTAATTTAAAAACCTCCTCTGATTTCTTTAAATGCGATTCGATTTTCGTTTGATAAAATCCACAATATTTCTGGAAAAAAAATATGTCATAAAATATTAAAAATAGATCAGCCTTTAAGCGGATGAAAACTAGTCCTGTGTTATCAATATAAATTATTCCACAAAATTATGCACCGGAATCAAATTACTGTATGCACATTTCATGATAGGCTAACCATTAATAATTATACTGTAAAAATGTACATCCTTTTTGGCATAATTACATGCAGCTAAATTCATATGTGTTGTCTACCAAAATTTTCAGACAACGTTTCATTCAGATATGTACTTACTCGTATTCTTTTGAATTCTGGTTTCCATGAATTTTTCCATATCGTAATTAAAAAAAATTCTAAGGTTTCAAATGCTTCCGAAGCTTTAGTTAAATCAAAATCACTTTCGCTGGAACTAAAATTCAAAATCTTATGAAACTCGTGAAAGGAAAATTTTTCCTCTGGTTTACAGAGGCTTAGAAACTCCACCAAGATAGAAAACAAAGACTGTAGTATGGATCGGGTGGGCCGGGGCGCATCCTCTTCTTTCCTATAATTAATGTAGATATGCTGAGCTTGATATCGTTTCTCCATCTCTTGTTTTTAAATTTTTCCTCGTTACTCCATCCCCCTTGAAATCAGATATGAATGTCTGAAAAAGAGAAAAAAAAATTGAGAATTATTTTCACAAAATTAAAAAAAAAAAGCACATTGACCTAGGTTAATTTTGGGAGACATGTCCTAAAGTTTTTGTTTTCCTGTTTTCCGTTTTCAATTTTCGATGTATCCCGCTCTGACAGAAGGATATATTAAGAGAGAATTTGTTGCTTACTTATAATTTTTTTTTCTAAATCAGGAACGAAAACGAGTTCATTAAAAACGATTTAAATTTTTTTTCTCTCTACTCGTGCTCTCTTTTCTATCGATGTGTATGCCGTTGTGACACATTTAGCGATTAGTGAATGGTATACAATTGACATGGTTATTATTATTCTAGCGGAGTGCGTAATCCTCTGTAAAGTTCCACATTTCCAGAAAATAAACACTACTCCCTTTCGCCGTACCAGGTAAAGACACACACGTGAAACGAAACTAAAAAATGGACGGCCATTCTTCGAAAACGTACAAGTTATCGTGTCTTCTTTTTTTAAAATTTACGTTGTACATTTATGACACATTTATCGTTTTTATAAGAAAAGGGAGTAAAATAGTCAAAATTGTTTATAACTGACGTGGAATTTTCCAAAATTTGAATTTAAACGATTAATTTAAGTTACCCGATCATAAATTTAGTCCGAAATGGGTATATTTCGTAATTACATTAATTTTACCACGATTGCTACTTATGTGTATTCATAAATAGCAGTTGAGTAACTAAAAAGCCCTCTCGCATAATGGGGTTACCACAAGATTTCAAACCAGGATGTTTATCTTTCAAGAAATCTGATATTGGTATAGTGACCCAGATCAAAAGCAAACAACTCTTCCTTGTTCATTGTACGTACACATACAATAAAAAAATAAACATGTAATTGGACAGTTTTACATAAAGGGGACTAGCATGTGTCAAAATGTGTGCCTGGTTGGGATTTATATCTAAGATAAATAATGATCAAAATTTGATATCCACTGATAGCAGCACTTGCATTTCATTAAAATTCGTTACTATTCAATACAGAATTAAATAAAGTCACGTTTTTGTCCATTGTTTAAAAAACCGCTCTCTCTCTCTCTCTCTCTTCTCTCTCTCTCAGAGCGATAATCATACTTATATCAATTTACTTAATTTTTTTATCACCATTATCTATATACACCCGTACATATTGCTACATATTGCTACTATCCAATTTAGATATAATTGAAATGTAATTTACATGTTTTGAACATATCTACATATATCTGGAACAAAATATGTCCACAGTTCATTGTTGAATAGTAAGTCAAAGTTATAAAAATGAAACAGGAACAATTATGAAGGATTTTCCTGTAATGTAACTATAATAATCACTGCATTCTATAATATTTATTTTTGAGCATAGTTCTTTGCAGTTTTAAATTGTTATAACCTCTGCAATAATACAGTCCTCAGCTGAATAATATAGTTTGATGTACATGAAAGGAGGAAAAGCATTTATTTCTGTATCTTCAAATATTAAAGATTTTACTTTGATTTTTAACTTATTCAGTAAATCAACATACCAAGCCAAGGTCTCAAAATTTCATCAATGTTGTTTCCTGATAAGACTTTTACGCCTGTTAAGATCATTAGGCCTAAAAAAAAAGTTGTGTGATTAGGGTAACCTGACCTAACCTACAAAAATGCCCCGATCCTACCATTTTAAGATGTCTGTTTTCATCCGGTTGTGAATTTGATATTATTTCTATTAGAAAATCCGTTTTTAAATATCACACAAACAAACATTCTTAGGATTCATGAAAAAAAAAATATGATAAAAATAAAAAAATCCCTACCTACCTAACCTAATTTTTTCATCAGCGTTACCCTAAACACACAATTTTTTATAGGCCTTATCAACCCAAATTACAAAAATACATGTGCAGTTAATGTTACTGTTAGTTTTTACCCTTATATGTGTTATTTTAAAATTTTTAAAACTTTTTGGTGGTAAGGTGGCAATGTCCCAGCAATAACCCTTGTGTGATATTTATGTACCGGTAGCTATCACTTTCAGAATAAAACCAATCTTAAACTGTATAAGGAAATTCACTCTGAATGAAACTCTTAATATCTAAAACTTTGGAAACCCTAATTCACAAATAACACCTTCTAGTTTCATTCATGAGAATCTCACACCATCTGGCATTAAAAAATGAGATAAATGTTGCTTTTACTGAACGTAAATGTACATCTATCCTTTATATTTATTATATAATAACTGGCAGTTGGTTAAAAAATGGTTAACCTGGTTGGTAAAATAAAATGGAAGGCAGCACAACTCATTATATATGACAATATACTCATATCTGCCTTGAATCGTGGACTAAACAGAATTCTGTGATAAAGACTGCAGCAATGAAATTGAATCAAGTAATTGGGATGAATAGACAATAATGCAGGGTTGTTTTCAGCAAGTGTAGTACACAGTTTTTCTTACTTCTGAGCAACAAAGCTCAGGTGATGACTCCAAGGAAGGGAGTGCTATAGTAACATTTTATGACTTCCTATTGACCAGTCCCTGAATTGAACTTGAAATTTTTAATAAACATAAAGTCTGTTTCTCTGAGAAATATTAAAATCAGCTTTGATCTAACAAATGAAAGATTTTTTTTTTTAACTTTTTTTTTTCTAAAGAGATTAATGTTTCAAAAATAGAGAAAAATAACACTCAGTGGTTAAATGAATAACAAATGCAAAAAGATATACAAATAAAAAGATAAACTACCGTATTAGTCTGTAGCACATGTATATGAAACCATCCAGTACTTGAAAGTATTCTAAGCTTAGTTTTTTTTTAACATTCGTTACATCTATAAAGTCTAGATAAATGAAAAAGAATGGGAATAAAGATTAGCAGAAATTGTAATAAGTTTTACCATAACGTAGAAAGCCTAATGAAAGTCTGGAAGGAAAAGACCTAAGCACACAAATTGTCAATGTGAATAGATGTAAAAACAAGTTCATTATTAAGAGGGAAAAATATCTATGTCATTTCAATATTCTCGTACACATCAAAACATTTTTAAAAATAAATTAAGGGTCTTCTTATATAAAGTGGGGATACATGTAAAAACATAATTTTATATTAGCCATTTTATTGCTCCATAGCTGAGAAGATAAAGATGTAAGTACATTATAAATTTAATTTACTAATTTATTACATTTACATTTGTATTTGCATGAAATGCTCTTTCCATATAAAATAGTTTTTTGTTATTTGTAACTTACTGGGGTTTTTTTTCAACACCAATGCCCCCTTGTAGCACACTTTCAGATTTGCACAAAATATGGATGTTTATTCAAATATTGTGTAACAACCTTTAAAAGTTTACAAATTAAGTTTTACAAAGATTTAAATCTCATATGTGAAAGTACATGTATATTACCAAAGAAATGAATTTCAAAAGACATTTTACATTTTATCTAGACTAAGCATTGTACTTATGTATATCAAAATAATGGATGACTGAAAGACATTTGCAACGATCACATGAAAATTATAATAATGTTTTGCCATATCATCATCATGCAGCAATTTTGTATAAATTGGAACAAGATTGCAAAATATAAAATGATTAATGCATGTTTTTAATTTCCTATACACCGTAGTTTGGACCATCTTTAGAAATTATTTCATGGATTTCTCTGTGGCTAACAGTAAATCTTAAACTTTACATTGACTGTTTCTCTTCTCTTCAACTTCTCTTGAAGAGAAGAAAAGCATAATATTTACCCTTGTTTTGCAAAGATGTCCGACTCCCGATAAATTATCTCCCCCTACAGACCCAAAGGTTACACACTTACTAAAGAAGGGCATACAAACAGGTTGTTTTTTTACAAATCGCCTTACTACCTTGCATCATTTATTTACTGTGCAATATTTCAATGTCATTGATTCATGGTACAAGAAAATTTAAAAAATCCTTTAAAACATTAAATCCGGTTTCACCTAATATTTAATGGGTGCATGTGTGTATGCATCATGAATTCATTTGTTTCTTGAGCTCAGAGCAATATCTTGATCCACCTATGTATATATTGTGTTGTGTTCACAATGATTTGGGTGATTAATCAGATAGGAATTTATACTTACCGTACAAACATCTTGCCAACTCAATGGTAATGAGAATAAACAAACGATGGCTCACTTTCAATAGAAACTCTTGTGAAAGCCCTATTGAAAGTCTTTCATTTACCTTACAAACCATGATTGATAGATTATAAGGTTGACATTTTATCAAATTCATGAAGGAAGTTTTCTTAATCTAAATTATGGATTTTCCATTTAAACCCCAGAAAGCTGTCATTTTGGGCAAATTCTAAGATTTGTATTATCTTGCTTTATGTCTTTGTTTATAAAATGCACAAATTATCTCGTTTGCTAAGAAGTGAATACAAACTTCCTGTACTTGTGTTAAACCTGTATGTTTACATTTTGATCTTCTGTTCCCTTCACAGAACCCCGATATTTAAAATTTCCAAAGAGGTATACATTGCATGCATGTTGCAGACAGCTAAATGTCGTTACCTGCAAGATTTATTCATATATAAAATATAACACGATAAAAATAATAAGCATGTAACATTAACGAAATCTTATCCAAATATTTCATCAAAGCTATCGTCAGCTGAAGAAGACAGGAGGCTCTCGAAAGGATACACGTTTTACACAACTCCAAGTTAACATGGTTAATGCTCGTTTATTAATCATTCATATCCCAGAAATTTTCAGTTTTAATCGTTTAGTAATGTTAAGTGTGTATAATTATGTCTAGAAAATAAACATACCTCATTTGAAAGTTTTCTGTTACCGAAAATGAAAACAACATCGTATTCATGGTTTTTTCTTTGGAAATTCAGACGTGGGGAATACCCCTACAATGAAATATTGTTAGCTCGTACATGAAATGTGTCGTAGGGGCATTTTTCTTCTTCGATTTTCAATTTATTGTCCTTGGGCTGTATAACTCATTAGAATACAAGGTTTTGTACATAAATATAAAAATTTGTAATGTGCAGTAGGTGAGTGGACATAAGAAAAAATAATGCACACAACATAAAATATACATTATATATAATACATGTATTAGCTGTAGTAGCTTACAACTGAAGTATCATTTCAATGCTGAGCTCTCATTTTGAGGGCGCTAGACAATTATTTACCTAAATTATTCAGTTCCTTTATATTGTTAACACTTAAAAGTTTAACTAACTTAAAAACACTTGATTTTTTTGTTGTTGAAAAAAGTCTTTATATATATATTTCTTTCGTGATTCGATCAGCGTAAAAGAGACACATCAATATAGTGGAGCTCATCGATATCTTCTAAATCTTTTTTATTATACAAAGATTGCTGTATCATAGATACATGTGTATTCCCTTCGTTATGTGTCTACGTAGCTGCAGGTCTGTAGCTCCTGGTCTGAAAAAATTCGTATGGACGACCTGGGAGCTATACAGTGCCTCCCATAGTAAAACTCTGCAATTTACGACGCACAAAAAATTGCGCTAGATTTGGACTGATTAACCTTATTTGCACACAAATTCTGTGAAAACATTTAGTACCATTAAATTTTTCAGGAAATTTACTTCTGATATTACCACTTTACTTGCCTCAGACTTTCTCTTAAACAGGTCTAGGCAACCTCCGTTTTTGGAGGATAGATTTTATCCTCCGTTTTTGGAGGATAGATGTATGCGCCCCCTGGTGGATCTTTTCAGATGAAGGGCAATTAACTCTGTTTTTACAAAGGGAGTTAACTATGAATAAAATATAATTATTATACTATAAAAATATCACCTTATTTAGCTATTAATAATTATAATTATTGA
This sequence comes from Magallana gigas, assembly GCF_963853765.1. NCBI lineage: Eukaryota > Metazoa > Mollusca > Bivalvia > Ostreida > Ostreidae > Magallana > Magallana gigas. The sequence goes on along the minus strand of NC_088855.1, from coordinate 27,371,298 downwards.
TAATATTTAATAAATATTTAAGTTTAAATAATTGCAGGGCTGATTTTAAAGAAAAATATTTTATGTGAAGACTCTCACATTTTTTTTCAATATTGTGGATAATTGATATCTATAAATGGTATCATTTTGATTAATAAAATTTAACAATGTCTTTTTGTGTGAAGGGATTAAATTTAAATGATACTTAATAACATGTGAATTAATTAGAATAAGAGCTACAAAGTTCCTAAGGTATATGCAAACATTTACTTTGTACATGTACAATATAGCAGATCAAGATATCTATTGTGTGTCTCTAAACGTGAATGAACTAATTAATGTTTTAATGAGTAATAAACATCACTATTTTGTGATTTTTATTAAATGAAACATGTAAATAGTCTATGTCATTTGTAAAACTGAACACAGGAAGTACACACTTTCAAAGCATATTGTGAAAATACTATACATAGAATTTCAAATCGCCGCATACAATCATTAGTTTATTCCCTTAACTTTAATTCCCATATGGTCTGGTGCTTGCATTTTCTCATTAAAGATATGCACGAAGCCTTTGAAATATACCCATGCTATCCTCCAAAAATGGAGGATAATTTCACCCACAATGCAAAGTGACTTTCCATATATGGTAAAAATCAGCAGCCATCTTGAAATTGAGCTATCCTCCAAAAACGGAGGTTGCCTAGACCTGTTAAACATGCTAACCGACCTCGGAAAACGAAGTATATTAATTTACGTCGAGATCGAGAGTCGCCATTTTCACGTGTAAAAATCTTGCGCAATTTTTTGTGCGTCGTAAATTGCAGATTTTTACTCAATCGCAGCTTCTCGGGCCTTTCCGGCAAGCTCAGAAAAACACCTCGAATGTATTAACATTACCGGATGTTAGAATTTTATACAAAATGGAGTCGCTTCCCATTAGAATAAGTATCGACCTGACAGCCTTATACATGTATGTCGTTTCTGTGGTATATTTTAGGATACATCATTGACTTTAAATGAAGTTAAGCTCACATCTCAACAGATCGTAAAATGCATTGTATTGATATTAAGATTTTTAAAAAGGGGGGTTGTAATGGATGCCTATGTAATACATTCGAGGTGTTTTTCCGAGCTTGCCGGAAAGGCCCGAGAAGCTGCAATTGATTTTTGGGAGTTGATTTAATCAACTCTCCTATGCAGTCACTCTGGCAAACCGAAAGTGAAACAGTGTTTGGACCTAAGCACAAATCATCACCGCTGACAAGACTTAGTTCTCGAAAATAATCGATAAATTCGCTGTAATGAATTATGAAGCACTGTTTTTCAAGGAAACTTATTTATAAATACAGTGAAAATAGTCAGATTATAAATGGTAGTAACAATTTAGATATTTTTTGTAGTGGTATGTATTCCTACGCTAGAGATTACTACAGTCTCGTTCAACCAGACGATCGGTCGTGTCCGTAAATTTTCGACAAGCAGAGAATCTCTCTTGCTTGTCGGAGATTAACGGAGAAAGCCGAGCGTCTGGTTGAACGAAACTAGTTTCCAGTATTGCTTAGATCCATACAATTTTTCAGAAATATTTCGATTACTGATACATACATGTACCTTAATGGAATCAATAGTATCTTTAAATATCACACGACATGATTCATATGGGTTTTATCGAAATTATTTTCGGAAAAGTCCGAGTATTCATATTATAAAAATGTGCGTAATTCAAATACAAACATGTATAAGCAGAGACATAAACATTTATGTCTCTGGTATAAGAAAATACTTGCCATGCAAAATAACGTATCGTTGATTCTAAAATAAATAATAATGGATAAAATCAAAAAATCAACTCCCGTCAGTACTTTGATTACTATGGGAGGCACTGTAGCTCCCAGGTCGTCCATTCGATTTTTTTTCAGACCGGGAGATACAGACATGCAGCTAGTGTCTATGTAGTGTCGGTAATAATATTCAAATAAAATGAGCTATTTAAGTTGTGATTTTTCTGGATGCCTTTTTCAGAAACAACAAACGTGCAATTTCAGACAATTTGTCTAGAAAATATTTCATCACAATATTAAAATTCATTTATTCCCATGGGCCAATGTGCTCACCGGAGATTCCAATTTTAGTGAAAACATTGTCAACTGATGCCGTGTAAACAAGACGGGGAATTAATTTTATTTTAAATGAAAGGACTATATATGGTTTGAGCCTAAAATGGCCCCCTAAAATGAACATTGTCATTTTACTGTAATTCTTTGTTTTATTTGTACAGATATACATTTGAAGTTTTTTCATAATTTTCATTTTGATTTTAATGCCCACAATTTAAAAATATGACATCATAAAGTTTACCTTTTCCCGCCATTTTCTCATTTTTAGCACAAAACGGCTTGTTTTAAGGCAGTTTTTCTTTAAGGAAACATTGAGCGACTGCTTGAACAAACAAAATATTTTCACCAAAGATGTATCTCTCCAATACTTATAAGTGACAAAAAGTTCGTTTTTGTTCAAAGAGTCGCTCTATATTTCCCATTCGAAAAAAGATAAGAAAAATGTCAATTTTTGATTGATTTTGATTGAATAATAAAAATAGAGTCACTTCTGACGTCATATACTGCATATAAATCAAATAAATTGGTGAAAAACATATTTCATGTCAACTCTTTTATAAAATAACACAACAAAGTAATGTGCCTGAATAATTTTAAAAATATCGAATTTTGGGGGCCAAATTTGACTAATATCAGATATAGTTCTTTATATATATACATGTATATATTTTTATTGGGATATGATTGTGCAAATATGTTTGTTCATATACAGGTTTAAATAGTCTGAGAGGGATATAAGGCCCAACCTCCTAGGTGTCACCGATCTACACGTACTATGGAAGTTGGACTCTTGACACATGAACAATTAAAAAGCTTGGTTTGAGGATAGTGTCCTTTCCGATATATTTCATTTTATCAAATAAAATATACAACATGACTAAAATGAAATATATCGGAAAGGACAATAGGCTTGGGTATCTGATTCTCAAATGTTTGTGCGCTAATCATGTAGATATATGTATTTTAATCAGATTGAGGAGCAAGAAGATATAAAAAGATGTGGATTTGTAAAGTTTCAGAAATATTTGGGACATATATGGAGAGCAGAGTCATGCACCAGATGCAAGTACAATTTATAGCTCAACACGCCATTTATATGTCGAAGTGTTTTATTTCCGCCCCGCCGATATCATATCGGACGATGTAACGTAGCGGCCCACCATGCAAATGTTACGCTAGACAGACAGACCAATCAACATCTTTATTGGACCGGTCATTTGACTTTCGCGTCGTTTTGTTGGATATTTTTTTTGGGGGGGGGGCATTAACATAGTTTTTATAAGATAACTAGTACAACAAATAGTATCATTCAGTAGATTTTTACAAAACGAACAAAAAAAATAAATGAATAAAGATATGGTTTGATGGTAGGATTTGGGATATTTCATTAGAAAACAAGCAATAAATAGATTACTAAAATGGTTCCTACATGTGATCATAATTTGCTTCAAGAAAGGGGGTTAGGGTATTTAGGGAATGCCATAAACTTAGGGTTTAAAGACTCCTGAAGTTAGGTTTGATCGTATTTTTATTGTATTATATACCAAGCAAACATTTACGGCGTATTTTCTTTAATATATTTAATAAACATAATATACTTGCATTTACTGTTTAAAATGAAAGCTGCATGCTCCGATTATTTCACTCTTACGGTATTGCGTGATCAAATAATTTTCCATACAAATCAATTAGCTTAGAAAGTTGTATACTTTCTCCTATTAACACCAACAAAATCAGTCTCCTTTCAAAGTTAGAAATATTCAAAATTTAGATATTCTTTATTGGCATACAGTAAAACAAACCAAACTGTATGTACTTTCATCAACTCATATGTCAGATTTAGGAAAATAGAAAAACAGCGATCCTTGCGTTAAGTCAACTGTGGATTATCCGAATTAAAGCTACGGTAGTTCAATTTTAAAAACTTGACTAATGTTCTCTTCTCGAGTTAACGCTAATGTACATGTATCTCTCAATTAAATATCTAGTATCAAATTAAAAAGCAGCAAAAAATATATTAAGGTACATTTACGTAACATTTATCGAGATTCTATTCATGTAATTATACAAATATCACAGACAATCAATGGACGGATATAACTGATGCTAGTATAATTCTGGGACGTTGGATTTTAAACTTGACCGCGGATATGTTCATTGGTCCATATTGAGTCACTTTTTAAGTCACGTGGTAGAAGATAAACTTTCATCAGGCGAGTCGTCCGTGCAGCAAATAAAACACGTGAACGGGATGTAGAGGAAGCCGCTGACGAAACAGAGAGCGTAGGACCAGGAGAGGCTGTATAGGCTGGTGGAGTCCTCGTCTTGGGAGGCTCCGCCATAGATGATTCCAGCAAGTATGATGCAAAAAGCTGAAAGAAAGGTGGATAATATTCACAAATGTTAATAATTATTGATGATTAAAGGAAACACGTTATCATATGTAAATAGCACTTTGGTTACATCGATGTATTTTTATTAATTATGTACCATTATTCATAATTTTTGTTGTATAGTTGTATGTCAATATTGAGAATAACAAACGATGATTTTCATAGTTTTCTGTCCTACAATTCTGATATAATTTCATAATTTTTCAGGCTTCATTAGTGGTGTACAGAGAATGAGGTGCTCTTGTACTTCTTATACTCAGATAAGGCTTAAGCCTCCGACTTCAGGCTGCATTCTGTGTGGGAAACTCGGAAATATTCTCATAACCCCTGCTGTTGCCTAAATTACAATGTATCCTGACATATTTAACCTTCATTTTTAGTTGGCAGGAATTTTTTTCACTATGATACTTTTTTCACAATCATAAGTTATATACAGCATAGCAGTTCATTATGGAAGATTTTTAAATATACGATTTTGCCTTAAATATAGCAATTTAGCAAACAAAACGCATAAACGCAAATATCATAATTACATGAGTCTTTATTATCTTTCACGCCATCATTAAAATAGTCAGGTTTTGTCAGGGATATAAGGAAAATAGTTAGTATGCGATAAGAAATGGTATATTTGACTATTTGAAAATTATATTTTTTCTGATACAATCATGTATATAGCCATATACATGCCTGTATATTTAAAAGACAGCCATTGAATCTCTTAGATGCGTGGCCTAGTGGTAACGCGGGGTCTTATTGATTTTGTGGTCGTTGGATCGATTCCAGGTAGTGACTATTTTTTCAAATATTAATAATCGATGCATGATAAGACTAGTTTAAATTACACGTATCTAATCGGCGGGATTTTTTATTCAAATTATTCTGTTTAATTCAGCCTGAGTATGATCAGAACCAATATGAACATATCTCTTCAATAACACTAAACAAGTATTATATAAATATATATATATATATATATATATATATATATATATATATATATATATATATATATATATATATATATATATATATATATATATATATATATATATATATACTTGTTTAGTGTTATTGAAGAGATATGTTCATATTGGTTCTGATCATACTCAGGCTGAATTAAACAGAATAATTTGAATAAAAAATCCCGCCGATTAGATACGTGTAATTTATATCTATAACTGTACACTTATATTCATTGCAATCACGGTTCAGAATACATGTACAAACTGATATTTTACATAAAGTTTTATATATTCATTTTTTGATGCAGGTTTCCCGAATTTATGACAAATCAGTTGTTACTTGCACCATTATAAAAGCAGTATCGAAAATCATATTGCAACAGGTACATGAAACTATATTTGGTAACAGGTACTTTTCGTTCAGACACAGGTGTAGGCGAAATAATGGGAAAAGGCGCTTTTATAATGCCTCTTTTATCTTATCGTGGCTTACCTTAGTATCCCCGTGGAAGATTATTTGAACAAACTGAAATCTACACTTTTGAGGATGCATCCAAGCAACTTTTAACTTTCTGACCAAATACTAGTTGTTTTTGAAGATTCATAATTAAATACAGCATTTTTAATAAATCTAAACTATATCCCCATGAAAGAGGGAGGGCCATTTCATTTTAACAGCCTCCAAATGCTTTGAGCAAATTTCAAACTGGCTTCTAAAGAAGATGAATATGTGAAATATTTATGACAACAACGAAAGACAACGTAAAATATTGATCAGAAAAGTCATTTGAGTCATAGGTAACCTAATCATTTGACTAAGCTTGATATCCCTATGTATAAGTTGTGTATAAAACCTTCATTTTTCGGTTGAAGATCGAATGGAATGTGTTTTAGGAAAAAGATACACGAATAACAACTTCAGGTTAACATGTCATAAAACTCTGAATTAATCGATAGATATTTGTATTGATCGATGTACCTGATATTCCACTCAGCACACCTGCTAAACATTTTGAAAAAGAATAACTTTTCTTGAAAATTCCAGTAAGTACAGCCAAAATGCAACCGCCTTGCGGAAGTAAGCTCATGACCAGAAAGGCTCTAGTGGCGTTCACAAAAGCTGGAAGCAAAATACACATTCATCAGCGTTCAAATTAAAAAAAAATACTTATCGTTTAAAATAACAGCATGTATTGTTGCGTATTCATGATCCCTGTAAACATTGATGGGGGACAACTTACGCTCTATGTACATGAGATCGTTGATGTATCCACAGCAAGTGGCTCCAAGAGACTTATAACAGAATCGCCACAACCCTTGACTTCTGGACTCATACCCAGACACGACGATAGACGACTCTAGCCAGTGATCGGAGCAAAACCCAGCCAAGAAGAATCCAATAATCACAATTTGTAACCCAAAGGACCAGGTAAGGCCGCAAGGGGCGCACCCCCAGGCCAGAATTGATTCTTTAACCTTGTCCTTGACTGTCATCTTTGAGTATCCTCGGAGATTTGTATATAGGCGGATTACATCCTTAGTTTTTGTTTCGGTTTATCACAAGGAACACCCGTTTATAGTGCATGCCACACACTCTGTGGATCAATTTAAATATCCGGAACGCTAGACAACTGGCAGTCTTCTAATTATGACGATAAATTTGATCGATTCGTTCAGCATAATCGATAGACCAGGAAGTATGGGTTAGGAACGGTTCTCGGAAGAGAGAAAGGTATGTGTTTTCATGGACCTTGCAGTAAAGGTATGCTTCAGTTTACGTGCCGTTTTGAACCGTATATGAAGAGGCGAAGAGTTGAGGGCAATACATACTTATCGCGCGTTTCATTGCTTATCTTTGTGCATACAATAGGGTTGAATTTATGGGTATTTAACACACACAGGCACCCGATATCTTACCTTGTAACTGGCAATCATGCGTTATATATTTCAATGCACATATATACCTTGTGATTACCATTGTTTATATTAGAGAAAAGCTATGTATTATTGTAGAAATTATCTAAACAGACTAGACGTTACGGTTGGAATTTCATGCGGAATATAGCGCCACATTTCCCCTAATGAGTCAAACAACCCAGACAAGAGAATGACCGTGACGGGGGAACTAGCCGCTTCTATAGACACGTTTTGTGATTCGCCCAAAGGAAGTCGAGCTTGCTTCTTTATCACAATTCTCGCATGCTTTCTCCACACCTTCCTGTCCTATGGCACAGACAACTGGGTGGAACTGTCGGAGGGACCAACAGAGAGCAACCAAGGACTCTGGAACCACTGTAGCAAGACCATCAGTAACACAGACATCACTTGCCGTCAATCAGTCACCAATTTTATGGAGTATAGTAATCAAGGCGTACCAGGTAAGCTTGAAAGACTTTTAAGATCAATAATTGGGCTTGAAAGAAGATTTAACGATGATGTTTTGTGTTCATCTTCATTTGATCTGTTGGCTATTTATTCTATTTTTATTTATTTTTGTCAATTTTGATGAAAGCATTATTTTTCAACTTTACTAATGCAAGGAGAATAAGGTGCATGGTTATTGGTTAATCACATAATCAATATTCCGTGTAAACAAGTTTTACCTTTCTTTCTTTCTTTTTATATTCAACTTTGTTTTTCAGCATGGCTTCATGCCACACGATTTTTTCAAAGTGCTGGTCTCCTAATGTCTCTGACTTCTGTTGTGTCGTCAATTTTCTGTACGTTCGTTAGGAAAACCTTCAAAAAGAGGGACGCGCAAGTTGCTGCGGCGGTGATGAATTTTGTTGCAGGTAAAATTATTCGTTAAAACTCATATCTCAACTGATTTCAAAAAATGCATTATTCTATTTAAACAGTTGGCCGTTTCTTTTCATTTCAGCTGGCAGTATGTTAATAGGAAGCAGTATTTACGGTGGCCAATACCGATATGTAACTTGGCTGAAGGGCTACTATCTGTCCTGGTCTTTTGCTTTCTCAATTTTAGCCGGAGTTGCTCATTTGGTCGCTGGATCTATATATATGTTTGCCCCTGCGGATTTAGGTATTAAATTTAGTAAATTAAATTCACATAGAAATTTTTAATCTGTTACGTCAATTCTTAAACAGTGTTTAACGTTTGTTGAAGATGATTGTGCAACTTAATTGTTTTATTTGTTGAATGTTTTGCATTGATTATGATGTAGATCTGAAATGCTTTAAAACAAACTGATTTTTATTAATTCTTTATATTGATACAATGTTTGGGAGGTGTTAATAACACTGCATGGTGCATGTGTATGTCTATGGCAAACGTTTGTTTTGGCGTATTGATTCAATTCGCATGATCATTCTTGCCTTACAAAAATATTCCTTGCTAATCTAAAGTTTTCTTCTCAAACCAGGAAATAATATTTGAAATTCAAAAATATGTTTTATTTTTTTCTGGGACGTTCCAGCCTCCATTCAACCAACACCAAACCAACTTCAACCACCCGGTGCAAATGTGAACAACCATAATGCGTATAGAGCAGAACCTTCAGCCCCTCCTCCTGATCCGGCTTACTATATTCCACCGCCTGGTGGTGGATATCATCCACAATATCCGCCCAGCAGCTTCACCAATCCACCATATCCTCCCAGCAACACCAGTCCACAATATCCTGCAAGCACCAGTCAACGACATCCACTGAACAGTGGTCAAAATCCCTCGTCCACCCAGAATGCTGGAAATGATACCCAAAACGACAACGATACCTGCGTTGTTTGTTTGGACCGTCGTTCGGAAATTTTACTTCGACCATGCAATCATTTCAATTTATGTGAAGTATGTTCCAGGTCCCTGAATCAATGCCCAACATGCCGGGGTGCTATCCAAGATAAAATAAAACCATTCCGGTAGCATACATATATATTGTTTACGTAAGTCACCGCTCATTGTGTCATTTACTAGTATTACCTGTGGAGTTTTACACGTACATGTATTTGTAAACGTTTGAGTGTTCGGTATGGATTTTAATTTTTTTCCAAAAAGAAGTGTTTGGTTCCTATGGAGGATTTTGGTTCCTATGGGTTAACCCAATTTCGGTAACTTTACAACGCGAGTTCATGTTTTTAAAGAAATATTCAGACAATTCCCCCTTCATAACCCCTTCTCTGCGCATGAGGTTGGTTTACAAATAAAGCTGCCGTCCGGAACAGTTAAAAAAAAAAAACCTCATAGCTACTACTTTACATTTTCTATGGTTAAATTTTTTACTTTTACGTAGCCAAAAAAAATCAATAACTTCATTTTGAATTTTGAATTATAATAGCATTTCGATTCAATAGAACCTCATAATTTTTTAAAGGCGTTAGATTGGCACCGGACGTTGAATGATACTTACAATGCTTTCAACAAAAATTGACCGCTTGGAAAGACATGTTATAAGATTGAGAAAAAATGTAAGCGATCATATGGTGTTATATCTTACTTATTCGTCGTGTGCATTTTTATTGGATTAATCCTTAACCGACAAAGAGTTTAAAATTATCATTGCATCATTTTTATTTTATTTCTTTTGTCAATTTCCTCTTTCGATTTCTTTACCGAACCATATCATGGTTCAAGAACCATACCACGTCATATCGTGTTGGCGTTTAGACAGGCAGCTATATATACGCTCCTGATCAAATTGGAATAGAATATATGAATGTCATGTTTTAGAATATGAGTGGTATGTTCTCGAATGAAAAAATTATCGCATTGGAATGCACATTTTAAATAAGAATGACATTTCATAGGAATGATATCTTTTCTAATAACAACTTTTCGAAGTTTTGGAATATGACTAACAAGATCGTATAATACTGGAGCATTTTCCACATATAAGTTTTTGTATATATATAATACTCCTGGTATCATAGAGAATATAGTCATACTAGAACTTTTACACTCTTAAGTTGAACGCAGAGGTAAAGTCTTTCTAGTTTCACGTGAGTGGAATGACTCATTACGGACCTTTTTTCCGTGTGAAAAATAAAGCACGTGAATGGGATGCTGACGACACAGAGAGTGCATCACTAGTAGAAGCTGTATAGATTAGTGGACTACTTGCTTGCTCGTGGGTATCCTCCACAAATGATGACAGCTAGTGTGATGAAAGCGGCTGAAAGAAAGTTTGAACAAGGCTTTACTAAGTGATTAAGAGAAAAATTCAATAAACAACAGGCATTTTGGATATCAAAGTTCGATGACGAAAAAAGTGGAAAACCGAACCTTGATTTATTGAAAAGTAGATAAGGACAGGGCCATAAATTAAACATATAATGACGATTTGCATGATCTGGTTTTTTTTAAAAAAAGGATGACCAAAAAAGGGGAAAAAATAGAAGAAAAAATTCTTCTTGATTAAATAATGATTCATAAACATTACTCAGTATGACGCTTTATAACTTATGTGTCAAATGGGGAAAAAAATTATACTGTTTTTATCCAACAGCATGTAATTCATAGTTTTGTGATAAATATTTGAAGTGTTTCATATTTTGTCTGTGGTGAACATAGATCAGCTTATTCCAAGTGATCTTGTACTCTGTAACCAAACTCTCTGAGAGCTGGTTTATGGCACATCGTTCGAGGCTATGTGGGAATTTACCCGGGAAAATTACAGCAAATGGGTTCTGTACATCTTTTTCTCAAACGCATGACAGTTATTCATAGGGGCACCGACAAACAAGAACTCTACTCTATCGAGTAGAATAAGAAGTCGCATTTTATATATATATATATATATATATATATATATATATATATATATATATATATATATATATATATATATATATATATATATATATATATATATGTTTTTGCGCATCTTTTTAAAATCTGCATTCATATGCAATGTTAAGCTTATCATATGCAAGTTTGAATAATAAATAATTTTTACATTGTTCATTGACGTTTTTTAAAATACTTTTTTGTTGTATTTCTTATAACCATGCAAATGTTTCAATGTATTAAGAATTAGTTTAACTATCTGTTTGACAAAAAATAAATCGATTTATCGCTGTTTTTGGTCACCCGAGATCTGAATTATTTACCAAGCCCAAAGGGAGAGATGAACATTATACTTCATCGAATTGATTGAAAAAAAAACCCACCAATAATACTTTTATTATCTCAATTGCAAGCGTATATATTGTACAGTTACAAAATAAAACAGACACATCTAACTGAGAGTTATCATTCGAGGAAAACCTCATAACGTATACTGTAAACCAATTATTTTTCGCGACAACTTTATTTCGCGATTTATCCGAGATGAACTGGTTCGCGGCGACTAAGAAGATGGGTGAATAAGGCGTGTAAAATGCCCATATGAGGAATGATTAGATACTGCAAAATTAAAATATCATTACATCTGATATCTTTTATAAAAAATAATTAAAAACAACGTATATTTAACGTAACATCGGTTTGTAGCCCTTAAATATTTTAAATACGTGCAATAGGTTGATTTAAACTGGAGTATGCCTATCAAAACCTCCAGATAGTGTCATTTTTATAACTTCAATGCCTTTTCTTTCATAGAGTGGGTCTGAGCTCCATAATTTTATCATAGTCTAAATGCGGAATTCAAACCGCTTTTAATCAACAAAAATGTTGAGAGATGACCCATTATACTTTAAAAATGTCATTTTGTAGCCCAACAATTGAACGTTTTAGAAAAATAATACAAGTCCGTAAATTCGTGGCCAACGTCTTCTATAGAATTTAAACAATACACTTTGTTGTGAATGAAATGGCTCAGTGGTTAGAGCACCAGACTTTAGGTAACTTTATAGATTTTGGGTTTTTAGGTTGTTGGTTCGATACCACCAAAACAACAGGATTTATTATTTTTTTCTAATTGTTTTTTGAAATGTTTCAAACTGAATATAGTTAGAAATTACCCTTTTGTAAACTTGTATTATAACATTTAAAATATATTTAATTGAAACTAGAGGTACTGTGAGCAAGCTCACAATTGATACCCCCCGCTAAGAAAAATCATAACTCATATATTTTTTCTATTATAGAAAATATTGAATGAATCTATTTCATCGTCCATTTTCTATAAATAACAACTGCTCTATTTTTTAAAACTGTTAATGCTTATATGAGTACACAAACCAATTTCTATTCTTTAAATTCCATTTTAGTTCAAGTTAACTGTTAATGCATGAGGACATTTGCATCCTTATGTTAACAAACATGACTCGAATCAAACGAAATTCCACATGTCAAGCAGCCACTTAATTTAAACATTTTGAATAATTGGTATACTGAGCCCGATTTTTTTTTAACAATGACCTTGAACTTCCTCAATTGACCTTTGGTCAAGGTCATGACATACTCTCAGGTTATAAGCATTCTAGATGTGAATTAAGAACTTCCAATATTTGTCCATTAGAAAGATATGGACTGGACACGAGTTTTATACTTTTCTGCAAGTGACCTTGGCCTTGCCCAAATGACCTTGGGTCAAGGTCATGACAAACCTTTAGCTTATAAGCAATCTTTGTGTGAACTGAGAACTTCCAATGTTTATCCATAAGAAAGATATGGACTGGACAAGAATTTCGCATTTTTTTCTGCCATTGACCTTGTCCAAATGACCTTGGGTCAAGGTCATGACACACCCTTAGATCATAAGCAATCTTTGTGTGAAGTAAGAACTTCCAATGTTTCTCCATTAAAAAGATATGGACCGGACACGAATTTTGCAATTTTTTCTGTCAGTGACCTTGATCTTGCCCGAATGACCTTGGGTTAAGGTCAGGACACACTCTTAGGTCATTAGTAATCTTTGTGTGAAGTTAAAACTTCCAATGTTTCTCCATAAGAAGGATATGGACCGGACACGAATTTTGCACTTTTTCTGTTGGTGACCTTGACCTTGCCCGAATGACCTTGGTTCAAGGTCATAACACACCCTTAGGTCATAAGCATTCTTTGTGTGAAGTTAGAACTTCTAATGTTTCTCCATAGGAAAGATATGGACTGGACACGAATTTTGCACATTATCTGCCAGTGACCTTGACCTTGCCCAAATGACCTTGGTTCAAGGTCATGACACAGCCTTAGGTCATAAGCAATCTTTGTGTGAAGTAAGAACTTCTAATGTTTCTCCATAAGAAAGATATGGACCGGACACGAATCGAACAGACAGACGGACGGACGGACAGACGGACGGACGGACAAGGTGATTCCTATATACCCCCCAAACTTCGTTTGCGGGGGGTATAAAAATGTTAACTTTGAAATTGTATTTTACGACTAATCATTAAAAAACATTAAAATATTAAAACCCAAGTGCTATAGAGTTACCTAATCTCTGGTGCTCTAACCACTGAGCCATTTCATTTTACAACTAAATGCGTTGTTTAAATCCTATATGAAGCACTGGCCATGAATTTTTGGACTTGTATTATAAAATATGGAGCATTGAAGTTATTAAAATGACACTAATTGGAGGTTTTGACACGCATACCCCAGTTTAAATCAAACTATTACAGGTATCTAAAATATTTAAGGTTACAAACCAATGTTATGTTAAATATACATTGTTTTTAATTATTAGTAAAAAAAATCATCAGATTTAATGATATTTTAATTTTGCAGTATCTAATCACTCCTCATATGGGCATTTTACACGCCTTATTCACCCATCTTCTTTAAACTTTACAGTGTGTTACTCGAACCAAAACAGACTCTTTACTTTCTCATAATAATACATAAGAAAACCGTAAAAAATAGTTAAGAGCATGCACCCTTCTTTAAACAATGCAATCATGTTTCAGAAATGATATTTTAACGATCATAAAAAAATAATTTTGGAGTAGCATTCCACCTTCACAAATATTTACTATACCCTACCTATGACTGATTTATGACAAGTCTAGTTGAAATTCACCAGTTAGTTCCGAAAAGATCAATATGTGAAATATTTACAGCGACAACGAAGATAATGATAAACAACGAACAAATAATCAGAGAAGATTGTATTTGAATAAACATGATATTCTAATGCAAAAGATAAATAAATAATACCTGATTATATTTGTGGAAGTGGATTGAATACAATGTGTCAGAAGAAAAATGACAAACTAAATTTAATACCAAGCAAGGGACAAAACTATCCGAGTATAGATATTAATCAATGTACGATTTCTCAGTCAATACATGTACATCTGCGAAACGTTTCAACGATGAATATTTCCCAAATATAAAGCGGAACCGACTTGTAGTAGTAGACTCATGACCAGATAGGGTCTTGTGCCGTTCATCATCGTTTCAATTTACATAGCAAGTATTGCCGCGTATTTATGATCCTAGTTCATATGCTTAGAATGTCATATGATAATAATTTCATGAGTGGGCGTAACTATAAAATTTACAATATAACAACTTGTCATTGTTGTAAAATTTACGATCTACGTTATATTAGATCATTGATATATTCACAGCATGTGGCCCTAAAAGACTTGTGACATAAGCTCAACAACGTTTGACTTCCTCATTCATACTCAAACACAACGATAAACAACTCCAGCCAGTGATGGGAACAATACCAAACCAAGAAGAACCCAATAAGCACCATCAGGGACAGTAACGACCAGGTAAGGCCCCATCGAATGTCCCCCAGGCCAAAAGTAATTCTTTGACCTTGCCCTTGACTGTCATCTTTGAAGTAGAGACGGACTACCTCGGCTGGATCCGACAGTAGTGTTTTTGTTTCGCCTTATCGCACGGAATGCCCGTTTTTGAGTACCCTGCACGCTTTGGATCAAGTTTGTTTTAAAAATATAACTAATTTAAGTGCAATATCTTGCCAGAAATTGAATTTAAACTGTGGACTCCTAAATATGAAAATCAATTCAAACACCATTATCAACAGACTAGGAAGTTGGAAAAACCAATTGTTATCAGAAAAAGAATATATTAAGTTGTCTTTTTTTTTTAATAGATAAAGGCATCATATCGTTGATATTCCGTTTTGAAATATGTTTGAAGAGGGTAAAAGGTAAGACGAGGATTTACAATACTTTGCTGATTTATGTGCAGAGATTGCACACACATATCAAAACTACAATGTGACGTTTAACCATTCACTACATATTTGAATGTCATAACTGGTGTTTGTATTGTTTCTAATTATTTGGAGGAAAACCATATTTTGTTGCAGGACTTCTTTGAATAGACCAACGTTAAGACTGGAATTTCAAACAGAATTTCACATTTTTTTCTAATAAGTTAATTAACTATAACAGAGAATGACAGTGACGGAAAAACTAGCCGATTCTATAGACACATTTTGTGATTCCCCTAAAGAATGCCGAGCGTGCCTCTTACTCACAGCCATCGCATGGTTTCTCCATACCTTCCTGTCCTATGGCACAGACAGTTGGGTGGAACTGTCGGAGGGACCAACAGAGAGCAACCAAGGACTCTGGAACCACTGTAGCAAGTCGCTTAGTAACGCGGACATTACTTGCCGTGAATCAGTCAGTTACTTCCTGATGTATAGAAACCAAGACGTACCGGGTAAGCTTGAAAGGCTTGGTCAATAATTGTAACAAAAGTGATATAATGTTTTGTTTCCATCAGTGTTGTTAGTATTTTTTTTTTCAATTTCCTGACAATTTTGATTTAAATATTCTTTTTTCAATATCTCTAAGGCAATAAGTGAAGGATTCTTTTCGCATCTGACCAAACCTAATACAATCAAGTTTTAATATCTTTATAAATAAATTACTTATTTCTTCTTTTAGCATGGCTTCACGCTACCAGATTCTTTCAAAGTATTGGTCTCCTCATGTCTCTTGCGTCAGTCGTGTCGTCCATTTTCTGCACGTTCGTTATTATAACAGACAGAAAGAGAGACACCCAAGTTGCTGCAGTGGTAATAAATTTTGTAGCAGGTACATATATGTAACATTACACGCAAAACAAATTACGACTACATCTCTCTCACTTAAAAAGCGTAGTCAATATCGTTAATACAGTTTATTGATTATTCTTTAAGCAATCGTAATATCATATTTAAACAACTATTCATCAGCCATATTCTTTTTATTTCAGCCTGCAGTATGTTAATAGGAAGCAGTATTTACGGTGGTCAATACCGCTATGCAGGGTGGCTGAAGGGCTACTATCTGTCCTGGTCTTTTGCTTTCTCAATTATAGCCGGACTTGCTCATATAGTATCCGGATCTATATATATGTTTACATTACCGAATTCAGGTAATATATAACGTAATTTTAAAAAAAATGATTAAATTTTTATTTCTCTAAAAGAAGGTATTTCATGTCAAATCAATTTTAAAAATCCCGAGTTAGTTAAACAGTGTTTAACGTTTGTTTTAAGTAATTGTGCAAATAAATTGTCTGATTTATATACTTTTTTCATTTAATTGTTTTTCTTATGGAATCTATGTTCTTTATAACGTGCGGATATAAAATGCTTAAAGTTTATATATTCAAAGATTTGAAAAACCTTGAACACTGTTATGCCTCAATTTGCCAAAAGTCCGGTTCTACTGAACATGTACTAGCATATATACTAACAATAACAAAACTCTCTACAATTCAAATCTCTCTGTTTTATTTTGAAATTTGACTATTATACCGATATTTATTTTCTGTTTTGTTTTAGACTCCATTCAAACGATTTCAAATAATCAAACAACAAACCAATCTCAACCACCCGGTGAAATTGTTAATAACCGTGATGTTCATGTAAATATTCCGGTACCTTCAGCCCCGCCTGATGCGTATTTATACTATATCCCGCCGTCCAATGAAGAATATCATCCACGATATCCTCCCAGAGGTTCTATCAATACACCACAACATGCTAGTACCAATCGACGACAAAATACCGCCTCCACCCAGAACACTGGAACTGATACACATAACGATGACGATACCTGCATTGTTTGCTTCGATCATCGTGTAGAAATCCTACTTCGACCGTGCTATCATTTTAATCTATGTGAGGTTTGCTCTTTGCTCGTGACTCAGTGTCCAACATGCAGAGGTATCATCCAAGAAAAAATTAAGCCATACCGATAGCTTACATGTTGACTAGTTGCGTCGTTGATAAAGATTAATTTAGGTGCACCCCCTAATCTATATAAAAAAAAATAAGTGGTTTTCGAATGTGCCTAACAAGATAGTTGTACATAATAGTGCAACGTTTTACTCAGGTGACCTATAATTGCAATTGGTCTTCGTCCGTCGTCATGCGATGTGCGTCGTCCGTTTTGTGACTGCTTCTTAAGAATACAAAGCCAATTGTTACCATTTTTGGTGTGAAACATTTCTATGGTAAGAGGAATCAATTTGAAAACGGAAATTGAAATCCATGACTCTACCACCCCTGGGGCGCCAATTAGACGGGACCAAATATACAAAAAAGCTAAATTTTCAAAAATCTTCTTCTCCACTTTAGCTCGTGTGGGGAAAACTAAATGCATTGTAATGATGTCCATGACGCCCTCTACCAATACTGTAAAATTCATGGCTCTTGGGTCAGGAGTTCGGCCCCAGGGTGGGGCTAAAATAGTCATATATTAAAAGTGTACCAAATCTTAGAAAATCTTTTTCTCTACCTCCATACACATTTGAGAAAAACTAAATACATAGTTATGACTTTGGAAAAGAGAATGAATGGAGTTGTCTATCAAAATTAAAAATATCATGAAAGCATTTGGCAAGAGTTTGGGTAGGGGGTGTTACAATTAATGGAATTATCTTCCCTTGTTCATATTTAATTATCAATCGTTTTAAAATAATGTAATTAAGAAGTTAAAATATTAAAGGAGTTAAACAAGTTTTTTATTTGTTAAAAAAACAATCGGAACAGTTTAAAAAAAAAAGTTTTTGAATAAACAGTAGACCTGTTTTAAATAGATAAGTATAAATTGGCTATCCAAAAATACTGAAGAGAGTGGTAGCGTATCAGAACGTCTGATTTTAATCAGATTGGTGTACAATAATTTTTAATGAATGCCAGATGGTGTCATTGCATGAATGATTGATAACTGAACAGGTAAAACATTTGAATTGAAAAAGCAAAATAACTTATCGGTGTTTTAATATGTTTTTTGTATATATGTCCAAAGTGAGAGATTGTCTGCCTGGTCCCTGGCGATGGGAATGGGGATTGTTGTTGATTGTAATAAAACATGTACATGTATACCAGCCATCTTAGTTTATCTATAAAAATATATACATTTGTAAACATACAATAAAGCGCATTGAAGTGGTAAAAGTTTTCGTTCGAATGGAATGTTCAAAAGTTTGTATCGAACGTCATTTGTTACATAAGACACGCCCATTTCTTTTGTCTTTTACTAATTAACAATTTTTAATTGTCAATGAGTCCATGACTAATAATTAGTCATGGACTCATTGACAATTAAAAATTGTTAATCAGTAAAAGACACTTTTATAACGAGGAAAACAGTATTCGTAACAATGCTTTCAGAACCGCATAAACGCTATCTTGAAAGTTAACAAATATGGGACAATTATTTCCTATCAAAGTTCCTATAGTAAGATTTCAGGTAGGAAGGTGGTGGTGATTACCATATATTTGATTTCCAGAATGAAGCTTAACTAAATGCATATTTTTAGAATCAAAAGGTCTGTGTATGGGCACTTGTTAAATAACCGGAATAGTTATATTGCCCTCCCGGAAACAGTCATATTTCACAGGAAATAGTTATATTGCCCTCCTTAAACTGTTATATCACATTTGTGGGTACGAAAAAATGTGCGCGTAACAGGAATTTGACTGGGTGAGATAACTGCTTAATTGCTATAGTCTGAATTGCAGTTCCAGTGAAGGGTTTTGACAATAAAATAAATAAAACGTATCTTCTTGCAATTGCGTTGATACTTATATTTTGCAGAATTTTGCAGAATTTAACATTGTTGTATACTGAATGTTGTTTATACTACTAAATATAGTCACCTTAATACTTACTGCAAAAAATTAAAAAAAAATTGGTAATTTATATTTGTATGGACACTCTATACAAGATAATATATCAAGCTTGGATGAGATGTAATCTTCAATGAGATACAGTCAATTTTGTCGGAATGTTTTGTTCCAGTTTAGCTACTGATTTGAAATACCAGAAAGTGATAGGCAATATACTAAAGCGGTGATGTCATAAGAACTACATGTACTGTCAAAGTCGCTACTTTAAAGATGAACTATTTTGTGACATGATCCATTTCCTTACATAATCTCCTTTCTGTTGACCAATAAGCAATAAGAACATCGTATGTCACTCGTGGCATGGTATGTGGATGTTTTTGGTTGTTGGATTTTGTTCATTACATTGTGTGTCTTACATATATTGCAACTAAGTTGTAAAAAGAGATTCGGAGTACCCCAAATGATTGTAGTTTTCCCCTTCATCCCATAATTATCCACTGAATCAGCTTTCAATTGGACTGGAACCGGCAATTTTTCCTCAATTCATTCAGTTTTGTATTTAACGTAAATGGACAAAACTGGTAGTAAAGTTAAACTATATATCTTTATTTTTCTTATCAAGGAGCAAAAATTTAATAATAAAAATATTTTATTTTATCAAATGAAAAATATTGCCGATATTTATTAGTTATTAATCCTAAATCACTACAAGTTATCTACCCAGTATATTCTTGTTTAATCATTAATGCGCTGATAAAACAAAAGTAAAAAACCACCTGTCTAAATAATATTCTTGCGAGAACTATTTTTCTCCTATATAATTCATATGGGATTTTGTTTAATAAAATCCTATAGTATTTTCAATATTTTCTGTAGGAAAATTATTTCTTCTATGGATTAATTATATTATGTTTAAGGGAAGAGTCTGAGTAACAGACTGGTGAAAATATTTACCGGCCTATGCACTTATTTATTCCATATAGTGCATTTCACATGTGAATGTTTCAAAGTCAAGTTAGGAAGAGCAGAGAAATTTGAATTAATCGAGCTTTGTAAATATGGACAACTTTTTCAATAAATCAATATCTATGGTATTCATAAGATTTTCAAATCTATATTCGCGTTAATATTTGTTGAGTATTCAATCAATTAATTTGTTGTGGACTAAAGAAAATGCATGACATTTCATAACATTGTGATATGAAAAATTCTATAACATATTTCTATGCTATTCCATCTTCCACATTTAATTGATAATTGCCCCTTTAATATACAAAGAAAAAGAAATGGTGGTAAATTCTCTCCTTGTCTAACCGTCATATTACACATAAAAATTCTAAAGTGCATTGTTCAATATCAATCGCTAGTTTTTTTCCTTTCAGCTTGAAATTCTTTGTAACCAGAGACAAAGTTTCGTTTTACCACATAGCCAGCACCCGTGCTCTTTGGATTAATTCAAATTTCTGAACGTCACCTATTTATAATTTATGATGAATTTGACTGATTCCTCAAGCATAATCAGCAGACTAGGAAGTTGAAAAACCCATAGTTCTTGGGAAAAGTAAGTTATTTTCAGGGACCCATGCAGTGACGTATATGTTATTAAGATGCTGCGTTTTTGCACAGGTAAGACGAGTATTTAATATACACTTATCGTGCATATTACTGCTTTTTGTGCACACAGGGAGTTTAATTTATGGGTATCTAACACCCATACCCGATATCTTTAAAATCCGTTTCCACTGTCTGTGTATTTTAATTGCCCCAGGATGGAGCAACCCACGCATATTAAAAGAAATAAATTTTCATTTCGAGGGGTTTTATCACAGGACGTCCAAATATTTAGTTGCATTAACAGCGGGAAAGTTGGGGTTTTCCCTTATGACCTTTTGGTTGACCCCGTAAAGAGAAACAACTTTTGCAGAGTATGGATTGAACTATATTCCAATACTACTGCTATACCTATGAGGATTGCTATTGTTAATTATTTTTTAAGAGAAAAGGCGTGATTTGTTGCAGGACTATTGCTTTGAATGGAATGAAGTTACGATTGGATATGAATGGAGTGAAGTTACGCCTGGATTTCAAACAGAGTAACTTCGCTATTACACTAATGAATTTGTCAACCAATACAAGAGAATGACGGTGACGGAAAAACTAGCCAGTTCTATAGACACTTTTTGTGATTCCCCTAAAGACTGCCGAGCGTGTCTCTTACTCACAACCATCGCATGGTTTCTCCATACCTTCCTGTCCTATGGCACAGACAGTTGGGTGGAACTGTCAGAGGGACCAACAGAGAGCAACCAAGGGCTCTGGAACCACTGTAGCAAGTCGCTCAGTAACACAGACATCACTTGCCGTCAATCAGTCAGTTACTTCCTGATGTACAGAAATCAAGATGTACCGGGTAAGCTTGAAAGGCTTGGTCAATTATTGTAACAAAAGTGATATAATGGTTTGTTTCCATCTGTTCTATTTGGGTTTTTTTTTTCAATTTAATGACACTTTCGATTTAAATAATTCTTTTTTTCAATATCTCTGAGTCAATTAAAGGGACTTGGACACGATTTGAGATCAAAAAAATTATTTTTATTTTTTATGTATAAAATGGTTTACTGGTGCATTTTAAATGCTTGACCAAAATATTGAATGTTAAAGTCAAGTTACGAGAGAGATACAGAGGTAAGAATTGGTTGTTATGTAAACAAAGCTCGAGTCTTATAGTTGTTTACAAAAAATGTAATGTAGAGACTTACCATTTCTTAGACAAAATGACATGTAAAAACAATTTAAACTAATTCAGTATCTTCATAAATACTAATATCAATTGCAACAAAAGAAAGATACATTTGATTGAAACTTACACCAATACAGCACATATATAAAAATGACAATATTCGAGCTTTGTTTACAAAACAAAGAATTATGAACCCTGTAACTTGCTTATAACTTGATATTTGACTTTTAAATTTTGATATAGCATTATAAACTTCTATATTTATCATTATAAACATTGAAAAATGGAAAACTGAAATTTGAAAATTTTAAGTCAAATCGTGTCCAAGTCCCTTTAAGTGAAGGATTCTTTTCGCATCTGACCAAACCTAATACAATCAAATTTCAATATCTTTATAAATATTTTTATTTATTTATTATTTTTAGCATGGCTTCACGCTACCAGATTCTTCCAAAGTATTGGTCTCCTCATGTCTCTTGCGTCAGTCGTGTCGTCCATTTTCTGTACGTTCCTTATTATAACAGACAGAAAGAGAGACTCTCAAGTTGCTGCAGTGGTAATAAATTTTGTAGCAGGTACATATATGTAACATTACACGCAAAACAAATTACGACTACATCTCTCTCACTTAAAAAGCGTAGTCAATATCGTTAATACAGCTTATTGATTATTCTTTAAGCAATCGTAATATCATATTTAAACACATTTTCATCAACCATGTTCTTTTTATTTCAGCCTGCAGTATGTTAATAGGAAGCAGTATTTACGGTGGACAATACCGTTATGCAGGGTGGCTGAAGGGCTACTATCTGTCCTGGTCATTTGCTTTCTCAATTTTAGCCGGATTTGCTCATCTAGTATCCGGATCTATATATATGTTTACATTACCGAATTCAGGTAATATATATCGTAATTTAAAATTATTTTTTTTTATCTAAAAGAAAGTATTTCATGTCAAATCAATTTTAAAAATCCTAAGTTAGTTAAACAGTGTTTAACGTTTGTTTTAAGTAATTGTGCAAATGAATAGTCTGATTTATAGACTTTTTTCATTTAACTATTTTTTATGGAATCTATGTTCTTTATAACGTGCGGATGTAAAATGCTCAATCTGCCAAAAGTTCGGTTCTGGTGAACATATACTAGTATATATATGAACATTAACAAAACCCTCTACAATTCAAATCTCTCCGTTTTACTTTGAAATTTGACTGTTATACCGGTATTTATTTTCTGTTTTGTTTTAGACTCCATTCAAACGATTTCAAATAATGAAACAACAAACCAATCTCAACAACCCGGTGAAATTGTTAACAACCGTGATGTTCATGTAAACATACCGGTACCTTTAGCCCCGCCTGATGCATATCTATACTATATCCCGCCGTCCAATGAAGAAAATCATCCACGATATCCTCCCAGAGGTGTTATCAATTCACCACAACCTGCTAGCACCAATCGACGACATGCAGTGAACAGTGGTCAAAATCCCGCGTCCACCCAGAACACTGGAACTGATACACAGAGCGATGACGATACCTGCATTGTTTGCTTCGATCATCGTGTAGAAATCCTACTTCGACCGTGCTATCATTTTAATCTATGTGAGGTTTGCTCTTTGCTCGTGACTCAGTGTCCAACATTTCATCCACGATATCCTCCCAGAGGTGTTATCAATTCACCACAACCTGCTAGCACCAATCGACGACATGCAGTGAACAGTGGTCAAAATCCCGCGTCCACCCAGAACACTGGAACTGATACACAGAGCGATGACGATACCTGCATTGTTTGCTTCGATCATCGTGTAGAAATCCTACTTCGACCGTGCTATCATTTTAATCTATGTGAGGTTTGCTCTTTGCTCGTGACTCAGTGTCCAACATGCAGAGGTTTCATCCAAGAAAAAATTAAGCCATACCGATAGCTTACATATTGAATAGTTGCATCATTGATTAAGATTAATTTAGGTGCACCCCCTAATCCATATAAAAAAATTAGTGGTTTTCGAATGTGCTTTACAAGATAGAATACATTAGTGCAACGTTTTACTCAGGTGACCTATAATTGCAATTGGTCTTCGTCCGTCGTCATGCGGTGTGCGTCGTCCGTTTTGCAACTGCTTCTTCAAACTACAAGGCCACTTGTTACCATTGTTGGTGTGAAACATCTCTATGGTAAGAGGAATCAATTTGAAAACGGAAATTGAAATCCATGACTCTACCACCCCTGGGGCGCCAATTAGACGGGGCCAAATATACAAGAAAAAAGCCAAATATTCAAGTTTTTTTTAATAAACAGTAGACTTGTTGATAGTAAAGTAAAAATTGGCTATCCAAAAATACTGAAGAGCGCTAACGTACCAGAACGGCTGATTTTAATCAGATTGGTGTACAATATTTTTTGATAAATGCAAGATGGTGTCATTGTATGAATGGTTGATTTATAACTGAACAGGTAAAACATTTGAATTGATATAGCAAAATAACTTATCAGTGTTTTATGTTTTCCGTATTTAGGTCCAAAGTGAGAGACTGTCTGTCTTGTTCCCGGCGTAAGAATGGGGATTGTTGTTGAATTTAATAAAATATGTACATGTATACCAGCTAGCTTAGTTTATCTATAAAAATATATAAACATACACTGTAAAAGCTATCTTGAAAGTTAACAAATATGGGACAAATATTTCCTATCAAAGTCCTTATAGTAAGATTTCAGGTAGGAAGGTGGTGGTCATTTCTATATGTTTGATTTCCAGGATGACTAAATGCATACTATTATATGAGAATCAAAAGGTTTGTGTATGAGCACTGGTACTCAGGTGACCATTAAGGCCTGTTGGCCACTTGTTGAATAAGTTTTCTCGTTATATCACAAATGAGATTATTTTATTCTTATGTCTCAAAAATTGCTGAATCACACCGAAATAGTTATATTGCCCTCCCGGAAACAGTCATATTTACATGAATTAGTTATATTGCCCTCTTTAAACTGTTATATCACCTTTGTGGGTTCAAAAAAAATGTGCGCGAAACAGGATGCTTAATTGCTATAGTCTGAATTACAGTTCTTGTGAAGGGTTTTGACAATAAAATAAATAAAAGGTATCTTCTTGCAATTGCGTTGATACTTATATTTTGCAAAATTTAATATTGTTGTTTATAACCTTATCAAAGGGATTTTGTTGTTTTATTACAAATTAAATATTTGCGTCTATTTTGAACTGCCGGTCAATAGACAGCGATCTATCGGACCGCCGGTCAATAGATCAATTGGACCGGCAACGTATATCAGAACGCGTGTATGATATATTATTATACTTTCATGTTAAATACAGAAATCTGATTGGTTAAGACACAGTTGACAATCCGTTCTATTACCCTCAGCGTTAGCAACACACTTAGCAACGGGTAATAATGTTACATCCTCTCTCAGGGAATGTATATTCCTTTACATAGATGCTGTTTTAAGTACTTGGTGAAACCAAATTCAATGTTATAAAAAATGGAGTATCAAATAATCAACAGTTTTAAAGCTTCATATAAGGTAAAAGACTATTTAAAATCTAATGGGTTGAAGACTCCTCCTTCTTTGTGTAAACTAATATTAAATTGAGATGTTGTAATGCATGCAACAGGTTTGGTGCATGTAAAAGATGAAAAAAAAATCTTAGCATATTGCATAATGGCACGAAAACCATCTGCAATATGCAAATTGTTAACCAGGAAAACTAAAAAAGGAATTAGGTATTAAAACAATTATTTAATGCTTGAACAGTCAATAGACCAGAATTTTTTCCCTCGGTGCAGGGAACAGCTCAGTATGATCTATTGCCCGAGGCCAACGGCAATATACTAAAGCGGTGATGTCATAAGAACTACATGTACTGTCAAAGTCGCTACTTGTAAAATTGAATTATTTTGTGACAATAATTCGTTTCCTTACATAATCTCATTCATCGTGTATGTCACTTGTGGCATGGCATGTGGACTTTTTTTTTGCTTGGTGGATTTTGTACTTCATAAACATTGTGCATTTGTAAAAAGAGATTCGGAGTACCCCAAATGACTGTAGTTTTCCCCTTCATCCCATAATTATCCGTTGAACCAGCTTTCAGTTGGATTGGGACCGACAATTTTTTCCTCAATTCATTCAGTTTTGTATGGACAATGTAAAAAAAATGTAAACTGTTAAAGTTAAATAACTATCATTATTTTTCTTATCAAGGAGCGAAAATTTAATAATAAAAAAAATCATTAATATTTATTTATTTCATCAAATGAAAAAAATTGCCGACAGTTATTAATTATTAATACTAAAACACAACAAAATATCTACCCAGTATATTCTCCTTCTTTAATCGTTAATGCACTGTTAAAACACAAGTAAAAAGACAGGTAAAATCTTGGATTGAAAGCACACTATAATCGCTATCCCAATACAAATCCCACCTATTTTTCTATACTCAGTTATCAAAAGTGTGCACAACGGAAACACACTAAGGAAAATAATTTTCCCCTTAGGAAAAACAATTTTCCTAAGGACATTTGGAATTTCCTACTGGAATTTAATACCTTCCTATAGGAATTAAAATTCCAATAGGATTTGAACAAAACTTAAAAAAGATTTTAAAATTTAAGAAATCTTAATTTCCTAAACATGTAGGAAAACCACCTGTCAAAATAATATTCATGCGAGAAATATTTTTCTATATAGGAAATATAATTCCTGTGGGATTTTTATAAAATCATATAGGATTTTAAATATTTTTTGTATGAAAATGATTTCTCCTATGGATTTAAAATATTCCTAAGGGATGTTAATTTTTAAAGGTAAATATCTCATCTGCATGTCAGGCGTGACGCACTAAAAACAGAAGTGGTGATATGCTCTCTATACCATTGTGTATCAACTGCATCTTAATTTAGCGGATGCAATAAAGTCACCTTAGTACTGGCATAATTAACCGGCACGGTGTTTAAGGGAAAAGTCTGAGTAACAGGCTGGTGTAGATATTTACCTGCCTATGCACTCGTTTGTTCCATATAGTGCATTTCACATGTGAATTTTTTTTAAGTCAAGTTAGGAAGAGCAGAGAAATTTAAATAAATCGAGCTTTTTCAATAAATCAATATCTATGGTATTCATAGGATTTTCAATTTATATTAGCGTTCATATTTGTTGGGCATTCAATCAATAAATTTGTGTGGACTAAAGAAAACGCATGGCATTTCATAACATAGTGGTATTCGTCACCCAATGTGTTTTTATTACACAATGAAAAAATTCTATAATATATTTCTATGTTATTCCATCTTCCCCATTTAATTGATAATTACCCCTTTAATATACAAAGAAAAAGAAATGGTGGTAAATTCTATCCTTTGTCTAACCGTCATATTACACAAAAAAATTCTAAAGTGCATTGTTCAATATCAATCGCTAGTTATTTCCGTTCAGCTTGGAATTCTTTTGTAACC
Source organism: Magallana gigas (assembly GCF_963853765.1). Lineage (NCBI taxonomy): Eukaryota > Metazoa > Mollusca > Bivalvia > Ostreida > Ostreidae > Magallana > Magallana gigas. The sequence continues at coordinate 27,343,669 of NC_088855.1, read as the reverse complement.
AGAGACAAAGTTTCGTATTACCACTTAGGCAGCACCCGTGCTCCTTCGATTTATTGAAATTTCTGAACGTTATCTACATTGTATTTATAATGATTTTGACTGATTTCTCAATCATAATCAGCAGACTAGGAAGTTGAAAAACCCATGGTTCTTGGGAAAAGTAACTAAAGTTGTTTTCAGGGACCCATGCAGTTAAAGTATGTGTTATTGTGATGTTCCGTTTTGAAACATATAGTTACATGTACATGTACATGTATATAGGCAGGCCTACAGGTAAGACAAGTACTCAATATACACTTGCCGTGCATATTCAGACAGATAGTTTAATTTTTGGGTATCTAACACACACATACCTGATTTCTTTAAAATCCGTTTCCGTTATGTATTTTAATTGCCCCAGGATGGAGCAACCCACACATATTAGAAGAAATAAATTTTCAGTTCAAAGAGATTTCATCACAGGACGTCCAAATATTTGGTTGCATCAACAGGGGGAAAGTTGGGGTTTTCTCTTATGACCTTTTGGTTGATCCCACAAAGAGAAACAACTTTTGCAAATTATGGGTTAGACTATATTCCAATACTACTGCTATGAGGATAACATTTTGTACTATTGTTAGTTACTTTTTAAGAGAGAAGCCGTGATTTGTTGCAGGACTGTTGCTTTGAATGGAATGAAGTTACGACTGGATTTGAATGGAATGAAGTTACGGCTGGATTTGAATGGAATGAAGTTACGCCTGGATTTCAACCAGAGTCATTTCGCTATAATTACGCTTATGAATTTGTCAACCAATACAAGAGAATGACAGTGACGGAAAAACTCGCCAGTTCTATAGACACGTTTTGTGATTCGCCTATAGAATGCCGAGCGTGTCTCTTACTCACAACCATCGCATGGTTTCTCCATACCTTCCTGTCCTATGGCACAGACATTTGGGTGGAACTGTCGGAAGGACCAACAGAGAGCAACCAAGGTCTCTGGAACCACTGTAGCAAGACCCTCAGTAACACCGACATCACTTGTCGTGAATCAGTTACCAACTTTCTGGAGTATAGAAATCAAGACGTACCGGGTAAGTTTGAAAGGCTTGGTCAATATTTGTGCAAAATGCGGTATGTATTTGTTGAGCTGTTGACTTTTCTCAATTTTGTGTCTATTTCAATTAATTTATATATACTATACTTTTTTGCCAACACTCTGTTCGCATTTGATTATACTTTTTTACAACCAAATTTAAATTGCATGTAATCTTTTTATTTAAAATATTTACATTCAGTGTATACTAATATTTCGATCCCCTTATGTTGTGACGTCCAATGTTCTATATTTACATCCTCTATTTCTTACGGAAATTAGTGGTAATTCATAGCCTTGCCGAAACTGACATGACTGAAATGTACACGCCTCGTATATCGATTGGCCGATACCTTTAGCAACCTAAAAAAAACCAACGGACTGCACGAAATATTTATGAATATTTAACATCTTCCGAGTATAATTCTCTCTATTTCTAACAGAAACTTATATAAAAACTGACAGGACTGAAATCTACACGCCCTGTTTATTGATTAGTCGAAACCTACAGCGACCTTAAAAAAAACATGGACTGCACGAAATAACCATGATGATGTCAGACTCTTAATTCCCGTAGGAGGCGATTTGGAGGTTTCTTTTACCTAACCTACTGGTGTAAATTAACAGTAATTTGGTGAATTTTACTTATTTTTCACCATCAATTTAAGATGTAAATATAAACAATAAAATGCTTTCTTTGATAATTCATGCGGGTTATGAGGGTATCAATCATTGCAGGAAAAAAAACCCATAGCCTACCTAGCCATAATTCAGATTTTCACACCTAAGGCCCAAAAAAATTAATCATTAGTTTCTCGGGCCAAAATTTTGAAATTTTGATGAGGCAGGCAGGTTTTTTTGTTTTTTTGTATTTTTTTTTTTTTGGAGACAAAATTTACAATGATGGCAACCCATACTTTATGATTTATTTGTGTACTCATCAGCAGATATTCATCAAGCTCATACATTGGCAAAGTTTATACATTTGTTTTAATCTGTTCTTTTTAGTTTAAACTGTTTCTGTTTCCTTTTCTGCAGATGAACAAAAATGACAAATGGTTTGTTCCCCTGCTTCATATTGCCGCCCATTTTCCCCTTCACAGTAATAACAGAAGTCTAAACTGAAATAGGGGACTTCTTATGGCATTTTACAGTTGAATTTGCCATATAAAAATTTATCAAATAAAGCATTCATTTGGGGTGTTTTCTTATCAATCTTCAGTGCCTTGAGGACAGAAATCAAGGAAAAGTAAATTAGTCATCATAAAATTCTCAAACAATACAATTGTCCTTTATTCCTGCTTCTATACAATATCACAGAGGCTTCAATTTCTGAAGATTGCAGAGAAATTTCAGTGGTTGCCAACCAAGAGCAAACTTAGTTTAGGGAGACTTCACTTCTGAAGTTCTCCCTCACAGAAAAATAGGGAGAAATTTGAGAAATCATGTAGACTTCCATTCTTTGACAATGGTATAATGCTAATGATCATACATTTATACACGGATTCAACCTTAATTTGAATTTGATTAGAAGCAAGTCAATTAAAAATAAAACAACTCCTAAAAAATTTAAAATCTTATCTAATTTCTAAAATTTAATTTATGAATGTTTCGTATTTGTGTTGGCTAAATGACAAATAAAATCAGTCTATGTGTTTAAGTATATTTTGGAGGTATTAGTCCAACCCTTTGACCCAATTACTACCGTCATATAGTCAGAATAAATAACGGTAGACAAACGGTTTTATGATTATTTTAGCACTAACTAGGCAGAGTTATTAATTAATTACAAGTTACCAACTTATTGTAATACCAACACCTAAAGTTATAAACATCGGTTGTAATTTCCAGTGCACAGTATATGTGGTTGTGTGGTTGCATCAACCGTGTTTATAACCTCTAAAGATAAGACAGTCGCTAGTTATAAATCACAACAGGGGTTAACTTAGGCTATAAAAATGTCCTTTAAATTAGATTATTATCATTTTATTGCATTTGGGGTTAACTTTTACGGTCGTGAACTCAGAATACAGAGCAACTTCAACCTCTCTTTCTGAGGAAATTCTGGCGAAGTTACTGACCACAAAGCGAGTAATTATATTTACATAAACTTGTATTTAGCCCAGGTAGCCCCCTAGGTTGGTCACTGGGTAGATGTTTCAGAAAAAATAACGTTTTTCACTGACAGAGACAAGCATTTGTTCTGAGCGTTTGTTTACATGGATTTCATAATAGAGAAAACCGACAATGATAAGATATGAAAAATCCGGAAAAATAACGATAAAAAAGTTTGATGCGGCCATGATTTTACTGATGCGGCGGTGCCTGAGAAACAAATCATTAATTTTTTTTGGCCTAAATGGTCGCATGTGTATAGTTTGTTTTCGACTTTTAGTCCGCGGGCTGACTAATCACGCGCTTCGTAAAGATATATTATTGTTAGATTTAACATTTGTTTAATGAAACGTTAAAACTTATCTAACCAATTTACATGTACTATGTTATAGTCCTTTTGAATTTTGGCATTATCTGTTTTTGGTATTATATGTTTAACCACAGATACGATAAATGGCATGTTTTGTAGCTGTTCTTGTCTACCATTATTACCCATGGATATTGTCGGTCCTATAAAACACAAGGCTGTTCAGACAAATTATCATACCACGCTAACAAGTGGTATTCAATTTGTCTTCTCGGCTCGGAGTTTATAAGACCACAATATCCAAAAGTAAGCCTTCAATGCCTAAATAGTTGTATCATATATTTGAAATCTTTTTTGACAGGATGGCTTCACGCTACCAGATTCTTCCAAAGTATTGGACTCCTCATGTCTCTTGCGTCAGTCGTGTCGTCCATTTTCTGCACGTTCGTTAATATAACCGACAGAAAGACAAACGCTCAAGTTGCTGCGGCGGTGATGAATTTTGTCACAGGTATACTAACATTACAGGTAGAAAAACCCTGGTCTCTATCACTTGAACAGCGGAGTCAATATAGTCAATATAATTGAATTTTCTACAACCCCCCGCCCAAAAAAAACCCCAAAACTGCATTATCATAATTATTCAAACAAAAGCTAATTAACCGTTTCCTTTTTATTACAGCTGGCAGTATGTTAATAGGAATCAGTATTTATGGTGGTCAGTACCGATATGTAACTTGGCTAAAGGGCTACCATCTTTCTTGGTCTTTTGCTTTTTCCATTTTGGCCGGAATTGCTCATGTATACGATGTATATTGCCTCAAATCATAGCGGCTTTTACAAGGACCCCCTCCCCCTCAGCAAATTTGCACTGCGAGTTCTTACTTAAGGTGGAATAAAACACCTAAAAAAAATCACTCAAATTTACAGTAAATATTTTGATTATGAAAGATTTAATGATAAATAAACTACATGTACTAGTATACATTTGTCAAATAATTGAAAAATTTGCAGTTTGGGGATAAAAACTGATTAAAAAATTAATTCAGTAAGTATAACACCAAAAAGCCCCTGCAGGATTCGAACTCAGGAGGTACGGATCGCAAGAGTGAGACTTTATCCACTCAGCTATGGAGTAAGTTACATGCTGTCATCAACAGCATTCTTTTAATGATACGAAATATCGTTTCGATCAGAGGTCAGCCATTTTGTGACGGTGTGTTAAGGTCATATGAAACGATATCCTGACCATATTGAATTATATACGGGAATGAGTTCATAAGTGCCTATTTAATAAGACTGACATTGTTTTTTGGATATTTTAAGCAAAATGTGAGCGCCACAGTCGATCAAAATTACTTAATCGGGAAAAGGAACATTGACTTACGCGGCTTACCTCCCTTGCTTATGACGTCAGTAAGACCCAATCGCCTTATAAAGCTATGTTGTGAATACAAATATCCATGTCATTTTGCAGCATTTTAAAAGAAAAAAAATACTATTTTATATAAAAACTTGTATAATTATACAATAATCAACCACGTCAGTATTTTTTCTCTCAAGAAATGAAATCGTGTGCGGTTTTTTTTTTTACATGTAATAGCGTGTACATAATGATATTCAGTTTCGAGACTGCAGGGAGAATAACTGATTTTCTTCATAGATCCACATGCAAGTATAATATAATCTTAATATAAGCATATTTATATGTTTTATTTTGATCTTTTTAATGAAATTGACAAATTCAAAAATAAGTCTGATCGTTTTTTCCCATTTGCACGTTCATGCAATTCATTAAGATTTTTTTTCTAAACAACTTGTAGGCATCATTGTGCCTCATTCGTTTCACGATTATATTGTTTGTTTCACTTTCAAATTCACAAATATGTTACCATTTAATTATTTTTAGTCTAAGAGAAATTTCTTCAAATGTTTGGTTTTTGAAACGTGTACTTGAATGTGCGGTGTTTTGATTTTAAAACGTGTATGTGCGGTGTTTACTCACAGATCCCTTTTATCTCACTTTCTTCCGCAATGTTTTCTTTCGTTTTTTTATCATTATTGATGCTTGTTCTTAATAAAATCTGTTGATTATCTTCACATTCGTTCACAACTATTTTTATCAAACAACCGATTTATTTTACCGATACATTTCTAAATCCGTAAATGCCATATTTCCGCGATCTAATTTAATAAAACGTTAATACACGTGTACACAAAGTATTTTCTAAAGATATTGCTACATGTATATATTAATAAGTCAGAAATTTATATTATTTCGAAATAAAATTCAAGAATAATTTTGCGGCATTTTATAGCAGCTCTTAAATACATACTATGTACACAATGCCTCAAACATTTTCATTGGCCTGCCTTATATACTTTTTTATGTGACAAAATAAATCAAATCAATTTAAATGCTTTAATTCCCTTTTAATGTAGCTCAATCATTATACGTACCGAGGAAGGAAATGATGTTTCTATTGTAACGGTTTTTCAAGTTACAAATAAAATAATCAGTTTATAATTCGTGAGTTCGCTTAGGTTTCCTTCCTAAGAATCAAGTAAGAATCAACAAATGCAACGAATATTTCAACTGCCAATAGAACACGCAGTAATAATAAGATTTTCCTTGGGCCTACCTTGGCTATTTGATTGTCGAACAACTAACCAGAATCAAAATACAAAATTAACCTATAATCAACTATCCGTAGACTGTGGATTTAAACAAACAATTCTGTTTGCTACCACTGTGCTACACAACCACTATCAATTCACCAATACACGGTCATTCGAAAGTCACCAAGACACAATCGAAGTCACAAAGACACTATCAAGTCACTAAGACACTACTTACAGAAGCAGGGTTAAGAACTGAGTGGTCTAGCTAACAATTCTGTTGCTTTCCGACACAGCTCAAATCCCTGTTCTGTAGAACTCTAACCGAAGAGATTCACCAGAAGACCGTTCGAGTCGTTCACCGGCAGAAGACTGACTAAGAATGATAGGGTGGCTGTATATATACCCTGCAAGTTCTCACTGATTGGTCTAATCATGCATCATTTCTATTGGGTATACTGATTATCACTGATTGGTCAAAAATGGAGGCAAATGATTGGTTAAACACAGGATACATTTCAATCCGGAAGTAAAATCATTACATTACCCACGCCTTCGAAAAAAATGTGCGTCCTCGCATTCCAAAATAAAACATAAGTGTCATCGAAAACATTTATTAAATACTGATATGATAACAGTGATTGTTTAAAGGTGCCTCCTACTAAACATTCGTGATCTTTAGTAATAGTCAAAACTGTTTTAGTCACTTTGGTGTGCCTGGGGAAATCTGTCTGAACAGAAGTACAATGGTCATTTCATTGTAGACTCTTCCCTGAGAGTTAGCTTAACTTTAGGCATGATCTACAAAGAATAGAACTAAAATGAACAGTAGTCATCAAGATAGGCTGGTCGTTTTGTACGTCTTTTACTTGTTGTCATGTCACGTTTCTCGTCGTCAATCTGGTTGGAAACGGCTGCTTCCTGCTTATTAGAGGCAACTTCTTTGTATTGCTCTCCTCTCAAAACTTGTTTCACAACTGGTCGGATTCGATCAGTATGTATGACCTGATGTTTGCCTCTGGCACCACAATTGACTTTGTATGTTACATTAGAACATTTTTCAATCACCTCAAAGGGACCCTGCCAGTAAGAAAAGAACTTAGGCGATGTTCCTGCTTTTCGCCTTGGAAAATAAACATAAACCTTATCGCCTTTATCAAATGATTGCCAATTGAGTTTCCTGTCGTGGTACCATTTCTGCCTTTGTATATTGTCGTTCATCAATTTTCTCACGATGGTATGGGCCTCTTCTAGTTTTTCCTGCAGTTCCCAAACCCATCTGTTTTGAGGAATTCTTTTCATGGATGATGGCATCTCATAAACAATATCAAGAGGTGTAGCAACTTCTCGACCTAACATCATCATGTTTGGTGTCGTGCATGTAGTTTCGTGGACAGCTGATCTGTAGGCCATCATTACGTATGGAAGGTGATCGTCCCAGTCACTGTGATGTTCATCAACATATGCAGATAACATATTGGCAAGAGTTTTATTAAATCTCTCAACCATACCATCCGATTGAGGGTGGTAAGGGGTTGTATGAGTTTTCTTGATGTTAAATAATCTGCACATTTCTGAAAACAATTGGCTTTCGAATTGAACGCCCTGATCAGAATGGATCACACTGGGTGTCCCATATCTTGTAATGACTTCTTCCACAATTATTTGAGCAACAGTTGCTGCCTCCATATTCGCCATTGGAAAACTTTCCGTCCATTTTGTAAAGTAATCCGATACAACTAGTATATATCGGTTACCTTTGTTTGACATTGGAAGTTCACCCAATATATCTGTAGCGATACGTTCTAAGGGGGTACCGCAAGTGACAACTTGCATTGGCGCCTTCTTATTCGTTGTTGGTGCCTTGCGTCGTTGGCATTTCTCACAACCAGCAATGTACTGTTTCACGTCTTTCTGCAATCCAGGCCAGTAAAATTTTAATTTCACCTTTTGTAAAGTTTTTCTAAAACCTAAATGAGCAGAAGTTCGTTCGTCATGAAATTGACTAAGCACAGTTCGGCGCTCACTGTATGGCAACACAGCCTGATACAAAACTTTCCCATTTTTGCAAGTTTTCTTTCTAAACAAAACATCATCTCTAATCTCAAGAGCATCCCAATGTGCGCAAATGCCTTTAACAAATTGACTATAGCTAGATAGCTCTTCAGAGTTTGGTTTTATGCCCGAAGCAACCCACTTTGACACCTGAGCTATATCAGTGTCAACTGCTTGTTTGTCCTTCAACGAATCATCATCTTTAGATGGTGGGCATGAAATAGAACTCACCATACTCTTTTCTTCAGCGCAACACGTTTTTCTACAGGGTATTCTGCTAAGTGCGTCTGCATTTTTATGCTTGGTACCCGCTCTATGTTCAATGATAATTTGAAAATTACTCAGACTTTCAAACCATCTGGCAAGTTGACCCTCCGGATTTTTGCAGTTCAATAGCCACTTTAGAGAGCTGTGATCTGTTCTCACTAGAAATTCTTTACCATACAGATAGTGTTTGTAATATTTGGTAAAGTAGACGACAGCTAAAAGTTCCTTCCTTGTGACGCAGTACTTGCGTTCTGCTTTTGACAATGTTCGACTAGCGTATGCAATCACCTTCTCCATACCATTGTGTACCTGGGAAAGAACTGCTCCAATTGCCACATCACTCGCATCTGTGTCCAGTATAAATGGTTTTGAAAAATCAGGATGCGCAAGAACTGGTGCTGAGATGAGTGCTCGTCGTAATGAATCAAACGAATCTTGACATGGTTTGTTCCACACAAATTTTGTTCCCTTTTCCGTCAGTCTATTCAGGGGTTTTGCTATTGTAGCAAAGTTTGGTATGAAACGTCTGTAATAGCTACACAGCCCTAAAAAACTTTTTACCTCAGTAAGGTTTACGGGGATTGACCAATCTTCTACCGCTGAAATCTTAGATGGGTCTGTACTGATCCCGTTTTCAGAAACTACATGACCAAGGAACTGTACAGTTTTGTGAAACAGATGACATTTCTTCGCCTTTAGTTTTAAATTTAATGACAATAACCTATCAAATATTTGTTTGAGGTTGTCTAACATGTTTTCAAATGTTTTCCCAATAACAATAATGTCATCAAGGTAAACTAAACATATCTGCCATTGCAAACCGCTCAATACTGTCTCCATCAGCCTTTCAAAGGTTGCTGGGGCGTTGCAAAGACCAAATGGCATTACGTTAAAGTGAAATAAACCCCTCTTTGTTGCAAAGGCAGTTTTCAGTTTGTCAGAGTCATCCATTTTAACCTGCCAGTAACCTGAACACAAATCAAGGGTTGAAAACCACTTTGAACCTGAAAGACTGTCTAAAGAGTCATCAATTCTAGGCAGTGGATAGGCATCTTTGACAGTGGTGGCATTTAATCGCCTGTAGTCCACACAGAAACGCAATGATCCATCTTTTTTCTTTGCCAGAACCACTCCTGAAGCCCAGGGACTTGCTGACTTTTCTATTATGTTTTTATTCAGCATTTCATCTATTTGCTTGTTTATTTCACTCTCCAAGTGATAGGGAACACGTCTAGGGGGTTCCTTCAAAGGTCTAGCATCTTGCGTGTCGATAGTGTGTTTTACTATTGATGTGCGTCCAAGATCTGTGTCTGATTTCGCAAATACCTCAGCGTATTTGATTAAAAATTTCTTTAAAGCATATACTTCCTTTGTTTTTAGATGCACCGTTGACCTTGCAAAGAGGTCCTGCAAATGTGATGGTAAATCGTCACAGACCTTTTCTTTAGGTTGAGAGGAATCAATCACTGATTCAACATTACTTAAATTGGCAATAAATGTACCAGGGTAGATTATCTGGTTGTCTTCAGAAAGGTTCATCATTCTCACGGGGATCTCACCATTTTTCAAGTAGCCAACTGACCTTGCTACTAAAGCTTTTCCAGATTTAACAAATTTTTCAGCTGGTTCCACTAAGCCCAATATTTCTTTGTTCTGATAGCTCTCAGGGAACCCCGTAACACAACAATAAGTAACGACTTCGCTTCTTGGAGGTATCGCTACTGTTTCTTTGGCTGCTATTCTAAAACAGCCTATCTTGCCAACAAATTCAACTTTGTAGCACATGTCCTGCACATTGAAATACCCATTTGGTACATCAACAGTACATTTGTATTTTTTCATGAAATCCAATCCTATGACCCCATCAACAGATAAGTCCGTAACAATAACTTCCTGGGTGTAAGTTGTATCGCCCATATTGATGTTTATCAATGTTTTCCCTAAAACTGTAAGGTTTGTTCCACTTGCTGATGAAACTACTTGATCAGTGTGAAACAATACAGGTTTTGATTTGATGGTTTCATATACTCTACTTGATAACACAGACAGTGTAGCCCCTGTGTCAACCAACAAATTTGTGTTAACACTATGTACGAGTGCTTTTACATACATGCCAGCTTCGGGATCATTTTGATGAATCCCAACTTGAGCACACCTAGACCTGATGCTCTTAAATGAGTTCTGTACAGGACGTCTTTTACCATAGGTATTGTTCCGTCTCTGAGACGATTGTGATCGAGAACTTCTATCATATCTAGCAATATTAACATTTCCCTGTGGACACTCTGCCTGTAAATGATACTTTGATCCACATACATAACAGTTTCTGTTGCCAATAGGATTGGGTTTTTTGATATTTGTGGACGTTTGGGATATGTTTGACTTCATTGCATTAACTTCTTTTCGGAGGTTTACTATTTCGTTCTTAAGTTCTTCAAAAAGCTTATGTGAAGGACAATCTGCAGATGTCACTTGAACACTTTCAGACTTATTTGTTTGCAATGGTCTTAAATGAGACTCAGCTTCTAGCATTTTACGATCTGATTTTACAAATGCTTCTAATTCTACAGCATGCCGAATCGCATCATTTAGGTTTAATGGCCTTGCTTGTTTTACCCGTAACCTCATATCGGAGTCTATAAGAGCATCTATGAATTGCTCCTTTGCCAAAGTTTCTCTAACATCTCCTGGAGCTGTAGGATAAGCTAGGTTAGTTAGCCTTCTAATTGACTGTCCGAGCTCTGGCAAAGTTTCTGCTGCTCTCTGTTTGCGTTCCCTCAATTGGGTTCTATAGAGATCGTTTTGATTTGAGGGTGAGAATCTTTCTTCAAGGGCAATCACTAAAAGTGCATAATCGTGTTTCTGAGCGTAAGGCAAATTTCCTAAAACACCCTGAGCCTGACCTCTCAAGGAAACTGCTAAATAGAGTCCCTTTTCTCGCTCATTCCAATTATTAAGCATGGCACATGCATCAAAATGCGAACGATAATCCAACCAGGATCCTGTGCCATCAAATGTTGCAGGTTTGATATGTGACTGAGACTTTTTATCTCCTAAGTCTCTCGTATTCTTATTTTCATCAACTGCATTAAACCGACCAGATTTTCTGCGATGTGTAATGTTACTTTCTGGTTCGTTTTGTGATAATGGGGTTGACGCAAAATGATCTTGGTCGTATTTGTCATAAGGCGACCTTGCACCCGGCATCAACTCATCTTGCCATGATACTTTTGCAGTAGGGCGTGTTTTAGGCTTTACATCGCCGTGATAGTCTATAACTGAAGAATCTGACACAAATCCCGAATCTCGTGGTTTTTTACTCGTTTGTGGCTCATGAGTGTCAGCGTTAACTTTATCTATAGCACTAGCGTTATGAATATTGAAACTTTCATCTTTTAACTCTTGAAGTTTTTGTTCAATAAAAGATATCTCTTTGTCTATGTCGTCTATGTTAGTCATAGCCACGTTTTAGATAATGCCACCATAAAATGTCATAAACAATCGTCGATAAAAATGAAACAATTACATGTACTTTATTCAACAATTACACAAACTCTTAACTTCACTAGCATAAAAACATCGAATAAACTGAAATTTACTACATATCTATTTCACAGCGATCAATACGTTTGAAATAAAACAAGAGATTTTACTTGATATACAAACACCGCTGCCACCAAATTTGTAACGGTTTTTCAAGTTACAAATAAAATAATCAGTTTATAATTCGTGAGTTCGCTTAGGTTTCCTTCCTAAGAATCAAGTAAGAATCAACAAATGCAACGAATATTTCAACTGCCAATAGAACACGCAGTAATAATAAGATTTTCCTTGGGCCTACCTTGGCTATTTGATTGTCGAACAACTAACCAGAATCAAAATACAAAATTAACCTATAATCAACTATCCGTAGACTGTGGATTTAAACAAACAATTCTGTTTGCTACCACTGTGCTACACAACCACTATCAATTCACCAATACACGGTCAGTCGAAAGTCACCAAGACACAATCGAAGTCACAAAGACACTATCAAGTCACTAAGACACTACTTACAGAAGCAGGGTTAAGAACTGAGTGGTCTAGCTAACAATTCTGTTGCTTTCCGACACAGCTCAAATCCCTGTTCTGTAGAACTCTAACCGAAGAGATTCACCAGAAGACCGTTCGAGTCGTTCACCGGCAGAAGACTGACTAAGAATGATAGGGTGGCTGTATATATACCCTGCAAGTTCTCACTGATTGGTCTAATCATGCATCATTTCTATTGGGTATACTGATTATCACTGATTGGTCAAAAATGGAGGCAAATGATTGGTTAAACACAGGATACATTTCAATCCGGAAGTAAAATCATTACACTATTTCAAAAGGATAAGGATAATTCATTAATCAGCTGTAAATGTTGGAGCATTTCTTTCGTTAAATTTCCACTCCGGTACGGGATCTTCATCATGATTTTACTTTCGTGAGAAGCTGATATTAGATTTATTCATTAACGACCAATTAAAACTAAGTCATCTGTAGGCTACTACGAAATCAAATGATCTCATTTGAAAAGAAAGACACGTTCATATATGCAAAAATTACTAAAATTTAATCGATAAACTACTGTAAAATTACATTAGTTTTAATGCATTGTTTACATCGGTGGGTCTTTGTGACGTCATAAATCCACAAAATCAAGAACGATAAGCGGGCAAGAATTTTTTCAGGTGCTCAGTTTCCACGGTTATTTCTCAGTAATGCAAAGGCAAAAAAATCGTACATTTTGTTTATACCAAGCTTTATATTCATGAAAGAAAATCATAGTGTCAAAAATCGTTTCATATGACCTTTAAACAAATATATAAAGTATATAACATAAATATTATAAACATATGGAATTTTACTTATATATAATATATCGGTATTTATTTTTCTGTTGTAGACTCCATTCAAGCAAATTCAAACAATCAAACAACAAACCAATCTCGACCATCACATGAACGGGGAGTCAGAAGGGTACAAGTACTTCCATTCCGGCCGAGAGAGGATGATACACAGAACAATAACAATACTTTGCCTTCACATCGTGGTATGTTATAGGACGGACGATGTACAAAAAAATAAGCAATCAATGCTTATAATTTTATTTATTTTGATGTTTATTATATTTGCACAAAATATTTGTGTATGTATAATTATGTATACACACTCTTTGTCATGGATACATGTATAAGAATGAGTGCCGATGAGATAACGTTTACTTGACGTGCTCAAACGCCCGTGATCAGGTTTGACGTGTGTTATCGAACACTGGACGTCATGCACTACTTGGATCATCTAAATCTACATAAATACTGCACATGCCCTTAACTCGTCCCACGTGCATGAGTGCAATCGTATGCGCGGATCCAGAAATTTTGTTTAAGGGGTAGGGGGAGGGGGTCCGACGTTAATTTGAGTTTGCAGGGGGTCTGAGCTAAAACTTGCGTGGAAGCATCCTCAGGGAGAGTAGATTCAAGTTTGTTCAAACCATGATCCCTGGGGATGGGGCCACGATGGGGGTTGGTTGAATTTTAACATAGGAATATAATAGGGAACAGTCTTTAAGAATCTTCTTCTCGAAAACCGAATGGCCAGAAAATCTGAAACTTCTGTGGAAGCATCTTCAGGTAGGGTAGATTCAAGTTTGTTCAAATCATAATCCCCGTGGGTAGGGTGGGCCGCAATGGGGGTTGAATTTTAACATAGGAATATAAAAAAAATGTAAAAATCTCAAAAATGGATTGGCCAGAAAAGCTGAAACTTGGAAGTATCCTCAGGTAGGGACTGGGTAGATTCAAGTTTGTTCAAATCACGATCCTTGGCGTTAGGATGGAGTCACATCAGGGGTGGGGCAAACTTTACATAGGAATATACATATATGTGGTTTAACTTATTTGCAAGCATTTTGAAAAATGGCTGATTCTTCAAAATTGTTTAGACTTTGGCCCCTGGACGATTCGTGGTCCTCACAAGGGGTTTGAAAAAGTAGAGGTTTATATCCCATATATAAACAGTTGTTTAAGATCTTCTTGATCTTCTTGATATGACTAAAAAATCATCCTGTTGAAAAAAGGTACTTGATTATAAACATAAGAATGCCCAAGGGGAAAATGGATTTTATTCATTAACGATCTACATGCATTATATTACATTGTTCAGATATTTTGTATTATGACCCAATCAAGCTGATTTTATCATGCCTGTTGTTGCTCAGGTGATCGATGTGGCCCTTGGGCCTCTTATTTGTTTTATCAGTTCAAGCATATGACTCTGCTATGATATGATATAGATCTTTTGCTGCTCTAAGTCTTGTTTATTTGTTGTGTTTTATTGCTTGGAAAAATAAACTGTTATATTACTAGAATGATATTCATTTTTTTTATTTTCTTAATCCACGCAATATCGGCGTAGATTCCTATTAAACGCGAGGAATTAATATCCGCGTAAAATCGCGAGAAGCGCATCTCGCGAATTTTAAAATCTCGCTTTTATTTTTGGACATATGTAACCTACATTAAACTATCATGATAAAAATTCAGCATTCGCGATTTTATGTTCTCGCGATTTTATAGAAAACTGCTGAATCGCGGAATTAAGTTATCGTGAAAATAAGGAATCAACATTATGTGAATAATGATTTCTTATCTTTAAAATAACATTTTTTTATTTGTGATGTAAATATGTTAACATCAATGCGCTGTAAAAAAAAAAGTGAAGCAGACACCTAAAATTATAGTCTGTCCCAAGTTATTGCTTCCATCACTTTTTGATGATTTTCAATAAAAATACACATACCTGTGAAAGAATTACAGTTGAAATCGATAAAAGGGAAATATATCCAACAAATTTCTTACGGAGATTTATAATGGACAATGTTTACATCTTTTCGCCATTCGGAAGTACTCGGGATACCTCGCGCAATTTTTCAACGTTATCATCCGGGCTTATTAATGGCTGATACAATGCAAAATCCCCGTAGACTTTTTATATTTGGATATGTTTTGAAACTTGAAGCGGTAGGGGGGGGGGGGGGGGGGGGTTCAAAACAGATAATCTGGACATTTTTCATATTAGTGGGTGAAAGTAGTTGACGAGCACAAACTTAAGGTATTTATGATTATCGAAATATCAAGCAAAAAGTGGTGGAAGCAAACACTCGGGACAGAGTATAATAGCAAATTTTTTATAAAACTTCTCCAAATCATAGCCAATTTGGAGCATTAAGCTAATATCGAGAAAAACAGAAATACATGTAGATAATCAAATTTGCGTGCAAATAAAGTATAATAAGAAATTATTTAAAATTACGTGAAAATTAAATTTAAAAAGGTATAAAAACTATACGCGTTGAAAATGACAAGTTAGGCCTATATATTTTACGCTTTTCAGACGACGTTATGACGTAACGTCATGTTTGTGACGTTATTTCTCTGTTTTGTCAAAAATGTCATAAGCACCCTTTTCTCATGGGCGCAATCATATTTCAGGCACGTAGCATCAGGGGGGGGGGGGGGGGGGGCAGGGGGGGCCTGGCCCCCCCCCACTTTTTCTCGCAGCAACAAATTTTTTAAAATTTACGTATAAAAAAATGAAATATAATGGAGTTGGCCCCCCCACTTTTTTGGAAGTTAGTAAAAAATTGATATGAAAATTAGGAAATGAGTAGTCAAATTGAAGATACCCCCTCTCCTCTCCCCCCCCCCCCCCCCCACCCCCCACGGAATAGGAATTTCATGATTTGGAGGGGAAATTTTTTTGGTAAGGGAGAAATTTTTTTTTTTGGAAGTATAGTATAGTTGAGTCTACCCCCCCCCCCCCCCCCCCCCTGGATTAGGAAAATTGAAATTGAAAAATTTTGGAAACTTTAAATTTTTCCTTTCTTTTTTTTTTTTTTTTGCTTGTCAAGATTTTTTGGATGGGTCTGGCCCCCCCCCCCACTTTCAAAAACGATGCTACGTGCCTGTATTTAAAAAACGTTACACCATATGTATTACTATTTCAACCTTTGTTTTTACGTCAAGGTAAAAAAAATTGTTGGACATCTGACCTTTTAAAAATCCTATTTCTATCAACCTTAGATCCTTGTGTGAAAGCCAAAGCCAAAGTAAAGTAAATAAACAATATCAAAGACAGTGTTACCTCTTCCTACTAGACTGTCGTGTGTTGCATGATGCAAAGTGGTTGCTCATGCTCCTAATATATGTCAGTGTTGTTGTTGGTTGGTCAGGCTAACTGGATCTGATGGTTGGTTGGTCAGGCTAACTGGATCTGATGGTTGGTTGGTCAGGCTAACTGAATCTGATGTTTGGTTGGTCAGGCTAACTGAATCTGATGGTTGGTTGGTCAGGCTAACTGGATCTGATGGTTGGTTGGTCAGGCTAACTGGATCTGATGGTTGGTTGGTCAGGCTAACTGGATCTGATGGTTGGTTGGTCAGGCTAACTGGATCGGATGGTTGGTTGGTCAGGCTAACTGAATCTGATGTTTGAAGCTTAGAATGATGGGCAGTCAGTTAGTTGCTGTTACTGCCAGATAGTCAGTTCGTATTTTGTTAGAACTGTACATGTACTACCAGAGCAGGAAGTCTAGACTCAGTTGATGTTCCATATCTTGTGACACTTTGCTTAATGCTGTTTTACACAAACTTGGATATTATATATAAATATAAAACAAAACCATTGTCTGAACAAGCAACAATTAGTCTTGGCAGACAGGCAACAAATATCTGTTTGCCAATTTGTCCAACTGCATGAGAGCTTTGCAATCAGAATCTGAGATAGCAAGAATGCAATTTGCAATCTTATCATCTAACATAGGTCTGGCAACACCAACAAACAAAACAAAATTCATTGTTCTGCAAGAGCAAGCAAGCAACATCATTTCCTTTTCATAAAGGTGTGGAATTTCCACAAAAAATAAAGAAGACTACATGTATTTATAACGATAACAATGTTTATTCTCTGTATATATATATGACTGAGTGAGATGAAATACAGCTAAGTTGTTGCAAAGAGATACAAGAGTCCTTTAAGAAACTGAATAATTTCACTTCCACCCAGCTTAGACTCTCCATACACTCTGTCAACAAAGGAAATTGGAACCTGTTAAAGAGAAAGAATTTATTTAATGCATGGATTGTCAGCATTTGTGTGGATTAAGTGGGGATAAAGTATCCTTTTTCAAAGAATTCATCAAAATGTATCATTACAAACTCAGCCTCCTGTTACATCATATTGTAATCAATGGAGAACTGATATACATGTAGCTAGCAAGCTGACAACTACAGTAATTTTAGTTAATCAATTGTGCTTAAAGAATAAATTACAAGATTGCAATAGCAGTATAGGAAACTTTAAACAAGCAATCAATAGCCAACATTTCTAGTCATTTACATTCCTTGTATGCTTTTCCAAGTTTTCTCATTTTTTAAAACACAATCATCAATGTACTAGATACATCTAAAAAAAAGTTATTTGGCATGATGTGGTATCCATATTATGATATTCTGATACATGACTCTATTTGTCTTGCTGTGGTGCAAAGTTGGCACTCGCAAAAATCAAATTCGAGATAAAGATTGATAACTATACCTGTCCAATAATTTTAAAACACACAAATGACTTGAATGTACCGGTACATATTTTCATAAAAATACTATTCATGAAATGCATTAAGAAAATGCAGTTCAACAACCACTTTTTTAATGTATTATCTACTGACCTCTCCAATCGTATAACCAAATTGCCTGGCTCTAATTATCATCTCCATCTGGAACACATAGCCTCTGGAAATACAGGAGTTGACCAACTTCTGTAAAACCTCTTTTTTGTACAATCTAAGGTAAAAAGAAATTCACGTTTTAAAATAACTGATTTTCATTGGACAAAAGTATTAGGACACTTTTTGATCAGCCCTTCCATTTGTTGTACAACTAATTTGATCAATTCCTTTAAATTTCATGGGTAGTTTGAGTAGGGCAATCAAAGTCTCTGCTTCTTTTGTCCCCTATTACTGACCTAAAACTCCCTGTAAGATCTGAGGCTCCTGGTCTCAGCAAGATTTGTGTTATATAGTTTGCACCACGACTACAATACAAAATGGACATACAATATGGCGTTTCTAAAAAAATATTATAGAGGTATAATCATACTTGAAACTCACAATTTCATAAATGTATAGAAAAAACTATAATATTTGGGAAAAAATGGAAATTAATATAATAATTTATTATATATCTACATTGCCTAAGGTACAGATGCACATGTGTGGTCATTTGCTTCAGAACAGAGGAAAAATCTGATATTCTTTTAAAACTTCTATGCCATTACCTGACCAGTTTTCTACGAAAGTCCCACCCAGCCACACCCCCATCTCCTATGTATCTTGTCCCTGAAACCACATCAAAATTTCCTTCTTTCTGCTTCCTGTAAAGATCAAAACCTGTTTAGTTTAGAAAAACGCATAAACTTTGGTTACCGTAACTGAATTTTATAAAAAACTTTGGAATATAATCAATCCTCTTCAATATCAATAATAGCAAAGTAACACTTACTGAATGAATTCTGGAATGAATTTTGGCTGAAAAAAAAAAGTTTCTGAATCAGGCTTCAAATGATATGGATGAAGGCGTAACATTCTTTCTTATCTACCATGTTTTGTTGTGGATTTAAAAAAATCTCTTCCTTTTTTTTAAATTTAAAATTTTAAGTTTTTAAAAATCTCTGAGCCATGAGGGCCAGTGCTTATTCCTGATTTCCATATCACTTAGCTGGGGAAATACATTGACTTCCTCTGGATGAGACACCAGTCTTTCGCAGGTTAACTCCCAGCAAATACTCATACCCAATTTGGGCTGGGTTGACTAAGACAATGTAGATAAAGTGGCTTGTCCAAGAGCATACCACACAATATTAAATAACCCAATGAGGGATTGAACCAGTGACTTTTGAGTTACTGGCCTAACGCCTAAGACCATATGTGCTTGTTGTGGATACCATGATCCAGTTGTTACTACAGGTAATTAATTTAATATAAATCTTACATGATGAGATAGATCTGCATCCATTATTATGATGAAATTTCCTGTTGCATGTTTTATTCCATGAATGTATGCCGTACCTAAAATATTAAGGAAGAAATTTTATGATTTGATAAAACAGATTTACTTATCTAAATTATGATAGAAATACACCCAAAAAATCTATGAAAATCACCCTAAGCTTATTATACATATTAGCACATTCAAGATTTATTGATATTCAACAGTATATTGACTAAATGTAACATACCTAGTCCAAGTTTTTTCTCTCTGGGGCGTAGCACCTGTAAATGAAAATATCTGACAGTACATGTACATCACAACATGAATTACTGTAAATGCAATGGAAAATTTTTTTTTCTATTGAATCATTTGTGTGTCATACTTTGTAGAATATAGATGAGCTAGTGAATATGACTTTTTCAACTAATAACTAGTGACTTTTGTTTATTTGTATTGCACAAATATTATAAAAATTATGCTTATACACCATGTTTACAAACATTTTCAAATTGTACATATGATAAAACATCATGCAATCATTTTTTAAAAATACTATAAACTGGACCTTTAGTTTTCCGAAAGGTGTAGAGAACCTTTAAGTACAGGACTTGTGGGTCATATATTTAGTTTCGATCCATTTAATCATAAGGGATGATGTACCAGTATGTGCAATACAGCCCTCCCCCCCCATAACATTATGAAGTTTACAAGAGCCTGTTACCATATAAGTAAATTATTCCAGTAATATTTGAAATATCTCTCAATACCGGTTAATCCTAAAAATTTTAGTTGAAGAAATTATTCTTCATAAAATACAGCTCTCAAATAATAATTCGGGCATAGAAATTTTATAACTCTTTGTAAACTGTAATTCCACATCTCCTATTCAACTAAATTTAGCACTATTTCTATTTACTAAATTCTTTTAAAAAATTAGGAGAAAGTGACATACAATTTTTTCGCTGCCATAAATCTTCTGCAGTTGTTTTGCTACATCTAAGGTTTTGTCGGGACTGCCATCATCAATCACTATTATTTCATAATCGTAGCCACTGAAAATAAATGTATTAAAATATACATTAATCATAAATGATAAAATCAATTTTAAAACCCCCCCCAAATAAAATCCCCAAAAAGCAAAAAACTAATAATAAATACACCAGTTTAAAGTAGTCCGAGTATCGCACTACGTCATAATACAGATTTTACAATATTGGTTTGACATTTACATAGTGTTTTAGATACCCGGTTTTCATTTTGCCCTACACGGCTGTTGTAAACATGGCAAAAATAAGCAATTAGAACAGTAATATACAAATCTATGAGAAATAGAAATGATTAATGTTGAGAAACTCAATTCTGTTAAAGTAAAATGAAAAACGAAGTTTCTTATTAACCAGGATTTCAGGTATGCTTATATCTTCTTTGCTTTGATGCCCCCTCCCCTCCGAATTTTTCTTTTTCTTTTACTAAAACTTGTTCGAATAAAGAGAGAGCACCTATTTCAAATTTAATCAACTGTCAATTAATTAATGTTTAAATGATATCTGACATTGTTGACATATCTAAGCAGAAAGCTGTAGCAAAATATGATTTTTACGGAATTTTCCACCAGGGTTTACTTGGTTTTTAGCTTATAGCGTGAAAAGTAATCCGTCAACATATGATTTATTTTACCAATTTTTTTTTCTAAGATGTCATTCTATTAAAAAACACACCATGAATTTAGGTTTGAGTCCATAAAATAGTAAAAAATGACCAAACATGATACATGCATAGCATTTTTTGTATTCTATTTCGATACATCAGGTCCATAAAGCGTACTTACTTACAACAATTTGCGCAAAGTTATTGATGAGATATGGCTTAAATAAATGTTTATACTCTATTTTGTATGTCCAGTTCTAATTTCCCCAAAATTGGTAATTATTTTAAAGAAAAACGGACGTCTGGCAAATTTCATCATTGTCAATAACTTTTGCAAGGGGCTACAGCCGTCTGAGAGGTGATAACACACAAACTAGCAGGTAAACGTACATATTTTTTGTGTATATGTATTGCTATTTGATAGAATGTATATCTACCTTTTAAAGCTAAGCTTTTAATGATTGAGCCCATTTAGTGCCGAGTATAGGACTACCTTAAAGATAAATACACCTCTCTCTTTCTCATAGAGTCGGGTTTGACATTCAATTATTAAGATGCAACGTGTAATTTTAAAACTAAACAGTGAATAAGTCAGAAAAAACAAGATGAAATACATTTAATCGATTTCAGACTGCATATATGTATATTCACCTTTCATTGAAGTACTTTACCAAAAGCCATATGATGATCGGGAGGTTTTCTCTCTCGTTATATGTTGGCAATAGAACAGAGTACTTGTCTCTGTCGGCCATTATTCACTAATGTGAAGGACAAAGGGAGGGGTTATTGATTGATAGATCATAAAATAAAAACAAGCTTAACCACGTAGATAATTTCTTGATTCAATCCATATTTATTTTTTTAAAAATTTAGAATGATTTTAAAATAATTCATATTTGTATTGATTCTAGACACTAATAAAGGAGTTTGTGTACCTAACTACTGCTCCCCAACCTTTACACCGGAAGTAGGATTCTGTACTTTCATTTTTCTAACGCTCAGCAGTGATAAAGTAATGATTAATTGATACCATACTTCATCTATATGAGAAATGTCATTCATTGAACATGATATCGCTGACCAGGAAAGGTTTGTTTAACTATACATAATTCATCAAAAGAAATATCTTGACCAGAAAATACGATTTGTAATCAAGTATGTCATGTGACTATCATTTTCATGTGTGATTTCAAGTGTACCTGTTTTAATTTTTGCCAGGTTTAACCTTCTGCTTCTAGAACCTGGAGAAATATACTTTGAAGATTATAGTGTTACATATTTTCCTAAAGGCACAGTGAAAGCTGACAAAGAAAAGAGGTATATGTAAATGATACATGATTCTGGGGAAGCAGGGGCGGATCCAGGATCTCTAATACACCACCTCTAACACTACTTAAATCCTTCACTTTTGGGGAAACTTTTTGCCTTTGTATGAATTAATGCAAATTTGACATAATAAAGTAATTGCGTACTTACAATCTATGCAATTAATTTTTGAAACTCCATCCAGAAGTTAAATGTTTTAGTCTACAAAATCCCGTAATAGAAATATAACAAGACTTGTAACAGTTGTCTACACTGGTATACGACCAACTCTCACCAAATAAATGTTCGTCAAGAAAACAGCGTTAACTTCACCTGAATGCCCAGTATGATACTAGGTTAAATTATAGATGAATAATGTTGACTTCCATTATGGGTAGCCACAGGAAAAAAACCCAGTCATGTACTTGCTAACAATACTGGTTTGTATAAGGACATGCTCCAGTGAAATGGGAAAAATTGTTTTAACTGCAAACAGAGAAAATTTCATTGCTTAAAACTTGGTCTCAATTGATGTGTAATCTAATTATTAATAAACACATGCGAAAGATAGTTTGGTCAAGTTTTTAATTTTTTAATTAAAAAAATATTTTTGAAAATTAAAATTGTTATTCTAATTTGAATGTGTTAAATGAAAGTCAATAGCTAAGTGTGTTTTCATTCTACGCAAACTGTGAATTATGCAATTCAAAACCTGCAGTTTCATTGTAATTAACAGTTTTATTCCTGTGAAAAGCTACGAGAGGTGTAAAATAATCTGACCTTTATGAAACACTTAAATCCAGTATTAAATATATTGCACCCACCTGACTGTACACTCATTTTTACAGTTTGTGCTGTAACCTTAATTCCCAGAAAGGAAATTTAAATCTAGCTGTTCTGCATGTACTTATGATATATTTTCAAAATCATGACTGATTCATTAAGATATAAAAAATTGTTGACAGATATATAGCAAAAAAAATTTAAGTAGTTACTAGACTTTGACCCGTGTGTGCACGGGTTGACATTGCATATCGGACATTTAGAAATAGGTACATCGATAAACCTTATTATTGACATTTACATAACAAAGCTATAAGCCTACAATAATGCTATTAATTTCACTACACTTTCCTTAGTTTTAATAACCTAACTGTGTCTTGAGAAAGGCCCATCCCTTACTTATACCCGTAAAGTAGCAGAAAATTGCAGAATAGCTCCGGAACGATTTTGGAGAAAGTTAATGAATGATGTTGCCTTGTAAATAACATTCAAATACATCACAACAAACCTTTATGAGACTGCAAATCTCTTTCAACTAAAAAATTTAATCCATAGAATGGAAGAACTCAACACCTTTTCACCAACGTACACGTATATTCTTTGTAAAACTGGGTCTGTAGGACATTATTCATTTTTACGATAAAACATATTCGATCTTCACTCTCCTAACAAATATAATGTAACGTTTTTGCATGTAATCAATATTTTTTGTCATCACGAAGATGAAAGTAAGTGCTTAGTTGAAATGTATATTTGTTATTTTATACTTTCTCTCGTAAGAAATCATTAATTTATATGAACAGAATATATAGCAAAAGTCCAATGAAAATTTACCCGTATTTGTATTATCATTTCTGAGTTTATTCAGGGAGAGGTGATATTGTGGAAACAAATATAAACTAAAGATCCCGTTAGCGTGAATGTATTGCGCAAGCGCAAGATTGTAAAATCCA
Source organism: Magallana gigas (assembly GCF_963853765.1). Taxonomy (NCBI): domain Eukaryota; kingdom Metazoa; phylum Mollusca; class Bivalvia; order Ostreida; family Ostreidae; genus Magallana; species Magallana gigas. The sequence continues at coordinate 27,319,469 of NC_088855.1, read as the reverse complement.
AAAAATCCAGGTGATTTCCGGGATTTTTTGAGGAATTTTCGTTGATTATTAATTAGCGAAGCTTAACTGAGAAAAAATAAAAACAAATTGGTAATCTTCAAGTACCAAAGATGTTTAAAATATATAAAACAAAAGACAGTATTCTTCCGATTTCTCGGTATTAAAGACTAAAAATTCGAGTCTATTATTTTAATATAGTAGTATAGATGATGCATTTGCATGCAAACAGTTTAAAAAAAGATTCATCTACTCAGTACTGGTATACTGTTATATATAGATAATACATGGCATTTTTTATATCGCATTTTATCTTAGCCCAAGGTCATTGTATACCAGCCTGAGAGCTGTCAGGGCTAATATTGGATGCGATATAAAAAATGTTACGTCATGATTTTTATATTATGTACTTATAGAAAATATCATAGGAATGATAAAAAACATCTTGTGATAAATGATTATTGTCAACAAATCACTCTATGTTGCTATATTTCATCTCTTATAAACTTCCCTGAAAATTTTGCACCAGCTGTTTGCATACAAAGTTGAAGTCGACGTAATTATTTGATATGTCATACTCAGATATCGGAGTTGAATGACACATTCCGACCTCTGTGTCAGAATATTGACATTCTACTGTACGTGTTTTTCCATTAAATTCTGTGAGCTTTAAATGCCTCTAAATGCAACAACCTAGTCACTGCATATGAAATTACATGTATTTTACATAAGTAGTTCCCAAACATTAATATCTATGTTATTTGTTTAAAATCATATTTCACACATGTTGTCAAAACACCATGATTAAAAATTATTCATCAATAAAGTTGATTTTAAAATTAAAAGCAAAATTTCAAGAGTTATTTTTCATGGATTATATTTTCATGCTCAACTCAACAGTCTATGCGATGAACAGTTTAAACTGGTTTTATAAAACAGCTGTTACTAATTTACTCCCTCCGTGATGTGCAATTTGTATTGATTTATTTAATAATTGATTTCATCAGTAAAGGAATGTAAATATAAGCCTAAAATGATTTATTTTTGACGTAGTCTTGTCAATAACTGTCGTCAGTTTAGCAGACAAATTACCACACGTACCCTAAGGTTTATTACATACATGTACTAGGCATAGTATTTAGGTATCACATCCTATGGACCAATCAATAGTACAGTCCCTCTTTGAAAAACTGTCCTTTATTTCCTTTGCAGATCTCAAAAAGGACATCTGAAGATTTGTTCAAAGTCAGTTGTATTTGTTCCTAAAGTTCTACAGTTTCCAATATTAAAGGTGAGTTTGTGGCCGTGACTTTTAAGGTACAGAAAAGCAACATGTGCCAAATAGAATGTTGCACTCAGGTGACCATGAAGGCCTTATGGGCCTTTTGTTTATTTTTTAAAAAGTTTTAAAATTTGTCATTCCTTCAGAGAAACATGAATGCCTGTTACTGCCTGAATAGTTTTGTAATAGATACTAATGTCTAGTATGTGGGGTTTTTCTAAGAAAGGATATTAAACTACATTGTAGAGATCAGAGTACATCTATCTTCTAAACCCTTTGCAATCCAATGTTTTCATATTTTCATGTGCTGATTTTTTTATTGCAATTAGGTATAAACTTTTCTCTTTATAGCTGCCATTGAAAAGTGTTACTTCAGTAGAAGAATGGTCAGGGGACTTATTTAGCAGGTAAAATGAAACTTCTATTTCTTAAAATAATTTCATTTAAATCACATATACTGGGCCAGTACAATTATGTTATGTTCACAACCCCAATACAATTCATTTCTATTCTATTCAACACAGACTTGACAAGGATAAAGTTATGAGGATTACTTCCAATGTAGCTGTGAAGATGAAAGAAAACAACATTATTGGTCCATACTCATTTTTCAAGGTACTGCATGAATGCATAGTAACTTAAAGGTTTTGAATATGCATTTACACAGTACATAGGTTTTTGATGGTCTTTTCTTCACTCTATCCATTTTTAATCAATCAGAAATTAGGTAAAGTTTTATTTACAATGAAAAATTGATATATGCCAAGAAATATTTGTATAAAACAGATTTTTTTTTATTATTTTCTGCAATATATAAACCCCCTAGATATACAGTGCATGATTTTGAATAAAAATCTTGGATTTTTACTTGAAGAACTGTATGAGAATGATAAAGATATACAGTAAAACACGGTTTATAGCGAACAGGCTTATAATGAATTGACGCTTTAAGTGAATTGACTTTCATTTCCCATGACTTAATTTCGTGTTGTAAACTTAATGGATATAATGAATTACGCTTATAATGAAGCAAAATCGCCTGTCCCTGGCACTTCGTGATAAGCGTGTTTTACTGTATTTAGAATATGCTGTGTAATAACTATAGCATTGTCAGTTTGGTTTGAGCATACAATATAAAAGTAAGTGTTTAATGACAAAAGTTCCAGAAACTATTAAATGACTTGATTAAACTCTCTAAAAAGCAAACTTTCATTATCTATTGATCTTACAAAGACGATGAATGATTTTGACTAACAGATCACTTTTAATCAAAGCTTTGTTTGTGTTGAAGGAGGCCTCAGACTACACATTCCAGCTGGACTATGTCTCAGTGGATGACTGTCTCCCACAAATCTGCCAGCTCCACAGAGCTTCCACCCTACCCCCCGGGGAACAAACTGCCATGGTATGAATTGTTGGCAACAAATATCCCCAAGCTAATCTGAGCCAATCGTCACCAATTTTCAACTGCAAATGAAATAGTGCAGAATTTGAGGTCAAAACTTAGAATTGAGGCTGTGTATTGATATGAAGAAGGTTGCATGAGGACTTTGAGGCTAGATCACTTATTATAAGATTATTATCTGTATAGATTTATTTACCTATCTTAATTATCATTAAAATTTAGACATAGTATGCAGCCAGATAAGAAAGAAAGAAACTGATTGATAACAATATTTATCTTTTCATTGGTATCAATTTTTGGAGTACTTGTGTCCCATATACCAGTATTTTAATTTCTCTGTCTCATTTTTGACTGATGGCAATGCAACTTTTATATTTTTCAAGGTACACTTGGGCAAATCTAGTTCAGTGTTGTATTTCCTCAGTTTTCAATTTACCCATTGAGAGTGTTGGTAAATCGGTTAAAATTATTAAAGCGGGTGTAAAATAACCATGTATAAACAGTATAAATTTCATTATTCTGTAGATTAATGCCATTGTCTTGTCAAGGCAATCAAGATGCAAGTTTAACACCAGCTGGTAAGTGTCGATCTGGTTAAAATACATGTATTTCAAATTTTAATACAGTGGCCCCGAGTTCAGAGAGAAAACTGACATTGACTTACTGAAGATCATGTTCCATGATGTCAGGATGAACTTCATAACTATTAAAATTTGCATGATTAACTACTAATTGTCAACCAGTGACTTTGAATAATTGGTATGTAGTCAGTGGCATCTTTATTTTTGAAAAGTGCTTCACGTATGGTATGTCTGGTTTTTCATTCCGTTGACTGTAGAAAATGTACTGACCCACAATGAGTCATTGTCAGATCTTTCTGCACTTTGCGCTATTGAAGAGATCCTAATTCTGTTTTTAACTGGGTTTTCCAAAGGAAAAATCCAGTTATTGAAATGGTGAAAATGGCGGGTGGCCTCTGCCAAAGGGGGTACCCTAATTGTACAGATAACTCCTTCTACAGTTTTCAAGATAAGAAGTTGTTGTTTTGCAGATCTATTGTACATATATCAGAGGTGTGCATATTGCTAGGATTTTGATATCTGATGATTTACAAAAATTTATTAGCTGTTGAACTTAGTAATTTTTTGGTAAAATATTGCATACAGGGTACCCCTATTGTACGGATAACTCCTCCTACAGTTTTTAAGTTAAGTTAGGAAGTTGTTGTTTTTCAGATTAATTGTACATATATCAGAGGTGTGCATACTGCTAGGATTTTTATTTTTGGTAATCTATGAAAAAAATACTGCCTGTGGAACTTAGTCATTTTTTTGCAAAATATTGCATATAGGGTACCCCTATTGTACGGATAACTTCTCATACAGTTTCAAGATAGGAAGTTGTTGTTTTGCAGATTAATTGAACATATATCAGAGGTGTGCATATTGCTAGGATTTTGATTTCTGATAATTTATGAAAAAAATACCAGCTCTGGACCTTAGTCATTTCTTGGCAAAACATTGCAGGTATGGTACCCCTATTACACGGATAACTCCTTCTTCAGTTTTCAAGATAGGAAGTTGCTGTTCTGAAGATCAATTGTACATAAATCAGAGGTGCTTTTGCATAATGCTAGGATTTTGATTTCTAAAAATGTATGAAAAAAATACCAGCTGTTGAACTTAGTCAATTTTTGGCAAAATATTGCATATAGAGTATCCCTTTTGTATGGATAAACCCTCCAACAGTTTCCAAGATAGGAAGTTATTGTTTTGCAGATCAATTGAACATATATCAGAGGTGTTAATATTACTTGGATTCTGAGTTTTGTTTATTCATGAAAAAAACACCAGCTGTCAAACTTAGTCATTTTCTTACAGAATATTGTATATAGGGTATTCCAATTTTCTGGATACGGTAGGTCGATAGTGTTTATCAATTTAGGTTTGACATTATGGATTATGGATACAGTTTACATAAAAGAAAACCGGGTTTGCTGTCACATTGACAGCTTTTCATTTGTTAATGAGACTGGTAAGTTTGTTTGAACAGATGGTTTTTGATAATTGCAGGGAATTTTACTTTACTGATACTAGAAAAACACACATAAACGTCCCTCACTTAGAATTCAGATGTGGCAGGAGCAATTCGTCATATACTCTTGAATTTAAAGTAAAAGAAAATACTTTGAAATGCATGATAATTAAATGATATTCATGTACCGCTAAGTACATGTGATTTTAAGAAATTAAATTTTTTTTAAAGAATTTGAAATGAAACGTTTGGGCTTTATTATCTGTTAGGTTGGTTAATTGGAAGTGCATGATTGTGTTTGCTTTCCCAGTTGTTCTTTGAAAATGATTCATGCCTATGATATTGTCAATTAATGGGTTGATCATTGTAAAAACAGTAATTGTGTGATAAAAGTCGTCTGATACCTTTTGGAATTAATATTTAGGTGGTTGTAATTACAATGCAAGTCTGTAGCAGTATTACTATGCAAGGATGCACGTATTAGTGATTTACTGACGTATGCTAGGATCCCACTGTCGTGAGACTATATATTGTTACAAACAATTTGATTGATGACTTGTAACATGTTGCCTGTTTAGATACTGGTATACACTGGCTGATAGAATTCCATTCAGAATCAATGTAGTGTCTTACCTTATAAGTACATGATCACAAATTGGAGCTGAGTGATTAAAACATTTCAACTCCAATCCATATTATAGACTTGTGTATTTGACTTAGAAGTTCAATAGTTTTTAGATGTATTTAACATTGTTTACTTAAATAAGTTGATAATACCATGAACACCATTGAAATATTTTTGCTTATATATTAAAGCTTTTTAATTTTGAAGCATATCATTCTGACAAGTTCTTTGAACTTAATTTGAAGGCTAGAAGATCTGTATGAAAAAATTCAGTTTGAGACGCAAGGAGATAGAATCCTGCCATTGGTCAATAATCCGGGCAGGATCATGCTCACCTGTAAAAGACTGTATTTCCAGCCATTTAACAACATCGAAAAGGTAATCCAAAACCTTTAATGATCTGAATTAAAGCAAAAAGATTAACGAAACGTAAAACAAGATAACTAAGAATTTACACTACCAGTAAAATTGGATTTATATGTACTACACATTTTAAAATTAGATGAAAATTTTATGAGATACAATAATTTAGAGTTACCTTTATACAGATGCATGTACTATTTACGAATACTATACATCAAAAATAGCTTGTCTCTGATGCTGCATTATAATATACATGTAACTGTGTTTGATTGTATATCATAGTCTGGTCACTTCCCAATAAATATTCAATATGAGCTGATATCTTAATAAACTTTTAGTAATATGTATTTTACTAAATTAAATATGATTTTTGTTTTGAATTATATAGGTTCCTGTGATAAAAATAAGATTAAAAGACATATCTCGAGTCATAAAGAGGCGATTCCTTTTACGACAAATTGTAAGTATAAAGATAAAATGTTCGGTTTTATTATAAACTTAAGTAATTATATAATTTACAGATAAAATTTTTGGGTTTAATGCAAATAATTCTATGTAGTAAGGCTTGTATCCCCAACTATGAAACGGTCACATATTAATAGAATTCAAAATTAATATTTGACAAGTTTGAAAATTCAATAATAATTAATACTCATTCTTACCAATATGTAGTCTGCACCTTGTTTAGCTCTCTAAAGATGTTCAAATAGATTTTTTAAAAGATCAACCCTGAACATGGTGGGTAACATTCACAGATCTATCGCCACATTCTTATTGTGTGTGTACATTTACATGTTCCTTTATTCAAGTTATATACTGTGGAATCATTTCTATTCATGGGTGTCAATGTTCGTTGGTAGGAAAAAATGTTCCTGGTTTGTGGGGAGGTAATTTCATTGCTAGCAAGTTTGGGATATTAAGTTTTAATAAATATTAAACAAATGCTTGTATATACTTTCTTTGGGATGTAAATTTGTGGGCAAGGGTTACCCACGAAAGCCACAAACATTGGTCCACCACAAAGAATGATGATTCTACAGTAAACTGTATTCTGTGATTAAGTCACATAGAAGTCTACGTCTATCAAAGAGTAGAATAAAATTGCTAATATTCATTTAGCTAACAATCTACATGACTATTGTAACATCGTTTTTATTCACTTCAGGGAATAGAAATCTTTTGTAAAGAAGGAGCACCATGCTCTCATATTTATCTCAGCCTGCCAACATCTGATGAAAGAGATAACTTGTATGGAACAATTCTTGATCAGAAAGGTATATATTATCCTAATTCATGGATTCTCTTGATTATTATAATAGTGTTAATGACAATACAATCTGGATGTACATGTATTTTTGCAAATGTTTGCAGAAAGTAAACATTGAATTAGAAAGTTAATACAAGTCTTGCAAAACATGTATTCTGAAGAGCTAGGTTTCAAAAGTGTGAGATTTTAAAAGAATTATCTTTTTTATGGATGAACACATGTATTATACAGTATAGGTTTCATACATCTACATGGCTGTGTTTTAAGTACAATTTCATATGCTCAAAATTTTTCAGAACTAATGCTTGAACAATCCTCACAAGACGACATGATGATTAAATGGCAAAGTAAAAATCTGTCCAACTTTGACTACCTGATGTACCTGAACAGGTAAATACACACCTATAACTTACAGTCTTGTTAAATACACTGCATTTCTCTTGTATAAATACAGTAGTTATGGATGGCTGAACTTTCAATTTGATTTTGTTTTTAAGTCAAGCGGATAGAAGCTTCTGTGATCTTACCCAGTATCCTGTCATGCCATGGATTGTTACTGATTTTACTTCTTCTACTCTGGGTATGTTTGATTTTCATGTGTGTTTTAGAGAGAGAGAGAGAGAGAAAGAGAGAGAGAGAGAGAGAGAGAGAGAGAGAGAGAGAGATCGTTTTCGTTTATTAAACATACCAGTATTGGAAAAAGGAAAAAAATACTAGTATTTGAAAATTGAATATAAAATGCCCTTTTTACTCCAGTTTGATATGAAATAAGGTAATATCACTTTGATTTTCAAGAATTGGTAATGCCCCCCCCCCCCCAAAAAAAAAATAAATAAATAAAGATTTGAGAATGAAGCAATAGTTGTGAAATTAAACATCAAGTTGTTTTGTTAGAGAAAAGAAGATAAATTTTTCATGCATATATACTTATGTAGATCTGGCAAATGAAAAAATCTACAGAGACCTCAGCAAGCCTATAGGAGCACTTAATGAGGAAAGAATCCAAAAAATGAGGGTATGTATATAGGTCTGACATAAAAAAAATTGTATGCCCATCTGTAAGGAAGTTTCAAATTAGTTTAATTATTACTGGAAATACCAGTTCATATAAACTATGCCTAGATCTTTCTTGTTGTTTTAGGAGAGATATCAAGAGATGCCAGATCCCAAATTCCTGTATGGATCTCATTACTCCACTCCAGGATATGTGTTGTTTTACTTAGCAAGGATAGGTACACGGAATAAATGACTTATTATGGAGAAGTCTTATGAACTTTTGCAGCGATATATGTTTTACCCATTAATTTGTAAACTTGATAAAAACTCAGACTGCATTATATTTTCCAACAAATTCATTTATTTTTTATTTTTAAGCTCCCGAGTATGTACTTTGCTTACAAAATGGAAAATTTGACAAGCCTGACAGAATGTTTAACAGGTAATATGATAATTGTGATAAGTACAATTGTGGTAGAGTCAGGTATATGGCATTCCTACTAGCTCTGGCTAGCGGGTTAACCCTTTAGCTTGATCGGTAGAGTGCTGGACTGACGTGCCAGAGGACCTGGGTTCAAACCCCAGCAGAGGCAAAAAGTGTCTCTGTTACACAATCATAAAAACCTAATTATCAAGATATGTGATAATGAATTATTAATTATATATTGCCAACTCATTTTGATACCATTCACACCAAGCCTAACACATTGTTAATTAGCTGATAGACTCATATTTACAATTTTCAAGTCTTGATGATACGTGGGCTAATTGCCTGGAAGGAGCAGCCGACTTTAAAGAACTCATTCCCGAATTTTTCGAAGGAAAGGGAGAATTTCTTCTGAATAAAGGGGTGAGACTTTTTTCAAGATGAATTAGCAGAATTAGCAAATGATCAAATATTAATTTTTCATTCTCAAATCAAGTCGAAGTTCAAAAAAATTATGTATTCCGCACAAAGTAGGGTTTACTGTGCGACATTTTTCAGCTATAGTACATGCATTCTATTGACAGTCTGATTATTTATGTTTGGGGACAGATATAATGATACACCCAGTACAATAATGATAATGGGATGGTTGAAGGGGGGGGGGTATATTGTTTGGAGGTCAAATAAACATAGGCTATAAGTACATGAGTATTTATTTCAAAATCAGTTTTAGAAATCTGCTGTTTGGGTTTTTTTTATTGGATCTGAATTTGTTGATCGCATTTCTTTTTCTTATTTTTTTTTTGTTTGATATAGATTATTTTGACTGCTCTTTTTTTAGGTCAGTAACTTTGGTATTAGACAAGATGGCCAACCCATAGGTGACGTCAAACTTCCACCCTGGGCAAAAGGTACAATTTATACATTATCAAACCATGAATTAAGAAATAGAATTATTTTAAATTTATGCATACTCTATGAATTACATATAATTCACAATGTATCATGAAGAAATCAATGTACACATACACCATGTGGATTTAGTGGGAACTTTTGCATGAACAATAAATTTTAAAACTCACTGATGTTGTCACATTGTACTAATCTTAAAGGATGATTGATTAAAAAAAAAAAATTCATTTATATAAGTACATCCCCAATAAACCTTGGAATTTAGTTAATGTCACTCGACCAATTAATTATGTACTATGTAAATTATTGCACTGTGAATCAAGCTAGTGGGAATCTATAATTTTACACCAAAACAAAAAGTAGATTTAAATTGTCATAGAATATTTTAGCAAGAATTTGATTTGGTCACTAAATATTTGAATGATATGTCTACTATATATATATGTCTATATACTGGCTATTTATTTTAAGATCACCATGATTTCATTGACAAAATGCGGGCAGCTTTGGAAAGTGACTTTGCCTCAGAGAATATTCATCACTGGATTGATCTTATATTTGGATACAAACAGACAGGGGAGGAGGCAGAAAAAGCTGACAATGGTAAGATGTCTTACACCAGACACTGAAAAATGTGAGAATTATTAGATACAGTGAAAACAGATCTCAAAGATGACTTATCAAGCAGGTTTCACTGTATGTTCACTAAGATGATATTTGTGGGTTTCGTAAACAAATTGAAGTACAGTCCTTTTATATGATGTATGAAATCTTGATCAGGTGTGTCCATTTGTTTCAGTGTTTTACTACATGACATATGAAGGAGCCGTGGACTTGGACAAGTAGGTTACCATGGTTACCAAACAATTGTTCCGACAGTAGTTTTACAACTCTGTTATAAAAAATAATTACTGATTTAATGATTCAGAAGTATGCAGAACTAGATATTCATGATTACATTGTATTTCATAACAATAATAAGTTTCACACATTTTTTTAAAGAAATTTTATTTTAATTATTTTAATAAGTAAATATTAATGTACATGCACAACTCAAATGTGATTATTCTTTCAACAACTGCTGACTGATAGAATTCAGGACCCAAATGAGAGAGCTAGGATCGAGATTCAGATCATGGAATTTGGCCAAACGCCTAAACGCCTTTTCAAGAAGCCTCACCCCCCAAGGTTCACCAAAGATGGCCCAAGACACTATAGCTTTACCACAGTGTCGTCAAGTTCACAAGAGAATGAAGGTAAGTAATAAGATCACTCTGTAAGGACTGAAAAAAAACCAACCCATTTTCTTGGCCATAAAACCTGATCTTGAGCAATTTCATTATTATATTGATTGAATTTTTAAAAAGGGATAGAACACCATTTATTTCTGGTTTAAAGAACATACAGGAGGGTTGTTCTATGTCCCGTTAGAGGAAATCTTGTTACAATTTATTTTGAAAAATTATCATCATCACATAATATGACTTATTTATTATTTTTTCAGAAATAGAAGTAAAGGCAGAGCAATCTGTTCAATCAGCAGAGTCCAGTGTCGCCAGTTCTGTCCAGAGTTGTCTTTCCTTAGAAGACATATCGGCTCTCTATGTGACACATCAGTACACATTACATAAAAGGTTACTAGTTTTAAATAGTACTGGAAATTACTGTAAACATTATAAACAAGAATTATTGTATTCCTGAATATGCCCATTCTAATACATATATAAATAGTACATGTATTTAGCAATGTACTTGATTAAGCGGAAGAGGCTTTCTGCCAAAAATGCTAAAAAGAATACACAGCCAAATGTAACACATGTACAGTATGTAAAAATGTATATATCTATCCACATGTTTATTTTTCACCTTTTTTCTTGAATCAAAATTGTACTCTAGATGAAAGGGTGTGTACGATAGTTTATTTAACATTTACATGTACACAATCTACGTACTTTAAAAAACTTACAAGTACATGTACTAGTTAGTATAAGTTATTGAGTTATTGACTATAATTTTTGTATCAAGTGGAGTCACAGGATTGCAACTTACAGAAGATGGATGCAGCATATTTTCTGTTTCACAAGGTACCTGCTTTCTTTATATGCATGGGAACATAAAGATACCGTATGTTCATCTTAATCTGCACAAGGCAATAGAATATATATTGACACATGTAGTATTTGAATTGTGATATTTTAGAATTTAGAGATAACATACTGTGTTTTTATAATTACACGAATAAAATTGTTTGTTATAGATACAATGCTAAAAATGTATTCATTAGAAGATCAGCGACAATTAAGAAGTTTCAATGTGTCAAACATGGTATGTAACTAAAGGAATCAGTTCTGTTGGTATATACATGTAAACAAGAGATCTCTAAAGATAAATTGCCATAAGATTGTGGAGTTTTATGTAATGTGGGGTATGTTGCTGTATAGTGTACTACATGTACTACTGTATTTCTGAAAATTCACTTCGCTCATAGATTGCTTATGACCTAAGGGATTGTCATGATTTTGACCCAAGGTCATTTGGGCAAGTTCAAGGTCACTGGAAAGAAAAGTGCATAATTTGTGTCTGGTCTATAACTTTCTCATGGAGAAATATTTAAAGTTTTACATTGCACAAAGATTGCTTATGACATTAGGGTGTGTCATGATTTTGACCCAAGGCCATTCGGGCAAGTGCAAGGTCACTGGAAGGAAAAGTGCATAATTTATGTCTGGTCCCCTTTTTTTGAGAAACATTTTAAGTTATTACTTCACATAAAGATTGCTTATGACTTGAGGATGTGACATGAGTACAATTCAAGATCATACAATACAATACAAGTTCAAGGTCACCAAAAGAAAAAGTGTATTTTTTATATCTGCTCTATACCTTTTCTTGGAGAACAATATAAGTTCCTACTACACATAAAGATTGCTTTATTATGACCTGAGGGTGTGTCATGATTTTGACCCAAGGTCATTTGGACAAGTTCAAGGTCACTGTCAATAAAAATGCATAATTACTGTATAGGCCATATCTTATAATTGAAAATGATTAGATTTCCTACTTCACATTAAGATTGCTTATGAGCTGAAAATATATTCTGACCTTAAGCTTTGGTAATTTTTGGAAGTTCAAGGTCATTTTAAGAAACTTTGTGTATCCATTTCCTTACCTTAAAGAAACACTTTAGTTATTATATTTTTTAGCGGGAGTATCATTTTTAAGCTAGCTCACAGTACTTCTAGAAATTTTGTCAGTTTTGAAAATAGAAATTTGGCCATATATATCGAATATAGTAATGAACAGTTTGGTAACTCCTCTTTAGCAGCTGCAAATAATTTGTTGAAATTTAATAGGTATTTAAGACACAAAATGTAGATGTGCATATTACCAGAAAATTCTGTTTCCCTTATTTTTCTGGAAATTTTGGTCCTTTTTAGCAAAGACTTCTGGTCCTGTATTGAATGTAGTAATGAACAGTTAGTAAGCACAACTCATCTTTAACTGCTGGAATTTGTTAAGACTTTTAGGTATTTAGGACATAATGTGTAGATATGCATATTACTAGAAATTCCAATTCCTTTATTTTTGGGGGAATTTTGGTCCTTTGGAATTTAGAATTTTGTGGTTGACAAAGGAATAGATTTGAATATTTGCTGGAAGATTTTTTCTGGTGATTTATGTTATGCTCTTTATCAAACTATTTTATGTATTTAATGCATACCTTGCCATTCATTATGTACATCATTGTCAAGTAATAGGGGACCATGGTGTATATGAGCTTGCTCACTTTTTCTTTCATGTTAAATATATTATATTTCAAAAATCTGATTTTTGATCTTGTTGATATTGCAGGCCTTGTCGTCCTGCCTTGTGATGCCAGATAACAAAACTATCGTTGTTGGATCCTGGGATAACTTTGTGTAAGATATTGCAGTGAAACATTTTTAAAATGAACGTGCCAGGGACAACATTTGTGATTCATTGGATTTATTATATAATCCATTAAAATATAGATTGATAGCTTGATTAAAAATCATGTTAGCATAACTACCATATTTTACAGATCCTTTTGCTGATAACGTTATTGAACACTGTAGAATGTAATTTCACTCAGCTTAATCATAATTATGTTTGCATGTTTTAAAACTGCTCAATTTTTTGATTAATATCACATATTTATTACTGAATTTTTTCTTGTTGATTTAGGTACTTTTATAGCATAGAGTTTGGACGCATATTGGATGCATTGAAAGCTCATGATGACGCAGGTGACTTAGTTTATGATTAGTCATAAAATTATTTGTTGTATATTTAGATAATGTGTCTTCTAAAAGAATAATTTATAAACATTATATTTTGTTCAGATATATATTTATTCTTATGTTAAGTACTGTACAATATAGTTTAATGAGATTCAATATGTACAAAATATATATAATGTCTGTTGTATTTCAAAATGCATGCCATATAATGCATATTGTTGTATACCTTGCCTTTAATTATTCCACCTGAGGTTGGCTTTGACAGTAATTAATGCATACTGTGGAATCATTAAATTTCGTGGGGGCCAATTTTCGTGGATAGCTTAAATTTTACAGGTGTTCGTGTGGACGTAATTTCGTGTATTCTTATATATCTACAAAAGGAAATATGACTTTATTACCCTAATTTATCAATTTGTGGAGGATGTTATTTTCGTGGATGAAAGGTACCCACTAATTCCACGAAAATTGAGCCACCACGAAATCTAATGATTCCACAGTATATTATTATTGAATGTTACATGTATATGATTCATGATACCCATACTATCATATATGACGTTGCAGTTTCGTCAGTTATTTGGAAAAACAACATCCTTATCACAGCATCCTGGGATTCAACTTCAAAGGTGTGAAGCTTGTACCAAATAAGCTGTTATATTATTAGAAATAATTTTCTGGAGATATAAACATGTTATTTGTTTAGGAATGAATCATTGGGAGTGTCATATAGGTTTCTGTTTCTGCTTGTAGATATGGCAGTTCACCCCCTCAAGTGAACTACATAGGTTCGACTCAGCTGTGTTTGTTGTAAGTAGATTTTATGCAAATTTATTTTGTTTGTTTTGTTTTTTCCTTGAAAGAGTATGTTCTTAGTTGGCATGAAAATATTTTTCCAATAAGGCTAATTGTTTATAATTAAGAGATGTATTTTGTAAACTAGGTTATTGAAGTTCATAGTAAATAATAAATCAACTCATTTATCCCTCATTTTTGGTATTTTTTTATCCAGTTTTTAGTTCCATAATTGCATGCAAGTAAATAAAACATGAGTAAAAACATAGATATAGGCTTTAAAGAACATGAAATATGTAAAGCTATCATATAAATTTAGGCGATATAAAATTAACATTTAGATTCTCATCCTAATTTGCAAAAAATATGGAATCATTATTTTGTGGTGGCTGAATTTTTGTGGAATTCGTGGGTACATCTCATCCACGAATTAACATCCTCCATGAATTAATAAATTAGGGTGATAAAGTCATATTTCTTTGTAGGTTTAAGAGAATACACGAAATTACGTCCCCACGTACCTGTAAAATTTATGCAATCCACAAAAATTGGCCCCCACGAAATTTAATGAATCCACAGTATTATCATTTATTTCTAATTTAAATTGTCAATAAATTTAACATATAAATTTACTTGTATATTGGCAATCTGCGAGACACTATTTTATTGGTTCCTGATCATTTTCTAAATAAGCAAGATTATTTATACATTTAGTTCATTTACTAGATGAGTTGCAAGTAAACTACACATTTACAAATAAGAAATTAGGTTATTGAACAATTTTTATCCAAAAAATGGAATTACTTTTTGCGCTCCATTGTCAATCAGGGACAACTGGATCATGAGTCGGGTGTCTACTGTCAGGACGTTGACGAAACTGGTTCACTCCTTGTAACGGGGACTGAAGAGGGACAAGTTGTCATCTGGAATGTTGGTTCTCTCTATCCTATAGCAGAAATGAGGGGTAAAAACTCAGATTACCTTGTCTCATAACAATTTAAACAGAATGCTTATTGTTTTCTAAGTTTCATATGATCATGCAAAACTGATGTGTTCATGCAAAATCAAAACTATGGTTATATTATATTGATTATCACTAAACAGATTAAAATCCAATAATTTCATTTACTCATTTTATCTAATTAAGTAGATTCATAGACTTGATTTATACAGACAGAATATTTTTTGTATATGTTTAACACATGAAAAACTTAAAAAAATTTTTTACAGCACATGAAGGCTCAGTCAATGCAGTTGGAATAAGTTCTGGTAAGATTTTCTTTTAATTTACTGTATGCAAAGTTTTACATGTTTTAGTTAAAGGGGCATGGTCACGATTTTGGTCAAAAATTATTTTTACGATTTTAATGTTTAAAATGTTTCAGTAAGGCATTTTTAATAGGCAACCAAAATTTGAGTGTCATTTGTTGAGTTATAAGCGAGTTACAGGGCTTACAATTCCTCGCAATGTAAACAAAGCTTTTGTTTACATTTTGAATGTTGAAGTGAAAATTCCAGTATTAGACCTAAAATGAATGTGTTAGATGTTTATGCTTCAAATGAAAAAGAATATGGACAAATCATCTGGAAAAAGATTTTTTACTGGTATATTGAACCTATGTAAACAAAAACAGGTCACAAGCCTTGTTTACATGATGAAGAATTGTGAGCCCTGTATCTTGCTTAAAACTCATTGACGGGCACCCATATTTCATTTGATCATTATATATGCATTCATAAAGCATTGCAAATAATAAAAACAGAAAAATAAAATATGACCAAAATCGGGACCAGGCCCCTTTAAATGGGGTTTTTGGCCAATTTATTACCGGTACTCTAAAACATTGTATCTAGTTATAAACTTGCACTTACTCAGGTGCAGTTTTCAAATTTTTTTTTAAAGTTATCCAATTTAAATGAGGGTAAAAATTACCGGGTAGGAAGAAAAGAAAAGGGGCAAATCTTTTCCTGTACATACATCTAATATCTAATATGGTGTGATCATTCAACTTCTTTTTTTTATTATATACTGAATGAGGAGTATGAGATTTATTAATAAAGAGATAACACAACACTCATATCATATGTGAATGTATTTTTTTTTTAACTTCATCAAATGTTTATTGATAGTCTAATCACTTAACAAAGATGATATAATGATTATACGGTAGTTAGCAACGGATCCTTCTTATTGTCAATTTATCTTGATAGTTTTATATGTGTTTGCTTTTAGATTGCAGAAAGTTCATTTCATGTGGGTCAGATTGCTTATTAAAGATCTTTGATGTGGAGACACAAACGGAGATGGTTGTCAAGAATTTAGGATACCAGATTCAGTATGTGATCTATAGTGTAAACTTTTGCATTTGGTAACACAATTTTGAGAGAAGTCAATGGTATCGGATAAACAATCAGACATAGTCCAATGATCTGTCAGGATACCTTTAGCAATTAGTTCAATTGAGTTGAAAGCTCAAGTCAGCTACTCTGATCACTATTTGTCCAGCGTCTATCTGTCTGTCAGTGTCTGTTCATCTGTCTGCGGGCCCTTCTGTCTGTCTGTAAACTTTTTTAACTTCTCCATAACAACTGGGTTGATTTCAATCAAATTTGGCACAAAGCATCCCTAGGTAAATGGTATTTAAGTTAGCTAAAGTTATGGGCCCCATCTTCTTTTAAGGTCAAGATCTAGTAAATGAAAGGCGCCTACAGGTTTATGAATTCAAGATATAAATTCTTTAAGGATGCTTCATAACAATATTTTTGTTTCTATGGATGTACTGGGGCTTAAAGTTTTGGTAAAAACAACGAAAAATCATGTTCTAAACAACCATTTTCAATAAAATATGAAGGATAAAAGTAACAAATCTCGTGAGTTTTGTCCATTCTTGACTAATGAAATATATCTAGATTAGTCTCTCAAAAACAGCATTAAACAAGCTCTTGACCTCCTCTTTAAAATGATGTCAAATTGAATATACCGGTATAGGTACTGGGATTACTTTTTCCATGATTAAATATAGAATGTCAAAATATTGTTTCATTTTCTACATAATTTCCTTTAAAGCCGTAAAATACAGAAAAGATTTTTCAAATCAATTATGATGTCATAATGGTTCTAGCACCAAAAAGACACTCTGGAATCATTTACTCGATCTTGACCTTAAGGGGATATCGTAAAGAATTGTTGTAAATCTGCTCGAAATTATTAAAAATCTCCTTTTCAAACCAATTTGCCAGGAAGCTGTAACTTTTGTGGAAGCATCCTCAGGTAGTGTTGATTCAAATTTGTTCAAATTATAATCCACAGGAGTATGGTAGGATCATGATGGTAGGTTGGTTTTTTTTTTACATATGAATTAATAGAGAAATCTTTCAAAATCTTCTCATAAACCATTTGTCTAGAAAAGCTGTAATGTTAGTGAGAGTGAAAGCATCCTTTGTCAAAATCATGATCTTTTGGGGTAGGATGGAAAACATTATACTGTATGGTATTACCGGTGCTTACATGTATATACAAATCATGAAATTATCCTGTAACAAAAGGGGCCAAATGTTCATCAGAATATCTGGATAGAAAATTTTTAAATCCCTTTATACAGGATCTATTCTACCACATTGAGGTCATTTTTTTTTAGTCTATAAAGTTTATTGTTGTCCAGGTGAGTGATGTGGCCCATGGGCCTCTTGTTTATTTATGTTTTATTTCATAAGAATGAATGTTTCACCTAAACTTTTAATTAAAGGCTAGCAAGCTAAATTTTGAGCAGCATCCTAAAAAAATAATAGAAACAATACAGTAACTGTTTTTTTTTATTTTCTCACAAGTTTTTTTCATGAATAAAGACTAATATAAACTTCTGATAACTATACATGTAGGTTGTCTCCTTCTATGGTAGAGTTGTAAATCCCTTTTAATACTGTTTAAAATAATTTTGAGTCTCAGTTAAAAATAACAACAACAAAAAGAGGGAGTGGTACTTGGACTGCCATTCAGTTTTTTTGTCATCATTTTTATTGATAACTTAACATCAATCAATCAATCAATCGATCATTCCTTCACAATCTGTTTTATTCCTTGATTTAAAATAACCATTCAATCGGATAATTAAAGCCTTTACTGCACTGTTTTGTTGTTTTTTTTCTAGTTGTGTGGTGTGGTGTAACAATTTGAGTTTGATACTCTGTGGAACAGACTTGGGGCAGCTAGAAGTATGGGACGGGGACAAAGCCACTTTAGTATCAGCTGTGAAGGGTCATTCTGGTACAACTTTTACTGCTTTTTAACTTACAAAAGCTTGTTGCTGAAACAAAAATTATTTTTCCTGTATTATTATTGATATTTAGTAATGATGAAAAAAAAAATTAATGTAACTTGCATTAACAATGAATTCACAACTGTTTTATAATACTGTAATTCAAAGCTGCATGTACTCTTTTGTAAATGAATACTTTCTTTTGTATTTTTCTTTTTTGGAACAAGCATTTGTGTGTGTGCTCATGACAACATATCTCTGGTCGCTTCTTTTTTAAAAATTATGTTTTTGTTCCAAGATCGCTGCATATTCATCATTCAATATTTGTTGTAACTTGCCGCCTTTTTTGCAGCACCAGTGACCAGTTTAGAGGTCAGAACGAGGTGTGTATTGACAGGAGACAAGGAAGGCAAAATCTGTGTGTGGAAACCAATGTGGCAGGACTCCTGATGATTGTCAGGATGAAAAAGTCATTTCAAACGCAATCAAAACTGTAAAATAAAAAGATGTTCCATTGTTAAAGATTGTTCCATTGTTATTTTGTTAAAAATAATATGGACTTCAATTGCTTTTTATCTAATAAAAGATTGTTCCATTGTTAATTTGTTATAAATAACATCGGCCTTAATTTCATTTGTCTGATAAAAAGACTTACTAACTTAGTGAATGGTATTCATGTACATGTATTTAGATAGGCCAAAAACATTGTTTCAACAGAACTGTGTTTGAGTTGTTTATGAACAGTTCAATTTATAAGTAATTTATGACTGTAATACCGGTATTACTGGTGTAAGAACTTTGTTCATGTATTGGCACCGCACCAAAAGTATCCTTTATGTAGAGCATAGCAATATATGGATGATGATATTTTTGTTGGGAAAATAATGTATTAGCTGTTACAGATATTGATATAAGTCACACATTAGTAGGTCTTTAATGTTATTGTTATTTACTGACTTGTTAATCCATTCTGTTGCTAGATGACTTTGTGTTGTTATAGAACTTTTGTAAGATTCTACAACTATGTTATTATATTGCTATAGTATGTTTACATGTATATTGTTATACAGTGTACTATTTGTTGCAAGGCGTTTGAATAAATATGAAATTTACATTTTGTAATGAAAAGAATATTTTTCTCTGTTTTTTTTTATCCTTTGAAAAACCATGCACAGGACTAAAAGATGTAGACGTTCTAGTACACTAACTGTTATCAATCTAAAAATTTATTCAGTGTACTTGAGCCCTACATACCATTAAACTGAAATCAGGCCCCAGGATCATGAAGCAATCTAGGACGTAAGTAAAAAAAATGTACACGTCTTTAGTTAATGATTCTTCATTGAAACCACTGTCAAAATTGACAGCTACATGTATTAATTAAAAGAGTCTTGATATAACATTATTGAGTACAAATGTCAATGATAAAGAATCATTTTATGACTGACTAAAATTTTGACTTAAGTCTGAACTTGCTTAATTCATGATCCCGAGGCCAGAATGAATTCAATATAATGTTAAGCGATGCACGAGTACTTTTCAATATTAAGATTTTTACTTTGTATCTGCATAAAATTTTGAACTATACACGCATGGCCTTGTCACTTTTCGATTACGACTGTGAAGAATAAATTTTACGATTTAACGTTAAGACTGTTTCTCAGTTTAAGATTTTAAGGCCTGGACACTAAACCATGCGTGCGTTTGACGCTCCAATATATTTTGTCACAAAAAGGTATAGCGCCCTTTCCCATTTTGTTACCCACACGTGCATTTGAACGGAAAGTATATTTTTCTAAAACTAGATAATTATACATGTACCTGCCGGAATTAAACTTTTGAAATCTAGGTACTATTTTATACTTTTGTAATCACTAATTTCTCAATAATCCGGTTCACCTGTATAGCAGAATATATACAACTCCAGTGGTCATATCAGAGTTCGATGGTCTGCTCGAAAACCCGATGGTGTGAGACAACAAAACCCGATGGTGTGAGACAAAAAAACCCGATGTTCTGACACACCAAAGTCTGATGGTGTGACTCGCCAATGTTTGGAAAGCCCCATAATTCTCAATTCGTATGAAATATCGAAAAGTGTTTACTTTATGCAATGGTTTGGCCAAATTACCTCAAATACAATTGTATTAGGTAGCGCAAAACACAAGCAAAAATGAATCGGGGGGGGGGGGGGGGGGAGGGGGTGTGTAAGTAAGCCGGGGGAATTCATTATTTCAACACCCAGGGCCCATATTGCTAAGATTTGATCATTGATGATACTGGACATCATGCATTTTTAAATGTAATAGTTATTTTTATACAGTGCTTTTTTTTAAAATCGTAACCATGGTAGAGACACTTCCACCTTTTGGTTGTTTATTGAACAGCAAGCAACGACTTTATTAATAACGTAATAAACGTTGACTTTCAAACACCATCGGAATTAGGCGTACCCAACCACTTTGGCGTAGTCGAGTATCGGCCCTAATTTACTGGAGCCTGCTGCCCTAATGGTGTAGCAGGCCCTAATACTGGATCCTGCTGTCCTAACAAGTGCCCTAATCGCTCAGCAGGCCCGAACACTGGAGCCTGCTGCCCTAATGGTGTAGCACGCCTTGGTACCGGAGTCTGATGCCCTTATGCCCTGACATCGTTAGGTCTCAGGGCAAAGTTTATCAGGGGAGAGATAGAATGATAAAAAGAACAGAGAGAGAGAGAGAGAGAGAGAGAGAGAGAGAGAGAACAGATTGCCATTTGATGTACATTTACAACTTGTTGTTTTAATACAAATTCAAAAGAAACTTATGTTCGTCTTTAATAGATTTTTTAAGATCTACTGGTTCTCAAAATACACCACAGAACCAACAAAAGTTTTTGATGCTGAAGCAAGGAGATCTCTTAGCATTGACTCTGGCAGCCTGAAAAGAAAAACGTCGCAGTTGGTGGCAGCGATGGGATTCCAAGAAATTATTCTTCGTGTTATAAAGAACAAGACGACAGAGTTTGAAACAGAATGGAGACACCCGTCATGAGGAGAATAACACCTAAGAAGGTAGGACAGTATTTTGACTGTCCATATTCTTTAAATGACTCTGTGATAGAGCGTAATACTGAGACTGAGTGTAGAACAAGTTGGCAGCCTACAAGTCAAGTAACGCCAGAAAGTCCTAATTTTCAGGAGCTCGGGCATTCTGTTCAACACATGTACATTACAAAGCCAAGTCTAAAGAGAACCCTCCTTATTTGGGTATAAATCTCTGCCTTGATAGGATGCTCTCTAATAATCAAGACCTGGATCTACTTCCAAGTGAATAAGATTGTACAGAAATCCCAAGAAAAAGAAAACTTTTCTGGTAGCTGTAGCAAGTGCAATGTTTCTTGTTATCATACTCCGAGTTGTCTGGAATATGGAAGACCAAGTCTGCTAAATACAAACAACAAAGGGGGATAATTCTTCTATTACTACTGATACACTCTTCAATAGTGGAAGTGCATCTAATGCCCCTACAGATACCCAAACTCTCTGGGCAATCTAGAAGCATATGAGAACTTGACTTGGGAAATCAGAGAGAGCCCCCAGAGTGTTGCTCAGTACTTTTTAAGGGCAAGCGGAGAGTTACGCATACAGAATGTCGATTGCTGTACAGAAAGATCATGAGAAAATGAAGGTAAAACTAAATCAAAGGGTTGGACATTCTGCCATGAAAGAGAGATACCTTGCAGATGCCAAACTTTGGAGGAGACTGCCTGGTGAGTCCTTGCGAGATTTTGGACAGGCTATCGAAGATGTATACCGAAGGGCCTATCACGGACACCCAGATATAATACAGGGAAATGCTATAAAGTCCTTCTTAGATAAATATGGACAATCTGAGGACTTCCGACTTGCAATAAAACGGATTAGAATCAAGACACTTCAATAAAACAAATCTTAACGCTATAAAAGAAGAGTGTTTAAGGATATGAGAAAAGAAACTGTCTAAAGAGAAGAAACCAGGTTACAGACCTGTGTATGAGGCTGATGATGGGGAAAAAGAGAAGTAAAAGAGCATCTGCGGATAGTGCCAAACCTCCAAGCGCGGGTGACGGGTACACCAGTATCAATACAAACTGGAGAACCCCAAGTATCTTTCAACACGCCGGATCAGGGAGAAGGGGACGCACTTACAGCCCAAAGTACCATAACTAAAGAGGAAAGTTTCAACCTAAGCCCAGTTCCCGAGACCAAATTAAGTGTGTTGAAAAGAGAACTGAAAAGAAAGATTTTAACTAGATATGACTGATGCCAAAGGTCAACAATCAGTCAACACGAATTGGCCTAAAACAGTGAAAAGTATTGAAGACCATAACAGAAAGAGGAGACGGAAAAAGAAAAAACTTCAAAAGGGAGGTCGGTGTAAAAATGTTAAGCAATAAAGCTCACACTCATATTCAACAGAGTTTAGGACACACCATAATCAAAGTAGTGCATATTACGAAGGTATGAGGAATGCTTGAGGGGACACGTTTTGAATGGAAGATAGATAGTGACAGGAGCAAAGCGAACATTCGTATCTAGAGAAACCTACAAAAGTATCTTAGATAAACCCCAGCTAAAGCCTGTTACCACGATGAATGTTGTCGCTGATGGAAGAAAAGTAGACTGTGAAGCTGTTATGGTGTTAACCTTTGGAGAAATAGTTTAAGAGCATCCAGTCATAGTGGAAAAGTAGGCTGTGCTGGTGTTAACCTTTGGAGAAATACTAGTAGTTTACGAGCATCCAGTCATCGTGGGAGGTGTCAACAATACCCTCATAGAAGATTTTATCACAATATTCAGATAACGTTGGGATCACGATGAACCTAGCTTCCTAATTAAAGGAGATAAGATCCCACTGGTCGCAGGAGAAGGTGCAGGACCTGTACGTGTTGTTTCTTTAGAAACAACCTTTGTCACATCAGGTCGCGAAGTCCTAGTTCCTTCCAGACTCGTAGAACGAAACAAAAACCATCGAAATCTTCTAGGAGTTTTAAAGGGGCATGGTCACGATTTTGGTCAAATTCTATTTTTCTGTTTTTACTATTCATAATGCTTTAGGAGTGCATTTATAATGATCACATGAAAGAAGTATTAATAACGCACTTAATAAACGATATGACCTCAAATATAATAGCCTTTTGCAAATAACAAACATTTTCAATAGTTTAAATATATTCAAAGAAACGCAAATTACACAATCACCATGCTCTAAGAGTCTTCATCTAGCACGACGTCATTAAAATAGTCAGGTTTTGTTAGGGATATATAGGAAAGTAGTTAGTATACGATAAAAAATTGGATATTTGACTATTTGAACCACTCTAAATAAAGGCATCCGATTAAAATTATGTTCTACAGGTATTGTAGTACACGTTTACACTGAATTAGTTTTGGTTTAACGTGGTCTTCGTACTGAAAATTAGACAAACATTTCAGAATGGGGTGTCCCGGAACGCGATTCGCCTAATTAACTTCATGGTGGAAAGTGTAGGTCGAGTTAACCATTGGGCAGATACCTTATATCTGACAATTTTTGTTAAACATATGCAAATAAATATGCATGCACAAGCATTTTTGAGTTTCATACATTTTTAACACGATGGATTGGTGGTTAAACTTTTTCATTAATTTGTTAAAAAGGAACAGATTGTGTTCTACGTCTATGTTAATTAATGTTATGTATGCATAAATTGGAAAGTTCAGATAGGGGTTGAACTTTTTTTGTTCAAAACAGTCTGAAATTCTTATTTGGAAGAGTGATAAAAATTATAGTGAAACTTGACTTAAAGAACAAAATTAAACGCTCATAATACTTGAAACAAAATAAAAACTTTGCTATTTTTTCCAGACAGCTGCAGCAACAATAATTAATTTAAAGCTACGTACATGTACAAATCATCCTTTTGAGT
Source organism: Magallana gigas (assembly GCF_963853765.1). Lineage (NCBI taxonomy): Eukaryota > Metazoa > Mollusca > Bivalvia > Ostreida > Ostreidae > Magallana > Magallana gigas. The sequence goes on along the minus strand of NC_088855.1, from coordinate 27,294,920 downwards.
GAAGAGTTTTCATCCTTGCTGCTCCTCTAAATGCCCAGCCATGCAGCTAGCTGGGGTTTTTTTTATTTCAATTTTAAAAAATTTGTTAAAAAGCAATAATTTAAAAAAATTAGATACAGTATAAAATGCAGAAATGAACAAAAAAATATGATTTTACATAAAAAACATTATTTAATTTTAATGTGTAAAGTGTTAATTTCCGCGCTTGCGCGGGATATCATCTAGTACATGTACATGTATATATAGGAGTAGAAGAAAAGATTTTTATTATATGGCTATATTGGCCCCACCCTTGGTTTTCAACAGTTGACCCAGGAGCCATGAACTTCGGAGTTTTGGTAGATTTATTAATCGGCATCATAACTATGCATTTAGTTTTTTTCTCCCAACAAATGTGTCGAAGTAGAGAGAAAATTTGGCCTTTTTTCATATTGCCCCCGCCTAGGAGGGCCCGGGGATGGTAAAGCCATGAATTTTACAATCCAGATTCCGCTTAGGATTGAGATGCTTAACACCAAAAATGTTAACAATTAGTTTGAAATGTAAAATAATTAACGTACGACTGACGACGCACGACGACTAATGAATACAAATTGCAATAGGTCTCCTGTGTGACTCAAGTGGCATTAAAACTGGCTAACCATTGAATCTGAAAATGATCTACCAGAATTTCCTGTTTACGCTGACGACCGATTGCGTAAAGGTCTATTAGCTCAAACAAGCGAAAAAGTGTAATGTGAACATCTTGGAGATAGGGACTGTAAATTTGACGTAACCTGCGTGGAAGCTGGTTTATTGCATGCTGGGGCGAGAATACAGTCTAGATATTTATAGTATACTAGACTTTGACCCGTGCGTGCACGGGTTGACATTGCATATCGGACATTTACGAAATACTTAGTAGATACATCGACACCGTATTTTTGACATCTACATAACAAAGCTATAAACCGACAATGATGCTATTAATTTCACTACGCTTTCCTTAGTTAGAATAATCTAACTGTGTCTCGGAAAAGCCCTCACCACAGTTAGAATGCATCCCATATACCCGTAATGTAACAGAAAATTGAAGCTGCAATGACAATAAAAGTCAAATTAATCATAATAAACCTTTTTGAGACTGTAAATACCTTTCATCTAAAATTTTAATCCATACATGTTTTTCACCAACGCACACGGAACGCATTCTTACTATCGTAAAACCAGGTCCGTAGGACATTTATTATTTTAACGATATAACATTCTATCTTCACTCTCCTAAGAAATACAATGTGATTTTTTTTGCATGGAATCAAATATTTTTTTGCCATCACAAAGACAAAAGTAAGTACTAAGTTGATATGTATAATTGTAATTTTATAATTTCTCTCATAAGAAATCATATAAATGTATATAAAGCAAATTGCCAATGAAAATGTACACGTATGTGTATTGTTTCTGAGTTTATTCATGGAAATATGGTATTGTAGAAACATAAACAGATAGCGTTTTCTGACGGCTGAGATTCCATCTGGAGCGATAACCTATGGAAATCTGTGAAGAACGTCATCCATGTTTACCCTCCCTTTAAAAAAGGTTGATCCGTACTTGAGAATCGAGCGCAATATGTTTGACAAACACTACACCTGGCTAATCGGCTGTAAATCGAAAGTGCTGGAATTTTTCTATATATCTTTTAACGGCTTGAAGTGAGGGTAAACGAAACATCCCATCCATACCACTGCAGCCTATTCATATTTTCTCCAAATTGCTGCCCCCTTCCCCCACGTTTCGGCGCAGCAGAGTTTAAGAGCCCCCCCCCCCCCTCCCCCTTCCCCCTTTTGGGACTATATTAAAAATGTGAAAGAGGAAATAAACAGTGAAATTGTAAGTTATAGATTTTCGGAACAAGTCTGTCTTTGTACTTTTCCTTTTTTTTTGCTTGTCAAACTTTTTTTGATCAGTTTGCCCCCCCCCCCCCCAATTTCATAAACGTTGCTACGTGTCTGTTTAATTTAAAATATCCATCTAGTAAGATAAACTAATGTCTTGTCGATTCCAAGGTGGCCTCCATGTGTTCGAGAATGTATGCTTTTTAGAATATCTACATCTATATTTCCCTTTTTAGCGATAACTCTGGGGTCTTTCCTTTAGAATTGTAGAAAGGAACACTGTCTCCTACTGTAATCTTCTTACAATCTATCCTTATGTAAAGAATTTTGTCCTATTATAAATCAATGTTTATAATGGAATAACCCGACACCCCTTTCCAGTGGACTCTCCCATGTGTATATAAGTGAGAGAAGCTGAAAGTCGGTGTCATTCCTGTTTGAGCAGTGGTAGGAGAAGGTAACAGAAACACTTTATTAAACTTCTGGAGCCACACAATTAGATCAGTGGCCCGAATAGAGCCGAAGCTGTTCTATTGTGTGGTATTGTATATTACGGTTGATTGTAAAACACATTACTGACAGTTTGTCAGGGAAGATAGCAGGTGCCATGGTTAGGGGCCCGAATAGAGCCGACCTGTCCTTGGAACTTGTCTATCTATTATATTAGCAGAAGTTAAGTTTTCCTTCTTCATTGCCAATCATTTGTTATTCTTGATACACTCTTGATTTACCCAAAGTAGGGACATTTGATATTAAATATAAATCTAATTGGTGATTGAGAAAAATTGTATGCCTTTTAATTTGGATTGACAAGCAAAGAATCGACTGGACTCATTTACACATTACACTTAAATTTATTTTCCTTTTCTCCGAATTGCTCTTTGTGTGTAGGTTTTACTCCCAGAGCGCGTTTGCCTTCCATTTTTTTCGGAGCGCAGAATGACATACTTATATAATTGCAGCAGTCATTTATTTTTTTATTTGTGAATCTAGTATGTAAATGTTTAGTTCAAATTAACTCTATTTTTGTCATTTTACCAAACAATAGAACAAGTTGTCTATTAGTTTATATCCCTTCTTGGTTGTAATGTGGAATACTATTTCTTGGGGGAGGGGGGTTGAAATACGTGTACATTATTTGAAGATTTTTGTTTGTTTTTTATTGGTTATGTCCTTAAAAGGAACGAACTGAAATAAAACCCCGAAAATCGACTTTTTCTGAAAAATGTGTAAATATTGACAGTCCTAAAAATGATACGTTGCATATCGTATATCCTTGTCAGGTTCCTTTTGAATTTCATACAGTTTTCTGACGTGTATAAAATTACGAGTACTTGCATGTAGATAATGAAACTGATTTTAAGAAACTTTAGAAAACACATATTTAAAGTTTGTATTTTTTTTTTATATGACTGTATGTTCTGCAATCATGTTTTTACATTAAAAAAATTACCATACAAGTTAAGAAAAGTTTATTTATCTACATAATTTAAAAAAAATATTGAGAAATACCAACTTTGAGATTATTTTACTCAGAAAGAGTAGATGTGTTTATGATAAACATTAGACACGTTTTTTCATTGGAAGCTTTTTAAACGGTGGTGTGCGCACTGCAAGTCATGCCAAATACTGTATTAGTTTCTTTGCTGTAAGTGAAACTGCCCATTGGTACATCAAGTATTATTATCGCTGGTCGGATACAGCACTTTTTGTCGCATATACGTTTTGAGGGAAGGGTTATATAGGAATCACCTTGTGCGTCCGTATGTGTGTCCATCCGTGACGTAATAAATTATATTACAGTTTAATGGCAGCTCTTATAGCGGCGGGAAATTTAAATTGAGCAATCGATATTTCATAAATTATTCTTCTGTTCCTGAGTATTCACAAGAAATTGAACGTTGTAGATTTCCAATTCAAACATAAGGGGAAATATACACCGAATGTAAATATTATGTTATATGTAAAGCATGTTTATTTTTAGGAAAGTATTCATTGTATAAAAATTGGTCATTGAATTATGTTCTCTGAAGGGAAAAGTAAATCCAAAAATTTTAACATTATGAAAAAAACTTGTAATTCTAAAATTTATAATTAATTAATCAAGCATTCGATTATGCATTATGCTTTTTTTTAAAGAAATAAACGCACAGAATTGAGAGAAAAAACGTTTATAAATATAAACACTTTTTGCTAGACAAAACTAAATAAACGTGTCATGCGATATATTGACAATATAGTATGTTGTTCTTTACACTTGGCTTACGTTACTCTATTGTTTAAGCATGCATCTTTATTGCATTTGCATTGTTCATTCATCCGTTGTGGAATAAATCAATACCATATCACATTGCTTCGTAAAATATTTGTGAAATAGTGTTAGCCGACTCAAGACGAAAATGGGAAGCAATTTGCGGATCATAAGTATACTGTTGTCTGTTACAAAATTTGATGTAATTAGTGCTGCTTGGGGACCGGGTAAGATAAAGCTTTAATACATATATTTTTTCCAAATTCAACTTTTAAAAAAGGATTTGTTTTATATTTAATTAAAATTAACCAATCATTTTTGTAGATTCATCAGATTGTGAAAGTTATGAATTTTTTGGCAATTGCATCAAGGAAGACTTATGTTTGTGCTATGACATCCAATTGAAATGGTATCGTACCTCGTTTGCTGATATAAGACGTTTTAATTCTGAGGTCCAATCCTTTTCGGATATCTGTGGTGCCTGTTCTAGTCGTAAGTGAAAACTGTAAAGGGGGGGGGGGGGTTCTTGTTAATTGTTGTGAAACTTTTTGAAATTAAACGGGTCTGATATAACTAAAAGATATGGCACAAGTTATAGATTTAAAAATGCTTGTGTAAGACAATTGTAACTGTGTTGTATATCACAATTATTTTTTTTTTACATATACGTAGCTGAAATATGTACGAAATGCTCCTTAACCGATACATAAATCGGCCAATTAGAGTTGTTACCATGTCAACGACTCTAGTGTAAATAGTTGAATTTATGTCGAATTTGTTATTTTATTCTTTATAGAAGTAAGCTTAAGATAAAAGGATCTATTGCGAAAAATAATTATATTGACCTATAGGACCGGTATTGGTTTCTGTCTTTACAAAAAACATCGATTTCCGTTCCACTTCTTGATTTAAGGCCATACACTCTTAGGTTCTAGTTCTCATAATGTATAGTGATTGAAAAGAAAGTTTCACAATCGTTTTTCCGAGCAGTATGAGTTATGTCTACGACCAGTATGAGTTATGGTCGTTTTTTAACTTGATTATCTTTAAATTTTATTTTCACTTACTTTTTATGATACATGTACGATACATGTTCTTTATATACGTTTATTTAGAACAAGGGACATATTAGGAACTATTGTAAGTATCGCGTGACCCGATTTAAAAGGTTACAAACCCTTTGACCCTTTGCTACAAATAATGCACGTCGCCTTAGTTTTTGAACAAAAATAACAGGAAGAATGATTTTTGTAGATGTAGAAGGATTTTATGAGGCGTTCTTTATCATTCATCGTATATTCAGCTGAACTCTTTTCATTAATATGTTTTACGGTGTAACCGTTTGGAGGGCGAAGCCAATATAAATGAGGCAAGATCAGTAGATGCCCTTTCATCATCTCTGGCCTGGCATTTCATATATTGTTTTGTTTGGACTCCAATCTTATTGCTTGTTAAATTTGTTCAAGCCCTAATATGCCATAGACTATAGTCTGTCCCAAGCTACTGTTTCCATCACATTTTGACGATTTTTATAGAAACATATATAGCTAAAAGAAATACAATTGAAATCCTTCATTAAAACGTCATCCCTTTGTTTTACTCAGAGATTTTCACAGGAACGAAAAATAGATTTCTTATGGAGATTTATCTTTTTTTCATTCGGAAGTTTCTTGGAACACCTCACACAATTTTCAAATGCTATCATACAGATCTTATTTTATATAATTTGCTATACAAATATCCATAGATTTTTATTTAACAGCCGCTTTTTTAGCCGAACAAGAGAGAGAGAGAGAGGGGGGGGGGGGGGGGAATTCAAATACAAAAACCTGTAAACACATTTTCATTCTGGTATGTAAATCAATAGTTTAAACCCTGAAATATTTCATCTTCGTAAGCCAAGGGTTTCTGATCCGCGCCGCTCTTGCAGATCACACACCATTGGCTAGCGAAGGTAGGGGTATTAATGAATAACTAATAACTAAGCAACAAATCTTAGGACAGAATTTAGCTGCATTTTTGTTGTTGTTGTTGTTATTTTGATTCTATCAATATACATGTATATTATTCTAATGTTTAAACTAGAGAATTGAGATAACCCAGGCTGGCTAATTCACATCATAAATCGCAAATTATGTCCTTCATTTATATTGTACATACCAGGGTATATAATTTAATCTGAGTTTGTCTGACAAATGTCTTACATTTAGTGTCCAATGCATCATATCTATGATTGTGAATGCAGATCAGTACTTCCTATTATGCATAAATTTTAAGTATTTATAATGCATATTCGAATGATTTACACATATATTTCTTTTGGGACTGGGTGGGGGTGGGGGGGGGAGGTTAGAATGGGGAAATATTTTACAATGTGTCTGTCAAAGATTATGATGTCTACAAATTAAGTTTTGATTAGCTTTTGTTTTTATTGAATTAGTTATTGGTGGTAACTTAGTTTTTTTTTAATTTTGATGATCAATTTGAATTCTGGGTACGGAATGACCCGGGTATGAGTATGTCAGGCTACGGTTTGAGATGAAACCTAAAAAACAAAATTTCAAATTGAAAGTAGGAGAAAACGTCTTTGGTGTTTTCAGAAAGTAATCAGAATAATATACATTTACCATCGCTATGCATTTAAGGAAGAAGATCGAAGTTAAATATACAAAATGCATAATATTTTGTATGAAAAAGAAAAGATGATTACAAATGCTGTTAATTAAAAAAAAAGTACGCCCACATTTGAAAAAATAAAGTCCCGGGGGTCTATATATTGGGGAAGGGGGGGGGGTCGATCCTGTCCTCAAGCACATCTGACGATATATAGGTTCAAAATGCAAATTCGAAATATGTACTATAGAAATTTTTTTTTTTTAATTTGATTTTCAAAAGTGATTTTTTTTTCTGGGAAATCCCCTACAGATCAATTCAGTTGTCATTTGCAATAGGTCCTGACTTACATTCTCATTTCTTTACCCCCGATTTATTCAACGTATGGTTAACATATTTAAATTCAGTATAATGACGTTAAGATTTTTATAAATTCTCAAACAGGTTAATTGATGCCTTGATTGATTTTCTATACTAGATGACTCCATGACATTTATTTGATTCGTTTAATGCTCACGTCCAGAGAAAAATCGAGTTTACATACTAATGAATTTATATTATTCATATTATTATTTTATATGTATTCAGATTGCACTTTATTAAAATATCTCAACGAGCTACAAAATAAATATCTTTGAAATCGCTTCTCATTGCAAAATGTGTGTTAAAAAATTCTATGTGGTATTTAAGTCAAACAAGAACCTTTAAAAATGAATGATAAGTTAAAGTGTCAGTGATTATGTAAACATAGAGTAATGAAAACGCCTAAAGTGGTCAATTTTGATAATATTTGGATTTTGCAGTAGAAATAGTAATGTATCTAATAACAAAAGTGTCAAATTATTATTATCTTAATTAGACTCTACATAAACACAATAATTTATAATATTTACATTCCACATATTTTTGCTTGTAATATAGCATTGAATCATGATTTTTTGAAGTATACACTCTCATAACTGCCGCGGTGTGTGCATACAAATTGAGTAACGCGCGTTAGCGCGTTATGAAAATTTGTATGCACACACCGCGGCAGTTATGAGAGTGTATACTTCAAAAAATCATGATTTAATGCTTATATTTACATTTTTTAACTTCTTGCCTTGTCTGCAAATGTGAATTATACCTTAAAATTCCGATCTTATCCTAAGGGTAAGTTAACATTAATGGAAGAGCCACAGTAACAGCCACAAGCGTGAACTTTGATTTTCGCTTGTGACGTTGCAGTTTACAGCGTTCAACGTTTGTGACGTCATAATAAAACTTGTCAATTTGACCTTTGACTACTTGTTGCATTTAGAGGCATTTAAACATCACGGAATTTAATGGAAAAACACAGTAGAATGTAAATATAGTGTGTTGAAAGCTACGGCAGTTATAACACTGTAATGCACACAGGGTACTCAAAGGTTAAAATGACGAGTTTCATTATGACGTCACAAACGTTGAACTGCAACGTCACAAGCGAAAATCAAAGTTCACGCTTGCGGCTGTTACTGTGGCTCTTCTATTAATATGAACTTACCCTTAGGATAAGATAGGAATTTTAAGGTATAAATCACATTTGCAGACAAGGAATAAAGTTGAAATAATGTAAATATAAGCATTAAATCATGATTTTTTGAAGTATACAGTCTCATAACTACGAAAGCCGAGAAGGATCATTCGAGATTCGAGATTCGAAATACGAGATTCGAAATACGAGATTCGAGATTCGAAATTCGAGATTCAATATCTAAATTAACCAATCAAATCATGGATCTGAAACCTGTATCCTAGCAACACCAAACTGTTCTAAATAAAGATCATTCGTACATGCTCTTTCCTACAAATAAATGTCTTAATAGCTCTTATATAGTGGTTATAAAATGGTTAAATTAACATTGATGAATTAACCCCACACAGTATAAACAATTAAATTAGAAATAACACTGTTGGCTTTGCGAATCTAAGTGGTTTTGTTTGCCCTGTATGTATTTCCCCCCGAACAATTTTAACCCGAAGTGTATTCGCCCCAACTGTGTAAAAATCGGCTCGCGAAGAAAGATCTGTTTAATCTAAATGTTTTAGCTATGAAACGGAACTCAATGAAATAATCGACATGTCAAAATATAGGTTATGATAACGTTTTAAACCATAGAAGATATAATGATTTACAACCTCAAAGACAAAAATCCAGATACGAATAGTGTATTGTAGGATATAGCAATACCATTGTCGATATGAGAGAGAGAGAGAGAGAGAGAGAGAGAGAGAGAGAGAGAGGGGGGGGGGGAGAGAGAGAAAGAGATTCTCTTTTGAGAAGTGGACAGGCATAGCCTACATCCATGGATGTAGGCTATGCCTACATCCATGTAGGCTATGCCTGTCCACTTCTCAAAAGAGAGAGAGAGACAGACAGACAGACAGACAGACACAGAGAGAGTTTTGTAGTGTCAAATTCATTTTGATTTTGAATTTGAAATTGATTTGATTTGTTACAAGCATATATAGACAATAATTAAGCCTCTAAAACGAGAAAAGAGAGGAGGTAGCTAGGGTAGGGCAGACCAACTATCAAGCTTTAATTTTAACGGTGTAAGCGCACCTGTGATTTACATCGACTCTCTCTCTCTCTCTCTCTCTCTCTCTCTCTCTCTCTCTCTCTCTCTCTCTCTCTCTCTCTCTCATCACCTAGCATTTCCTTTTCCGTGAGGGGGTTTGGGGTATTTGTGATGTTTTACATTAGCTAGCGAAAATGATAAAAAAACATGAAATTTTCTTTAAATTGTGTGCGGATGTTGTACGCCAATAATCTGTTTTCAGTATATACATTTCAAGAGGGGGGGGGGGGGCTATATAGTCCTAATTAATTTGTCAGTTATTCTGTCCCCTCTTTGTTTTCTCTTCGTTTTCCAGGTTTTTTTTATTTGGCTCGGCAAATTAATATAAAACTTTCTGTGTAGCTCCATAATGATGCACTGTAGATAAATTATGAGTAGTTTTACTTTTGATAAACAGGTACATATCCGTACTTGATTTTTAATTTGACTCTTATAATCGGATTTAATATTCCAATAATTATAGGGTAGGAAAGAGTAGACGGGACTTTTTTGCGCATATCCTACGGTACCATTCATTCAACACAGGTATTAGCACTCATCGAGTTCGACTTGCATTCCTTTTCTTTCATCCACTGGATTTAAAGCTATTAATTTTTGAAAATATTTTGAATTTATGGCCTGATTATATATAAATTAGAGCTGCGCTGGTGCATATATTTACCAAAATGGACCAAAATATAACCAAATGAATCTAAAAATTTTGACAAAATTAGTTTTAAACGTACGACTCTTTTTCAATTCTAATCAGGTATGTCCTTTAGAAAAATCTTGAACCACACACATTTTAGCAAATAAAACGACAATTGTTTCATTTTTTTATGGGGAGGGAGGTGGTGCCGGTAAAGGACATGTATTGCTTGTGGCAGTTGTGCTATACTCCCATTTGTTATAATAGGTAATACTACATATTGATATAAAATGAAAGTTTCCAATTACACTGTACATAGCTTCTATCACGCATTTTGACCCGTGCGATAGTTTAAAACAATTTTCAAAGCATTTAATGTAATTCAACCGATCATTTTTGTAATTTAATTTTCTGGATCCCCGCCTGATACGTCCGCCTTCTTGTATATTAGAAATACATGTACATGTACGTTGACCATATGTACACATTAACCTAATCGGCTATGTTATGGGACGATAACATTTTTTATCAATGTTTTTGCAGGATATGTAACAAATAACAGCCTATTTGTGGGTTTTTGCACTGATTGTTTGAGATAATTTGCCGCCATCTTTTATGCATTCCACACACCACTCACAGTTTCTTTATTTGGTGTTCTGTGTGTATGGCGACAAATTGGTAAATTTGCACCACTCACCCCTTGTAGCTTCATCCTGATTACATTTTATCTGGCTAAGTGTAATGTAGTAGTATATTAAATACACACATCTTTGTTTGCAGTGCTTATTTACATCATTAGAGATTAACTTACAAAAAAAGTAAACATTTGTATGACTTATATGTAATTATTGTCAATTTTGGTGCGGTGGGGGGTAGGGGGGTAGGAAACTACAGAGAAAATTAACTTGGCTGTGAAACATATGCTTTTATTCTTTCTTGTTGATATATCAATGAATGAATTATAACAAATTATATGTACAACAATTAATTTTGAAATATTCATGCACAATCAAATAAAAGGTTTTACTGTTCTCTGCACAAGAAATCGGCAATGTGAACAAATTGGCACCCTATCATCCCTACCTTTAATTGTAGAGAGAAGGTATCCTTCTATATTGAAAACAATTCCAAAAGTAAGACTCATAATAAGTTGTTTACTGAGGAAAAGGGAAAAAAAATTGTATTTATTAATAATTCCGTATGATGTGATAATATCTCAATGATTTGTTTATAATCATAGTACTAGTGTATCACTGTATGCATACATAAAAACGATAAGTAATGCTTATATTTATTAGTGAAACAGGACAGATTATTTATATTTAGATTATTTAGATACATTTACTAATCTTCATGCGGGGATCTAGAAAGGAGGGGATCAGGGGATCTGGACCCCCTCCTCGGGAAAATTGGAGCTTATTAAATTTACATAGTAAAATTTTTTAAAATTGGCCTAGGACCCCCTACAGAAAAAATTAGCTACGCTTATGAAGTTCTCTACCATAACCGCATTTTTACACAAAAGGGGTGAATAAACCCGGGTTTTAAACTATTACTGGTGGTGAAATACCTTAGGGTTCAAACGCATCAGGTGGAAATGCACCAGGGCAAACAAAATCACTTAGATCCGCGAAGCACACTGCATTATTACTAGTCTACTTAGATATTCTGTGTAAAAGTAAATACAAATAATTATTTAGTTAGGTAGGGAGAAGTGAACATAGCATTTATTTGTATATAAGAGCATGTACGGTATGATTTTTATTTAGAACAGTTTGATGTCGCTAGGATACATATTTTCAGATCCTTGATTTGATTGGTTAATTTAGATATTGAATCTCGAATTTCGAATCTCGAATCTCGTATTTCGAATCTCGTATTTCGAATCTCGAATCTCGAATGATCCTTCTCGGCTTTCGTACATAACTGCAGCGATGTTTGCATACAAATTTTCATAACGCGCTAACACGCGTTACTCAATTTGTATGCACACACCGCTGCAGTTATGAGACTGTATACTTAAAAAAATCATGATTCAATACTCTAATATATACCAGTAATATGTATTACCGTGTCACCGTTGGTCGAGTGCAGCAGGAACAACACCCCACATAGCTAAAAACGTGTTTAAGCTTGGAGAGAATTTGTTAATGAAAATCTGTAAACAATGAATTGCTTTTCAGAATTATTTATCTTTATATCCTTGTTGTTATTGGAGTTTTAATTTTTATTTACCTGTTTCATAATTATTTTACTTTTGAGGCGTGTAATTAATTACCCATTGCCATCTAAAGGTTTGACGATATTCAACTTTTACATAGATATTTTAACTGTTTAATTTTTTAATGGGAGTTTCCAACGGAAAAAATCCGGTTATTAAAATGGTGAAAATGGCGGTACCCTTATTGTACGGATAACTCCTCCTACAGTTTTCAAGATAGGAAGTTGGTCTTTTGCAGATCAATTGTACATATATCAGAGGTGTGCATATTACTAGGATTTTGAAATTTGATAATTGATGAAAAAAATACCAGCTTTTTAACTTAGTCATTTTTTTATGCAATATATTGCATATAGGGCACCCTTATTGTTCGGATAACTCCTCATACAGTTTTCAAGATAGGAAGTTTGTTCTTTTGCAGATCAATTGTACATATATCAGAGTTGTGCATATTGCTAGGATTTTGATTTCTGATAAGTGATTAGTCATTTTTTGGCAAAATATTGCATACAGGGCACTCCATTTCACTGGATACGATAGGTAGTGTTTATTAATTCAGGGTTTCTCGAGTTTTGTAAAAGTTATTTTGCAAAACGAGTCGACAAACCTCACGAAACCGCAACTTTTGAATGTAAGGTCAGCCATTTTTGGCATTGTACTACGAGAGCACAAAAGAATGATGGGATGCCGCCAAAAATTTTCTTGATATCCCGCGCACTGGCTCTTAAAGTTCGTTTCGTTTGTGTAATCTATATAGTTTATAAATTGACAGGATATACATTATCGTTAACTTTTATACAAATTTTACAGTTGAACCAGGAACGTGTATAAATCAAACCGCTTATTTGCGTAAGTAGTCTGTACATAAATTTTTTTTCATTCATTCATATTGACCACGCCATTAGAAAATTAAATTCGTATTCATAGGGGCATGGTGACGATTTTGAGTAAAAATTATTTTTCGATTTTGATGTTTACAATGCTTCAGTGAGGCATTTTTAATGGGCAACCAAAATTTGAGTGTCAATTGTTGAGTTATAAGCGAGTTACAGAGCTTACAATTCTTTGCTATGTAAACAACGCTTTTGTTTACATTTTAAATGCTGAAGTAAAAATTCCAGTTTTAGACCTAAAATGATTGTGTTAAACGTTAGAAACCGTTTCTTTATGCTTTACATGAATAAGAGATAGACAAATCAGCTTGAAAAAGATTTTAGTGGTATATTGAACCTATGTAAACAAAAACAGGATACAAGCCTTGTTTACACTACAAAGAATTGTGAGCCTTGCTTATAACTCAACGACTGACTCTCAAATTTCATTTGATTAATAGAAATGCATTCCTAAAGCATTGTAAATAATGAATCAGAAAAAAAAAATTTGACCAAAATCGTGACCTTGCCCCCTTTCAAAGGGGAATGGTCACGATTTTTGTCAAAATTTTTTTTTTCGATTTTAATGTTTACAAGGCTTTGAACAGTGAGGCATTTTTAATAAGCAACCAAAATTTGATTGTCATTTGTTGAGTACTAAGCGAAATACAGAGCTATGTAATCAAAGCTTTTGTTTACATTTTGAATGTTGACGTAAAAATTCCAGTTTTAGACCTCAAATGAATGTGTTAATCGTTAGTAACTGTTTATTTATGCTTAAAACGAATAAGCTTGAAAAAGATTTTTTACTGGTACAATCGATTTCAAACAGGTGGTAAAATTTCTCTTCTGGATGAAAGGTTTTACGCCAGTCATTGAACAATAGCATTTCAAAAGGTAACGCCCATGCCACCGATCCCGAAGAAAGCAAAAACGATTGACTGTATACACCCACTTGAACGTGTTCAATACACAAACTCCTGTAATACATTTTCACACACACACGCACGCGCGCGTGCGTTCATGTGTGTGTGTGTGTGTGTTAAAGACAATTCACAAAAACATGAACAAGTGCAAGTTTTCGAAGTTAATGAATTAATTGATAATAACAAGTAGAAATAAACAATTCTTAGGTTTCATTTTTTTTCAGTGAACTTTTATGAAAAATATTGATATACCGATATACCTGACTGTACATGTACACGAATTACACATTCAAATTGCATTGTCATACATTGAGATATCCTGTTTGTCGGTAAAACTGCCTGATATCATTCGATAAAATTTCCTTCAAGGCTTGTGTTATGGCAAATTTTAGACTTACGTGTAAATATGGTAAATATTTTTCTTGCGACAATATTTTTTTAAGTTTAAGAAAACAATTTCGTCCATTAATTTAATTTGGTGTGTGTTTTTTGTTTGGCAAAAGTCAATGTAAGCTTGACTATAAATCATGTTATCATTTGTAAACCTTTCACTGCGAGAGTACCTCTTTTGTATGTGAATTTTAGGTTTTTTATTATACAACGGTTTATAGTTGGTAGAGATACCTGTCCAGACACGGGGGAATATCTTCTTAGTTTTTCTTGAATTTCTTTGCATGACATGGACGGAGTTTCTCGCTTTAAACATTCAATAAATCTTTGGTCTGGTTCCGTAAGTTTACGTGGTCCGCTTTTGTTTCGCATTTTTTCGGTGCATGTTCCGTGCTCAACAAAACGTCGCCAGATTTTATTTACCGTTTTCACCGAAACTTTAAATTTTTTTGCAGTGGCACTTAATGCTCCCCAGGGTACCTTACCACTTGCACAGTCACATCCACGGTCAATTATATCCTGAATTAGCAAAGATCTAAAGTCAGTACATAGTCCAATGCCTTGCTGGTACTCTCTTCCATACATGTTCCTTTTTGTGCACATAGTGTGATATTTAAAAAGTTCACCAAAGAAATAAAAAAATGATATATCAACCAGTTGGCACCAACTGTAAAATTAATGAATATCCAATGTTGTCCAAATTCTGAGTAAATCTCAGATTCTTCTGGTACATGTAGTATTCGTGAATTACAAAGAAACCTAAATTTAAATAACAATATACATGTACATATGTACATGTAGCAACCCCCTATTTTTAGTTAATGGTTTGTCCTATTTTGACTTTTGTTCATGAACTATCCCAATTTTAAAAAGAAACCCGTGAATTTATTGGCAAAACACAAAACGCAGAACATGGATAAAGAAGTACAAATTGAATACGGTCTTGGACGGGTACAACAATTCAAAATACCCGATGTACCATGCACACATCACGAATTCATTTGTGACATACAGTGCCGGATTCCTATTCTAAGAAACATTGACTTTGGGGTTAATACCTTGACAACGAGGATACGTGGATTATAATGTACAGTGACATGTGCGTGGGGGAGGGATTCAGGTGTGTCAGACCAATCGCTGCGACCAATTTTAGGAGGTTAAAAATACAGACATACGAGGGTTGTCCAAAAAGTTCGTGGACACATGTGATTTCATTCTAAATAACGACTCTATATTTAGAAAAGTATTAAAATATTTTAATATAGACAATAATTATGCATGTGTATAAAATTCAGAACAATGTACATTCTCACAATGTAGTTATCACTACAAAAACATTGCCTGTACAGGCCGCACGGCCCAGTCTGACGGTTACACGACGTTTTTATAACGTCGTACGTAGCGCGTTGGTTTCTGTTACTTTTCAACGTTGTCACCTTTGCACTGCAAACACTTCTCACACCTTCTTAGCCATAAATCGAACACATCCGAATACCATTTACTGTCGATTTTAGATACAATGGTTCGAGTAGCATATTTAAGTTCATCAGAATTCTCAAATCTTACTCCTCTTAGCTGTGATTTGATGAAAGGAAAAATTGCAAAATCCATCGGAGCAAGATCCGGACTGTATGGCGGGTGTTCAAGAAGATTGAATCCTAGGATTTCGATTTCCAGACACGTGGAAGCTGCCGTATGTGCAGGTGCATTATCTTGGTGTAGGATGATATTTCCAAGGTCCACAGCCATGGCAGGGCGTTTTTTCTTAATTGCCTTAACTAAGTCGCGGCGTAACACCTGTAATAAATAAAACCAATGTTTCGTTTGGTACACTGTATGTGGCTTTAGAATATGTGGGTTTATTAATATATAGTAATTAAATAAATCAAAATTAAGATTAGAATGTCCGGGTACTAAATTTATGAATTACAATATGCTAAATGTAGCGAAATGGACGTTTTTAAATCTGTAATTACAATTTAAATGTGATGAAATGGGTAGTTCTCTACCTTGGAGTAGTATGCAGCATTCACCGTCTGACCGGAGGATACAGCGTGGACCAAAATCATTCCGTGCCGATCAGCAAAGAATATATATATTTGTTTACCCACGGATTTCGCAAACTTTGCCTTTTTCGGTGCTGGTGAACCCCGGTGTTTCCAAATGCTGGATTCTGTTCTTGTTTCTGGATCAAAATGATGCAGCCAAGTCTCGTCCGTAGTAATGATTCTGTCAAGCCACTTCTCTCCTCCTCTTTTGAAATTCTGTATGAAAGCCTTACTTGTCTGCATTCGTCTTTTTTTTTGTGCTCATCGGATAAAAGTCTGGGCACCCATCTTGCGCAAACACGACTCATACAGAAGTCTTCAGTGAGGATATTAAAAACCGAAGATTTGCTAACATCACTTATTGACGCGACTTCTCTTAACGTCAGACGTCTGTCCTTCATGACAATGTCATGAATGCGGGATTTCGTTTTATCGTCACAAAGCAAAGGCCTTCCACTTCTTTCAGCGTCTTTTAAATCGCAAACTCCATCCGAAAATCGTTTGTGCCACTTGTAGACTAGTGATCTTGATATGTGTCGATGCCTTTTTGTGTTCTCCATCATTTGTTTCGTTTCGATAGGTGTTTTCCCCGAGTCTACGCAGAATTTAATGATGGCGCGCTGTTCCATGCGATCCGCCGACGTCGCTTTTTCTGGCGTTTTCAAAGACATGTTCTTGCTGTAAACTCCTTGAAATATCCTCTGCTCAATTAAAAACGGCTTTAAATGACGTATGAAAATGACGTTCACAATTCTGACTACGTCACAGTTGAATATTTTGACGTTTTTACCCGTATTAAAAATACTGTTAATATTCTTATCTGAAAACTCAATCTCGAAATTTGGACAATTTTGACAATGGGCCGTTCGTGCTTTTCGCGACACTTTAATACAGTAAAATTTAAGTTTAATTTTAATGAAAACATTCAAAACTACTTTAATCTGATTTGGAATTTTATGACAAATATGTTGGTATACAATATGCATATATAAACCCGTTTAAAATGACAAAAACGCGATTGTCCACGAACTTTTTGGACAGCCCTCGTACGTAGAAAACCAGCCACCTGTCGAAACTAAAAAAAGAGGAGACATAGAAAGAATTGGTTAGAAACATTGCAAATAAATCAGCGACAGTAAGCAGTCCATGCCCCCTATATATAAAAAGACCCCCATGCAGATTCTAATTGATGAGCTGGAAGATTCTGTCAATATTAAAAAGGTAGAATTAGAGAGTGCACACGAACATCTTGCTCAATTAGAACTAAAATACTCATATCCTGGTTTAAAGCCCGATAAAACAAAGAATCAATGTGGGCAGTGCAATTTGCGCCTTGGACACACCAAGAGAAATTGTGATTACGGAGTATGTGAAGGACAACACATATGTGGTGACATAGATAAACGTGATATTGAGAAAAAGCAATTGTTAGACGCGTCGCAAAAGGTCAAAACAATTAACAGAGACTTAGAAAAGTTGAAACAAAGTCTTGTATCAAAAAAAGAAATGCACAGAGAAACCTGTCAGTCTTTTTTTAGCCAAGTTATTCCCCACCTTGTCAATACCAATATCGACAAATATTATCCTGTGGGATCGTTTGGCCTACGGGCCTTAAATATGACGGCTGTTCAGCGAGACATGGCTATTTTAGAAAAATAGTACCACGGGAAAGTACCTGGAAATCTAGAAGTGGAGTGTGGGCGTTTTCAAAATATTATCAAAGATAATCAAACAGAAATTGATCTAAAAAATTTCAAAGACCCTGTAAGAAGTTTCATGGAGAAAAAAGGTGTTAACTTTCCATCTTTTCCACAGGATACCCGTAAAAGCGAAAAACTACTTGTACCACTAGATTCTGGAATTCGATTTACGTCTGAATGTCATAATTGCACCCAAAATCACGCCAGCCACGTGACCGATCGAGATGATCTCCCCCTGAAGAAAAGAAAACTTTAAGACTTCGATATTCTTTTTTATTACTTTTCTGGTTGATTTAAAATAAAAAAGACGTGTGTGTATAATGTAAGACACTTAGTCTAGACATTTAATTTCAATAAACTAACAGGTAGTTACTTATATACTATACGAATTTTGTTTTATTCAGTATAAAAATGCAAGTTTTACGTAAATCACCTAATCACCTACTTTACTAAAATGTAAAATATTTGGTTTGCCCAAAATGCAATGCCTAAATATTAAATATACGACTTTGAATTTTACTTTTGCCAAGATTTTTCATTATTTTTAAGGGGATTCATTTTTTTCTTAATTTCATAAAATTGAATGAGATGTGTCCATTTATCAGCAACAAATTAGGAAGCGCAATTACACATTAATTTAGAAATGACATATGGGAAAAGATATAATGTCCAGGTATAGCGCTGTGGTAAGCGCATTCGCATCTCACCGCTGCGATCCAAGTACGATCCCCGTGATCAGTAGTGGTTGCACGTGAGAGGGTATAGTGGTTGCCCGCTCGGACACGTGGGTTTTCTCTGTGTACTCTGGCTTCTTCTCAATTTTATACACTGAGTGGACTAGAAGACGTCATCAGTTCCTTATACGTTCCAGTGGGTACATGTAAACACAGTCAATCGTTTTTGCTTTCTTCGGGATCGGTGGGCGGGTGCGTTACCTTTTGCATAGTTACAATTAATGTGACCACCTCATATAAGCAATAAAAATATCACGATAACTGCAGTATTGCTCTTTTGCATGGGAATTAAATAAAGTGTGACAAAGGTATAAACTATTCAGTGACTGCAATGCTATTGTTTAATGACAGGCGTAAAACTTTTCATCCAGAAGAGAAATTTTACCACCTGTTTGAAATCGATTGTATATTGAACCTATGTAAACAAAAACAGGGCACGTTTACAGCCTTGTTTACATGACGAAGAGTTGTGTGCCCTGTATCTTGCTTAAAACTCATCGACTGGCACCCAAATTTCATTTGATCATTAAAAATGCATTCCTAAAGCATTTACATGTATACTACTGTATTAAAATAATAGACTCGAATTTTTAAGCTTTAATACCGATAAATCGGAAGAGTATTGCCTTTTGTTTTATATATTTTAAACATCATTGGTACTTGAAGATTACCAATTTGTTTTTATTTTTTCTCAATCAAGCTTAGCTAATTTATAATCAGTGAAAATTCCTCAAAATATTCCGGAAATCATCTGAATTTTTTTTGTTTTTACAATCTAGGGCATGCGCAATACATTCACGCTGACGGGATCTTTAGTTTATGTTTCCACAAAATCATATTTGCATTAATAAACTCAGAAACGATAGTACAAATACGTGTAAATTTTCATTGAAAATTTAATTGCTATATGTTCTGTTCATATATATATATATATATATATATATATATATATATATATATATATATATATATATATATATATATATATATATATATATATATATATTTATTTTATGATTCCTTATGAGAGAAATAATAGAATAACAAATATACATATTTACTTAGTACTTAGCCTACTTTTGTGTTCCTGTATCTCTTAGGAGAGTGAAGATATAATGTATAGATTGTTTTATCGTTAAAATGAAAAAAATATTTTTATGTCCTACGGACCCAGTTTTACGATAGAATATTTAATCCATAGATTAAATGTTTAGATGAGAGGTATTTACAGTCAGTCTCAAAATGGTTTATTATGATTAATTTGACTGTTATTTTCAATGTTTCTTCATTAATTTTCTCCAAAATCGTTGCGGGGCGATTCTGCAATTTTTGTTTACATTACGGGTATATGTGAGGCATTAATAATAAATGGTTACATTGAAATTAATGTTAAAACAGGCTTGGCCCCAGTGGATGTATCTATTTTGTAAATGTCCGATATGCAATGTCAACCCGTGCACGCACGGATCAAAGTCTAGTTGTAGATAATAAAAACAAAAACAAAATTGACCAAAATCGTGACCATGCCCCTTTAACATATGATGAATATTTATAATGAAAACAAAATATGCAAAATAAAATGGTATAATTTGTTTTTAAAGGTTTTAATTACTTTTTCATCTGTTGTAGTGGTTATTGACGATCTTTTAAATGTAATATATCAAATCAGTAAGTACAACGATTTTACCTTTTTACCTAAGCATATTTATTTCATTGACAAGTTTATACGCTCTTAGCCTGTAAAGAAATTTAAGACTATTATCTTAGCTCCTATCACAATAATATTAGAAATATCTTTTTTCAGCCGAAACAGAATGTTCGCAGATGTTGACAGGTATTTTTTTAAACTGCTTTTTTATCTTATTTTAACCGCCACGTACAAAATAATGGGAAAAAAGCACTTTTTGAAATCCCATTATCAAAGGGCAATATAATTACTAATTACGGTAACTTGTATCTTTTATGTGGCAAAATATAAAGAACGAAAAATTCTCATCTGGCGTAATGCAGTCTCTTAGCTCAAGATGTAAATTATTTAAAATTATTTAAAATTAAATTTTAAAATATGTCTGTGTGTTAACATTTTTAAAATTCCCTTAATATAAAACCGGACACTGCGATATTTTTTGGATTTATATATATATATATATATATATATATATATATATATATATATATATATATATATATATATATATATATATAAGAGGAATCATTCTTTGAGTATTATGAGGTGATAATTTCGGTCGGGGTGTGATCAAATCCAATAAAGCCCGAAGGGCTTTATGATAGATATGATAGATTTGATCACACCCCAACCAAAATGATCATCTCATTATATTCAAAGAATGATTCCTTATTACTTATATTTATATAATCTTAAGCAATCGTACGATTATATATTTAAATATTAATAAGCAAACCCCGCTGGCGCCTCGATTTGGCGTCATTTGTATTATGGGTTATATAGTACAAAATCGGTACGTAGTGTTATCTCAGGCAAAGACACTAGAAAATGTATATATATATATATATATATATATATATATATATATATATATATATATATATATATATATATATATATATATAATTCAAAAAATAATTACGGTGGGAATTTTGCTCGTGCTTATCAACATGTTGCCCCCCTTCCTCCTTCATTCTTCCCTCTCCCTTGATACAGGTATTTTGTGGATAGTGTTTATTTATCCTATTCAAATAAGCTAAATGTGCTTATTTTATGTTCTTGTGTTGTCGCACAATACACAGGAGCCAAACCCGTTTTGACATTAATTTCAATGTTTCCATAATAAAGATTTGTGGTTGCATTGACATTAATGTCAAAAAGAGCTTGGCCCCTGTGGCACAATACTAATTCCCGGCAATAATATTGAAATAAAATATTATTATATTAAACTATAAAGATGATTTTTTTTTGGTGGGGGGGGCGACAATGGATGGCCACATCAATGTTTTTTCTCTTGTTTACTATGTTAGTTAATCAAACAACTACAATATTTACGACGACTGAGGGACAAGACATGACGTCAACCGCATACACGACATTGTCAACCAATGAGCAAACAACACGTAACGAAGCATCCGTGACAGGGGGTATAATTTGTGTAGTATTAAGGAGCATGTAAATAATTATATTGTTTTCTATAATCAACAAAACGTTTTGAAGACGTTTATTTTAATTTTTATTTTGTATATAATATACACATTGTTCGTAAAAATAATAAATATCGTACCAGTTTTACTTTGATAGTTAGTCAAACAACTACACTATCAACAGCGACAACCGGGGGACAGGACATGACGTCAACTGCATACACCACAACGTCAACCAATGAACAAACAACACGTTCTGGGACATCTTCGTCAGACGGTATGGTTTGTATAATATTTCAGAACTGGTTTTAATCTTTTATCAAGCTTTTAAAATGATAAGTGTTTAAATGAGAGAAAACCAATTTGTTTTCTTACAGACAGACAGAAAGACAGACAGATAGATAGATAGATAGATAGATAGATAGATAGATAGATAGATAGATTTATTCATTTAGCATTATGCTACTTAAAATAGTTTGTATCTTTAAAAACAAGTTGTATGTAGATTCTTTGAAGGCTAACTAGCTTTTACTAACTTTAAAAGATAGAGGAATTTTATACTCAAAGTGTATTTAAATAATCCGGGAGGGGACAATAGACAAACTGTTATATCTTCTTGTGTTGTCGCACAATACACAGGAGCCAAACCTGTTTTGACATTAATTTCAATGTTTCCATAAATAAAGATCTGTGGTTGCGTTGATATTAATGTCAAATAGAACTTGGCCCCTGTGGCACATTACTAATTCTCGGCAATAATATTGAAATAGAATATTATTTTATTAAACCAAAGATGATTTTTTGGGTGCGACAATGGATGGCCACATCAATGTTTTTCCTTTTATTTGCTATGGTAGTTAGTCAAAGAACTACAATATTTACGACGACTGGGGGACAGGACATGACGTCAACTGCATACACGACATTGTCAACCAATGAGCAAACAACACGTACCGAAGCATCTGTGACAGGGGGTATGATTTATGTAGTATTAAGAAGCATGTAAATAGTTATATTGTTTTTTATAATCAACAAAACGTTTTGAAGACGTTTATCTTAAATTTTATTCTGTATATGATAAACACATTGTTCTTATAAAATATCGAACACCGTACTAGTTTTACTTTGTTAGTTATTAAAATAACTACACTATCAACAGCGACAACCGGGGGACAGGACATGACGTCAACTGCATACACGACAACATCAACCAACGAGCAAACAACACGTTCTGAGGCATCTTCGACAGACGGTATGAATTGTATAATGTTTCAGAACTGGTTTGAATTTGTTAATATGCTTTTATAATGGTAAGTGTTTAGATGAGAGAAAACCAATTTGTTTTCTTACCAGACAGACAGACAGACAGACAGACAGACAGATAGATAGATAGATAGATAGATAGATAGATAGATAGATAGATAGATAGATAGATAGATAGATAGATAAGATAGATAGATAGATAGATAGATAGATAGATAGATAGATAGATAGATAGAAAGAAAAAAGATGGATAGATTTATTTATTTAGCGTTATGCTACTTAATATGGTTTGTATCTTTATAAATAAGTTGTATGTAGATTCTTTTCAGGCTAATAAGCTTTAACTAACTTTAAAAGATAGTGGAATTTGTATTGAATTGTATTTCATTAATCCGGGAGGGGATAATAGACAAATTGTTATAATTAATTGGTTAAGATCTTTTAAAGTAAACATGCCATTTTTGGGATTTGATTTTAATCAACTCTTCTATGCAGTTACTCTGGCAAACCGAAAGTGAAACAGTTTTTGGACCTACGTGTAAGCACAAATCATCACCACTGACAAGTCTAAGTTCTTGAATATAATAGAAAAATTTGATGTAATGTATGCTGAAGGATTGTTTTTCAAGGAAACTTTTTTTAAACACTTTGAAAATAGTCAGATTTTATATAATAAGAACAATTTAGATATTTTTGTAGTCTCATGTATTCCTACGCCAGAGTTATATATTGTTTCGTGCAACCAGACGCTCGGCTGTCTCCGTAAATCTCCGACAAACAGAGAGGGCTTGTCGGAGATTAACGGAGATAGCTGAGCGTCTGGTTGAACGAGACCGGAGTTCAATATCAATAGTGCTTGAATCCATACAATTTTTAGAATTGTTTCGATTACTAATACATAGTTTGAAATCTTTCTTTAAATATAACACAGCATAATTCATTTGGGGTTTCTCTAAATTGTTGTCTGAAAAGTCTTATTAAAATTCATATTATAAAAAAGTGCATAATTTGAATACAGACTAGAAACTACAGTGTAATTCCCACGCAAGATAAGTTAATTTTAAAATAAATGATAATCGATAAAATCAACTCCCGTCAGTACTTCAGTACTTTAATTAAAATTTATTTCTTATCGATGCCAAAGCACATAAGGACATATTTCAATGTACATAATTTCCTTTTCGCTGTTTTTGTTATAAGCACATTTTATTGTATATTCGTCCGTTAAATTTTCGCCCTTTCGCCTCGCCAAACATTCCATATTGATATTCAATAAAATATTTTAAGATAATTACACATCGTACATGTGAATTATCAAACACCGTTCTAGATAATTATGCCACTACTAAGTTGACAGTTTCTTACACATCTACGAAACAGTTGAAAACAATAATAAATGTAAAACATCAAATATACTGTAGCATGTCCAAAAAACTCAAATATCGTAAGACAAACAATAACGTAGGGAGTTGGTGACAATTGTGCATACTTTTCTATTGGGAGGGGAAGGGGTATATATTAAATTTTCCAAGGCAATTTTTTAAATGTATCGATATATGCTTGTATTCAATAACAATAAAATTACCGATAATTTTGGTGTTAGGAATTCATTATTTGCTAATTTAAAACTCCCGATATCATCATACTTATACAACGTAATATTCTTTTCATTGCAGCTATGTGTCCTTGTCAATGTGAGTATTTTGATAAGATCGAGTACTGGGCCCAGGAAAGTAACCAGCGCAAACAGTATGAAGAACTGAGCAAGAGACTGGCTGAAATAAAAAATATCCTGAAAATGGAAACAAAAAACCTAAGCTCCTTTGTTAATAAGAAGATAAGCGCTGCCGATGATCGTCCGTCTGCGGTTGCCACCGGGTACTTGGGGACTGGCATCATAATCATTGTGGTGGCTGGCATAGTCTTGCTTGATCTTCCTGTGATTATTCAGCATGCAAGGTTGTTATTTTGAGACATCCAAAGACTGTGCGCTAGAGGATAATAATTAAGTTTCTACGTTGATGAATCGAACACTAAAACAACATATTATTTAAACGTCACAATTTTTCTAACGAATAATAGTTCACATTGCTCTAGCTCTCTACAAGTGCGTTCAATAACTCATAGAGGCAAAGGCTATTGGGTTTTTTCTTTAGGTTATATTGTACAAGTTTTTTTTGATTAAAGAACATAAAGATGTCGATATGAAATACCTGTAATTAACTGTATTATACACATTTATCGAAGTGTATGCGTTTATCTAAGCTTAGTCATTAAAAATAAATCTTTAAAAGCAGTATTAAATTCACAGGGCCTAAAGGTCGTTCCCCACCATTTTTTAAACTTTATCAAACTTCTTGTGAAAAAAATATGTGTGAAGAAAAATACCCAGTAATCAAATTGTTTTGATAAAATTCATGAGGATTACTAGAGAATTCTGATGATGCCAATAACCTCTTGATTTTTGTATGCAAACAAAATATCAATGTATTTATGAATTGTTTACAAACATTTTAAAGCTGCTTGGTCCGATTTATTTGTTATTACATTATCAAATTTTTTTCCAAGCAAACCATTTATCTTAAAAAGTTATGGACTTTCTCTTATTTACACCAGCAGAATCAGTCTCCTTTCAAAGTTAGAAATATTCAAAGTAAATAAAAATAATTTCTTTTTGGGCAAACGAAAAAACAAACCAAAATGCATCACGGGAATGTTTAGAAAAAGAAACCGTTTGGTTTCGTCCCCCGAATGATTGGGGTCATTCAACCCGCATGCTATGCATCGATTGTAAAGAAAGCAAACTTCAGAAATATTATCGAACAAAACGTACACATATTTATTTGTAATTTGTCTGATCATTTCGACCTTTATTCAAAGCGAAGACAAAGTCGTAATACAACCATATCCGTCTCGTCGTCAGGGGTGAATTTTTACATGAGGCGAAATAACGCGGTACCCTTTTATGTCGTTTGTTTTGTTAGCAAATTTTGTACGTATTTTTCCTCATTGAAATTTGGCTTAATTGATTGGGAAAACTACTGCAATGTTTATTATCATACATATACTTACAATGTAGCATAACCATCGTTTAAAAGCGTACATAAAATCTGGTATAAAATCGGACCAAGCAGCTTTAAGGTTAACACTAATTAACGTCATTGATTGCCCTTTTATTGGGAGATAAAACACTCTAAGTCAGAATTAATTAATGTCAACGATTAATAATGCCTAGAACCAAATTCAAACAGAATTGTTTATATAAACATATACTCTCATCCAATTATAATAAAAATATAGCAATTCATAAAGTACGAGGGTTGTCCAAAAATAGCGTAGACAAGTGACGTTATTCAGTTAATCGAAGACACAGAAAGATGGAATTTATGCTACAAAGGGTTCAAGTAATTTGCATTCAAATAATGTTTTAAAATCATATATTGTTTGACATTAAGTTAGTGAAATAAAAGCATGTTATATCAGAAATTCGATATGCGGCGCACTGTCAAAAACAAAAAGTAAATTGAACATAATGAAATGAAAGTTGCGAGGAAAAGTACTATTTGAATGAAAATTTAAAATAAAACATACAATTATATTTGATAATAATTATATTATTTACTCAAACAAATGTTTTGGCTATAACAAAACTTTTAAATATTCTGTATCGCATTTTGTGACAAGTTGAAGAATTAACTCGTAAGAAAATCACGACGTCAGCATTTAAAGCGGCGCAGCAGTATCTGATCAAATTTTGCAAAGACCTTTGTAAAATCCTAATGGGCTTTTCTAGTAAATAAAAATAACAAAATTGATTCGAAATGCGTTTTGTGAATAAGTAGTTTAACAACATTGAAAATATTGAGACGAGTATGATGAGAATAGGTGAGAAAAAGAAACACCGACCGATACCAATGGACGTCAAAATGTTGAACGACACATTGCGGTAGGACGGACGTTAGACAACAAGTCATACAGGGCAATTTTGGAGTCGTCAGATCATTAAGACTTATGAAATATTAAAAACGAATTCGAAATGTATGTTGAATGTGCACTCATGGTACACATTCAAAGAAAACACATTTTTCTTCCGTTTCCAACAGAAGACCTTTTTGTTTTTGCTTTTGTTTCTTTTCTCCTACTACTCTTTTTTCTGTCACGTTTTCTAAAAAACGCTTCAGCCATTCGACGAAACTTTCATATCTTACTCTAGACAAAATATTTTATTTATTATTTTTCAATAGTTGATAGAGACGCTTTTATGACTGCAGAATGTCTTAAAATCGATCTACGGAAGACCTCTTGTTGCTATTATTTTTTTAAATGAGAAGTTTTTTACTTTGTTTTTTTTTTCTTATGCAAAAACTGTGATTAATGTGATTTGATATAAATTGTAGTAAGGCTAAAGTAAATAAAACAAATTACAGAAAAGGAGCAATAATTAGCTTAATTTTCATATAAAATAGTACGACTTAATAATTCTTTTAATTACTTGATACTTAAATAACAAGTATAATGCTTTTTGCGTATTTTTGCAATTTTCCAACTTAAGACATATATAGCTTACAGTAGCACGATAAACAAGTGCTACATGTATACTGTATATCGTTTAACATTGAAAGATTATTCGTTTGCTACATGTAGATCTTAAATAAAATTTATTAGCTGATATCACGGTATACTGTTTTTGAGAAGGTACACTTTTAATATGAAATGTTGTAAGTAGCTATGCGTTTCTGCTGAGTTATTATAAACAAATCCTGTTCGCTTTGAATATGCGACGCTTTGAAGCTTTGTGAAGAGAGAGAGAGAGAGAGAGAGAGAGAGAGAGAGAGAGAGAGAGAGAGAGTGAGACCTAAGTCTTGTTAAAATTATTTCAATGGATGAAAATTTGCAAGTAAAATATAAAGTGTTGGTATTTTGCATGCACTTTGAAACAAATGGATTTCCAAATACATATTGAATAAGTCCCAAAAAGAAAACAATTGTTGTGTTTACCACGCATTGAATACAGAATAATCATGTTGGTATTTGAAATAATCTAGAACAAAGTAAACTAAAAACCAACTTTTATTCGCCTGCGAGAAATTTTTGCAAGGTTCACGAGATCCTCCTCGTCGCAAATATTTCTTGCCGCGACCAGTCCTCTATCTAAAGCTGTAATAACAACACGATTGTACATAAGGCGTGATCGCGAAAATAAGTCGCCGTGACCCAGTTTATTTCAGGTTAATCGCGAAATAAAGTCGTCGCGAATAAAAGTTGGTTTACAGTATTTAATCGGTGTGTAATATTTTTGTGTTATGTTTTATTCATTTAATGTTCAATAAACATCTTAGATCCTCTGTTTTGGTTATCTTTCTGAAAGCTGTATTTTTTATTTGCTTGTCGAAGATTAACGGAGACAGTCGAGCGTCTGGTTTAGTGCTTGGATCCATACGATTTTTAGACGGGGTCACATGACCCCGTCTATTGGTGCAGGTGTCACTACAGTATTAAATTTTACTATATATTCTTACCAAAATTGCACAACTTTACATACATATTAAAAATTCAAAACGAACTTCTGGAAAAAATCCTCTTGACATCTTTTTAAACAACGCTTCATTTACAATTTTCTAGCAAAATACACACGTGCATCCAGCAAGGCGTGAGACTTTGTTTACCTCGAAGTTACACATGTGCTTGAAAATCAAGCCCGGACCTTTTCACCCCCTCCGGAAACAACACGCATCAAAAATTCAAATGACCTCGCATTATTACAAAAATGGGATAGTTAGACCTCTTACACATTGTTTTTCAGCTCATAAAAAATCAGCTCCTGTCGCGTGCGGAAACGCCCCGAATTCAAAGGAAAATTCGGGAATTATTTTGGCTCAGCCATGTTTTGACGTGAACCTTCAGTGAAATACTGTTATGACACCTTTACTGTCAGCCGAAGTCTAAAACAGGAAGGCACGCGTAGAACACATGAATTGAGTCTACGCGTAAGAAAATAGTGCAGAAAGTTTTCATGCATTTAAGTAAATGTATATTATAAAAACACGCATTAATTCTTTTTAAGTCCTCGGTGTATAAAAACAATTATATTTTAAATAAAAACAAATTGTTTTATTGATCAAAATATTCTTGTTCGGGCTCTAATGTGGAATGAGTTACGTAACTGAATGCACAACGCCGCTGAAGATCCAGTTGGTGTGCGAGCTCATTAAACAATAGAAGACGTTGATGGTGGAATCGAAATTAAAGTTCCCAAACGCAATGTGCCAATTTTGAAAAGTTGTGAATTTTATTTTGACAATCTTTCACGTAAATACTACCAAACTTCATGCGCAAGCCGAAGTTGAAATCGGGACGGGTTATACACAGATGTTTTACAAATTTAATAGATGTTTCATTGGCTTTCAGTCTACTTGCGGTATGACTGCTGTTCGTCTCTAAAGGAATTTTGTACCGTGAAAGAAAATAAAAACAAGTCCGAATTTGCCTTCTCGTTCGTTAGCTCTTTAGTTAATTAAATTGAATTTAAATTTTAAACAATGCAGTGTAAGCAAAATCTATAAAAGATTATTAATACATTTTGAAAGACTTAAACATCATATAATATATACAATCTTATCAATGGAAGAACCAAGTTAAATGTTAATGTTCATGTTTTCCGGTGTAATGAAGAATAATGACCCCCGTAGAATAATGACCGGGGGTCATTTTTCGACGTAGAATAATGACCCCCCGGTCATTATTCTACGTAGAAAAATGACCCCTTTGCCTGAAGAATAAGTGTCATTTTCATAAAAATGAGCACACTCCACATGAAGAAAAGTGACCCCTGTAGATATAACAAGACATTGACGTATTGCATTGGGGTATGGTTATCTTCTTAAAGGGGTATGGTTACGATTTTAGTCAAAATTATTTTTCCGATTTAATGTTCACAATGCTTCAGTAAAGCATTTTCAATAGGCAACTAAAATTTGTGTGTCATTCGTTGAGTTATAAGCAAGTTGCAGAGCTTGCAATTCTTTGCTATGTAAACAAAGCTTTTGTTTACATTTTGAATGTTGAAGTGACAATTCCAATTTTAGACCTAATGAATGTGTTAAACGTAAGGAACTGTTTATTTATGCTTAAAATGAATAAGAAGATAGACAAATCAACTTGAAAAAGATTTTTTACTGGTGTATTGAACCTATGTAAACAAAAACAGGGTACGAGCCTTGTTTACATGACGAAGAATTTTGAGCCCTGTATCTTGCTTATAACTTTACAACTGACCCTCAAATTTCATTTGATTAGTAGAAATGCTTTCCTTAAGCATTGTAAATAATGAAAACAGAAAAAAAGAATTTGACCAAAATCGTGACCATGCCCCTTTAACAATTACATTTACATATATCTATTTGTTCCGATAGGGCCACTTCGACCGTAGGGCGAAGATGCGAAGTTGCAAAGGCGATAGTGAAGATGTGATGCCTAAAGTGCGAAGGTGCGAAGGCGAAGGAGCGATACTACTATCACTTTTACCAACTTACCAACTTCGCACTCTGGCCTTCGCATCTTCGCACTTTCGCCTTCGCCTGTTTTGGTTGCATTCAACAAGTCTCGGTCTTTTACATAGAATTTAATGCATGCACCGTACTCGCTAAGGTTTTCCGATTAATCCAGGCTATTATTGGTATGCGTGCGCTAGGCTATCGCGCTTACTATGAATGTTTATAAATAATTTCATGTGTACCTGTGACATATATGTTTACCAGTGCTAGCTATGCCTAATCATTATCTACTCCACACAAAATTTAATGTCCACCATTATGTGTACATATGCACTTCCAGACTCCTGTCACTTACCAGCCATCTGTTTACCGTGGACCAAACACAGTAACTTTCTAATTTCATTTTGCGACACACCTTGCTCATGGATGGATGTAGAGGGGGAGAGGGGGTCCATACCCCCTGGAAAATATAATATTAATAATTTCACGCAGTAAAAGGGGAGAGGGGGTCCGGACCCTATCCCCCTGGATATTTCTAAATTTATTAATTTTATAAAAATAAAATTTCTAAAATATGCCTCGGATCCTTAAACGATAGAGAGCTCCCCAATTATAAAACAACACTGTGCCGGATAATTATGCCAGTGCCAAGGTGGCATTTTTGCACCCGCTTAAGCTGCATATATCGAAATCAAAATGTCTGAATCAAATTCCTACAGGAAATACCATTCTCCTATAGAAAATATAATTCCTATATATAGGACTTATAAAAAATCCTATAGGATTGTAAATATTTCCTGTAGAAGAATCAATTCTCCTATGGGAATTATCATTTTTCGGTGGGATATTACTTTTATCATCTTTATGAGGCATCATCTTTATGAGACAACTTTTATCATATTTTATGAAAACCATCCTTTATGATCTTTGATATTCATGGAATCTGTTTTGACACAATATCGTATATCATCTGTTAAAAAAATTGTATGATAATCATTTGATCATATGTTAATCAATACAGTAAATTAAAAATTGCATCCTATCATACTTACAATATCTATCATATAATACCATAAAATACCGTAAAAAATTTGTGAGATATGATATTGTCATGTATGATATGACACTGTATTTTGTTATACATTATTGCATTTGATCAAATAATACAATATCATTAAACATAATACAATATATTGTTATATGAAACAATATCATATTGCAAGAATACATCATAACATTGAAACATAAAATATTATATTATATAATATGGTATGCTATTGTATTGTATGATACTGAATCATATTTGATAAATAATATATTGTATTATATGATACAATATTATTTGAAACAACATTGTATCATAGCAAATGATACAATATCATGGGATAAAATGAAATATCATATAATTCACTTATATTATACATATTGTATCATATGATACAATAATATATATGACAACATCATAAAATACAATTTCATGTGATATGATAATATATCATATAAACCAATATCATATTGTACAATATCGTATGATACGATATTTTATAATATTACAATATCATATATACAATTTCATTTGATATAATTCTATATTACAGAAACCAAAATCATATTATACAACACTGTATGTTACAATATCATAGCCTATACAATATTATATCATAGGATGCAATATAATATATTGCAATATCATATGTAATAGTATCATGTGATTAAATAATTAATTAATAATACAATATAATATTATACAATGTTGTATCATAATATACAATACTATACATAACAATACCATGATAAAATATCATATCATAAAATATAAAAAAAATGATACAATATTATATCGTATTAAATAACCTTTGACAATATAACATATGGTATTATATTGTATCCTATTAAACAATAGTGTTTCATATCATACAATACTATATCCTAGGACAAGATGATTAATGCATCAATAGTTTGTATGAGCATTGGTAACTTTGGATACAATAAAGATCGTGTGATCAAAATCAAGGGAGACATAAACCCCTTACATGGGCCCTAACCTCTTATCAACGCTTTTAGATACAATCTTTTCTTATTATAATCGATCAGTGTTTATTATCTATTAAGATTTACTATAGTCAGGTACTCTTCACACATTTCCTCTAAAAGAATAAAGTCTATTCATGATCACAAATACCACATTACAACAAATGTTTAGGATATTGATGTTCATGTATTAGGTAGAAGAAAACAAAACTAACGCAAAATGATTTTTAAAAATCACTTTCCTCAAGAAATGTAAATAAGAAGTATTCATATTCCTACGTTATCTGCCCCTTAGTCTCTTTCCATAAAGATATATACATGTATCATTCTAAGATTGACAATACATTCACCGATGAATATTGCTTATATTATTACAACAATTATTCTTTCATGATTATTGTTCTTTAACTATCACACGATATCCTCATTGTGTATGAATCTTTCTTTATTTGCGTCATTTCCCGCCGTATGTCGACGAGAGAAGTGACGTAACTGTTAACGACGAGAGAAGTGACGTAACTGTTAACAATGAATTTGTGGCAATGTAAGAGTGTTTACTGTAGTGTGTGCTTGCTACGGATATCAAAAACTATATACAGCGATTTATTTACAAATTTTGTGTTTATAACTTCAAAATCAGTTGAACAGAGTGAAAAATTAAGTAATTTTAATGTCATATCTTGGATACGGGGTGACCAATTTCTATTCATGTTTACGGGGGGGGGGGGGTCATTTTTCTATGGGGGTCATTTTTCTTCATGTTTAACATGAAGAGAAATAACCCCTGGGTCTTTTTTCTTCAGAAAAATCCAATTATTCTTCAGCTAGGAGGGTCATTATTCTACATCTAAAAATGACCCCCGGTCATTATTTTACGGGGGTCATTATTCTTCATTACACCGGCTTAGTTGAAATCAGGTTAGGGGCGAATTACATAGTAAAGTAATGCATTACATTACCATTACCTCATGAATTAGGGCATTAAATTACCATTACCAATACTTAATTTTCTTGAAGTAATTCATTACATTACCATTATTTGAATAAAGTAATGCATTACCATTACTTTGTGAAAAGTCAATAAGTTTTTAAAAAGTAATTTAAAAACTAAATAAAGAGTTTTTGTAAATATTTCATAAATAAAACATGCTTAAACATATTTACAGGTTCATGTTCATGTTCACTATCGGGTTCAAATTTAATGATTTACAAGATTGCTGTTGCACTTGTAGTTCTCAAAGTAAGGTTGGTCCCGTAACATTTACACGCTAATTGTGGAGTTGCCAATCTCTGTTATTTATGTCTCTGATTTTCGGAGTATGATTTTTAATGAAAGGAACGGTTGAATCGTAATTCGTAATTAGGTGATGCACGAGTTTACACAAAAAAGTAGTAAGTTGCGAACGGATCTGTTTTTACCTATTAATTTTGCATGAATCGCAAATGAAGAAAATCGTGTCAGATAAGTCGGTCTTAAAAAACTAAATGGCGACCGTGACAAATATTTTTATTCTTAAAGTTCTTGGAATCTTATTATAAAAAAATATTTCTAACGTCAGGTGCCTGTGTTTGTTATCGGTATACAAATGTTCACTTTGTTTGTTAATTCAGCAGTTTTAGAGTTTTCGGGGTTTTCATTTTTATTACGGATACCGTCTGACTTGTGGATTTTCCCTTGGATCACAAAATTAAATAAATATAATGATTAAAATTATCTTCTTTAATATAGCTGTTTGATTTTCCCGGTTAGTAGTAATTTTTCAATTTTTTCCTTGGGGTCTTTTTTTTTTTTTTTTTACATAAAATACCGTTAAGTCAATTTTCAACAATTATGAAAGCCGGGCTTGAGTAAAATTTAGACATAGTATCAGACAATTGCAAAAAAGGCGAATTAACATATTAGATTGTAACAACTAATTCAAACTCATAATTTTTGGAAGCATATTCGAGAAAATCAAGGACAATTACAAATTCAAACTTTCAAGACCCCGTCTTTCAGTGCTCTCAGTTCTTAGAATTGTTTCGATTACTAATATATAGTTTGAAATCTATCTTTAAATATTAAACAACATGATTCATATGGGGTTTCTCGATATTCTTGTCGGAAAAGTCTAAAAATTCATATAATAAAAAAGTGCGTAATTCAAATACAGACTAGAAACCAATTGCCATGCAAGATAAGTTGATTTTAATATAAATGATGATCGATAAAATTAACTCCCTCAGTACTTCAGTACTTTGATTATTCATGGGGGTCAATGTTCGTTGGTAGCAAAAAAATTTCTGGCTCATGGGGAGGTAATTTCATTGGTAGCATGTTTAGGATAATTTTAATAAATATGAATCAAACTTTCGTGGGGATGTGAATTCGTGGGCAAGGATTACCCACAAAAGACACGAACATGGCCGGGCCCACAAAGAAAGATGATTCTACAGTAAACTGTATTTAGTGATTAAGATACATTGAATTCCATTGCTAATATTCATTTACCTTACAATCTACATGACTATTGTAACATTTTTTTTTACTTCAGGGAATAGAAATCTTTTGTAAAGAAGGAGCACCATGCTCTCATATTTATCTCAGCCTGACAACATCAGGCCCTG
Organism: Magallana gigas; assembly: GCF_963853765.1. NCBI lineage: Eukaryota > Metazoa > Mollusca > Bivalvia > Ostreida > Ostreidae > Magallana > Magallana gigas. The sequence goes on along the minus strand of NC_088855.1, from coordinate 27,259,552 downwards.
GGGCCAAAAAACTTAGATGAGCTCACTATTGATCTCAGTCTCACTTTTCCACAAGGAATATAAAGTGGCAAAGTGAGACTGAGATCAAAACTGAGCTTGTCTAAGTTTTATGGCCCCAGGGCCTGATGAAAGAGATAAATTGTATGGAACAATCCTTGATCAGAAAGGTATATATTATCCTCATTGATGAATTCTCTGGATTACCAGTATTACATAGTGTTAATTACAAAACAATTTGATTGTACATGTATTTTTGCAAATGTTTGCAGAAAGTAAGCATTGAATTAGAAAGTTAATACAAGTCTTGCAATATTAAGAAGAGCCTTCTTGCAATATTATTAAAGAAGAGGTTTCAAAAGTGTGAAGTTTTAAAAGAATTATCTTTTTTATGGATGAACACAGGTATTATACAGTATAGGTTTCATACACTGTACATGGCTGTGTTTTAAGTAAAATTTCATATGCTGAAAATTTTGAGAGCTAATGCTTGAACAATCCTCACAAGACGACATAATGATTAAATGGCAAAGTAAAAATCTGTCCAACTTTGACAACCTATTGTACCTGAACAGGTAAATACACACCTGTAACTTACAGTCTTGTTAAATACTCTGCATTTCTTTTATATAAATACAGTGCATTCTTAGTTCTCTCTGTAGTTATGGATGGCTGAACTTTCAATTTGATTTTGTTTTTAAGTCAAGCGGATAGAAGCTTCTGTGATCTTACCCAGTATCCTGTCATGCCATGGATTGTTACTGATTTTACTTCTTCTACTCTGGGTATGTTTGATTTTCATGTGTGTTTTAGAGAGAGAGAGAAAGAAAGAAAGAGAGAGAGAGAGAGAGAGAGAGAGAGGGGGGGGGAAATGAGAGAGAGATCTGGTTTTCATTTATCAAACGTTCTCTCTGTAGTTATGGATGGCTGAACTTTCAATTTGATTTTGTTTTTAAGTCAAGCGGATAGAAGCTTCTGTGATCTTACCCAGTATCCTGTCATGCCATGGATTGTTACTGATTTTACTTCTTCTACTCTGGGTATGTTTGATTTTCATGTGTGTTTTAGAGAGAGAGAGAGAAAGAAAGAAAGAGAGAGAGAGAGAGCGAGAGAGAGAGAGAGAGAGAGGGGGGGAAATGAGAGAGAGATCTGGTTTTCATTTATCAAACATACCAGCATTGTAAAAAGAAAAAAAATACTAGTATTTGAAAATTGAATATAAAATGCCCTTTTTACTCCAGTTTGATATGAAGTTAGGTAATATCACTTTTTCAAGAATCGGTACCGTAATGACCCCCCGAAAAAAGATTTTAGAATGAAGCAATAGTTGTAAAATTAAACACCAGGTTGTTTTGTTAGAGTAAAGAAGATAAATTTTTCATGCATAAATACTTATATAGATCTGGCAGATGAAAAAATCTACAGAGACCTCAGCAAGCCTATAGGAGCACTTAATGAGGAAAGAATCCAAAAAATGAGGGTATGTACATAGGTCTGACATAAAAAAGATTGTATGCCCATCTGTAAGGAAGGTTCAAATTAGTTTAATTATTATTGGAAATACCAGTTCATATAAACTATGCCTAGATCTTTTTTCTTGTTTTAGGAGAGATATCAAGAGATGTCAGATCACAAATTCCTGTATGGATCTCATTACTCCACTCCAGGATATGTGTTGTTTTACTTAGCAAGGATAGGTACATAGCATTAATGACTTATTATGAAGAAGTCTTATGAACTTATTGAGTGATATATATATTTTTTCATATGCTGTAAATTTTGAGAGCTATTGCTTGAACAATCCTCACAAGACGACATGATGACTAAATGATGATTAAATGGTAAAGTAAAAATCTGTCCAACTTTGACAACCTATTGTACCTGAACAGGTAAATACACACCTGTAACTTACAGTCTTGTTAAATACTCTGTATTTCTTTTATATAAATACAGTGCATTCTTAGTTCTCTCTGTAGTTATGGATGGCTGAACTTTCAATTTGATTTTGTTTTTAAGTCAAGCGGATAGAAGCTTCTGTGATCTTACCCAGTATCCTGTCATGCCATGGATTGTTACTGATTTTACTTCTTCTACTCTGGGTATGTTTGATTTTCATGTGTGTTTTAGAGAGAGAGAGAGAAAGAAAGAAAGAGAGAGAGAGAGAGAGAGCGAGAGAGAGAGAGAGAGAGGGGGGGGAAATGAGAGAGAGATCTGGTTTTCATTTATCAAACATACCAGCATTGTAAAAAGAAAAAAAAATACTAGTATTTGAAAATTGAATATAAAATGCCCTTTTTACTCCAGTTTGATATGAAGTTAGGTAATATCACTTTTTCAAGAATCGGTACCGTAATGACCCCCCGAAAAAAGATTTTAGAATGAAGCAATAGTTGTAAAATTAAACACCAGGTTGTTTTGTTAGAGTAAAGAAGATAAATTTTTCATGCATAAATACTTATATAGATCTGGCAGATGAAAAAATCTACAGAGACCTCAGCAAGCCTATAGGAGCACTTAATGAGGAAAGAATCCAAAAAATGAGGGTATGTACATAGGTCTGACATAAAAAAGATTGTATGCCCATCTGTAAGGAAGGTTCAAATTAGTTTAATTATTATTGGAAATACCAGTTCATATAAACTATGCCTAGATCTTTCTTCTTGTTTTAGGAGAGATATCAAGAGATGTCAGATCACAAATTCCTGTATGGATCTCATTACTCCACTCCAGGATATGTGTTGTTTTACTTAGCAAGGATAGGTACATAGCATTAATGACTTATTATGAAGAAGTCTTATGAACTTATTGAGTGATATATATATTACCTGGTAATATGTAAACTTAATATAAACTCTGCATATATTTTTTTAACAAATTTATTTTTATTTTTTTAAGCTCCCGAGTATGTACTTTGTTTGCAAAATGGAAAATTTGACAAGCCTGACAGAATGTTTAACATGTATGATAATTGTGATAAGTTCAATCATAAAAACCTATTTATCAAGATGTGTGATAATGAATTATTAATTATATATTGCCAACTCATTTTGATACCATTCATACCATGCCTTACACATTGTTAATTAGCTGATAGACTGGTATTTACAATTTTCAAGTCTTGATGATACGTGGGCTAATTGCCTGGAAGGAGCAGCCGACTCTAAAGAACTCATTCCTGAATTTTTCCAAGAAAAGGGAGAATTTCTTCTGAATAAAGGGGTGAGACTTTCTACAAGATGAATTAGCGAATAATCCAATATTTTCATTCTGAAAACAGGTCGAAGTTCAATGTATTCCGCACAAAGTAGGGTTTACTGTACAACATTTTTCAGCTAGTACATGCATTCTATTAACATATTGATTATTTATGTATGGGAACAGATATAATGATACACCAGGTACAATAATGATAATGGGATGGTTGAAGGGGGGGGGGGGGTATATTTTTGGGAGGTCAAGTAAACAAAGACTATAAGTACAGTATTTATTTCAAAATCAGTTATAGAAATTTGCTGTTTGATTTTTTATTGGAGCTGAATTTGTTGATCATATCTCTTTCTTCTTCTTTTTTTCTTTTTTTTTTAATAATAAATTTTGAACACTCTTTTATAGGTCAGTAACTTTGGTATAAGACAAGATGGCCAACCCATAGGTGATGTCAAACTTCCATGAATTGTAAGAAAATAAACTATAAATAGAAATATTGTAAATATATGCATACTCTATGAATTACATGTAATTCATAGAGTATGCATGAATAAATCAATGTACACATGAACCATTTGGATTTAGTAGAACATGCATGAACACAAGATTTAAAACTCATTGGTATTGTCACTCCTGTACTTATTTTAAAGGATGATTGGTTAAAAAAATATTATATCTTAGTTATTGCTTGTCCTAACTTCACCAGACTTCAATGGATGGTGCGTCTTATGATACTGATGCACCTGACAGGCTTGAATGCTGAGTCTGAGCCATAGGTTTCAGATGCTGGATATGGTTAAGTTTTTTGAACAGGTCACATGTTTAATAGATAATAGTACTATTTCAACTTGCATAGTTGACTAAACTGTAATATGAATGAATCACAGAGGAAGCTTCAGATGCAGAGCTTGATCTCCATTATCAAGGATGCTAAAAAATATATCTTAGTTATTACAGGTCCTAACTTCACCAAACTTGAAAGGATGGTGTGTCTTATGATACAGATGCACCTGACAGGCATGGATGTTGAGTCTGAGCCATAGGTTGCGGATGCTGGAGCAGGTTAAGTTTTAATTGCTAGTGCCCTCTGATGATGATATCTTAGTTATTACTGGTCTGAACTTCACCAAACTTGCATGGAGATGCGTCTTATGTATACTGATGCACCTGACAGGCTTGAATGCTGAATCTGAGCCATAGGTTTCGGATGCTTGATGAGGTTTAGATTTTTTTGAACAGGTCACATGTTTTATAGATGATAGCTTGCATAGTTGATTTAACTATATTATAAATGAAACGCAGAGGTTGCTTCAGATGCAGAGCCTGATCTCCATTATCAAGGATGCTAAAGAAATCTCCTACCTCACTCAAACCTGCTTGATAGAAAGATGAGGTTGTTGTTAAATGATATAACATGATTCCTATGATAAAGTATTGTATGATATGAAACACTTTTGTTTAATATGATACAATAAATTATCATATGTTATATTGTAAAAAGTTATATGATACGATATGATATTGTATCAATTTTTTTGATATTTTATGATATGATATTGTATCATGATATTGTTTTGTATAGTATTGTATATTATGATCCAATATTATATTGTATCATACGATATTGTATAATATGATATTGGTTTCTGTAATTTACAATTGTATTATATGATATTGTAATATTATATATTATCGTATTATACAATATTGTATAATATGATATTGGTTTATATGATATATTATTGTATCATATGATACAATATGTATGTATGATATTGTATTATATAATATTTTACTTTATCACATAATATTGTATCATTTGATATGATACAATGTTATATCAAATTATATTGTATCATATAATACAATATCATATTATGTATCAAATATTATACAATATCATACAATACAATATATCATACTATATTATACAATATAATATCATATGTTTCAATGTTATGATGTATTATGTAATATGATATTGTATCATATAATACAATATTGTATTATATATAATAATGTTGTATTATGTGATCAAATACACTAAGGTTTAACACAATACAATGTCATTTCATATTTACAATATCATCTTTGTTTATTGCAGTATTTTATTGTATTATATGATATATATTGTTAGTATGATAGGATGCAATATTTAATTTTATATTATTATATTGATTAATATATGAACATATGATTATCATACAATTTTTTAACAGATGATATATGATTTTGTGTCAAAACAGAATCCATGAATATCCAAGATCATAAAGTATGATTTTCATACAATATGATAAAGGTGGTCTCATAGGGGTGATGCCTCGTCTCGGTGAGCTTTGTAATCTGTGATTACCTATGTTTGACTAATGAAATATATCTAGATTGCCTATAGTATCTCTAAAAACAGCATTAAACAAGCTCTTGACCTCCTCTTGAAATGATGTCAAATTGAATATACAGGTATAGGTACTGGGATTACTTTAGAATAACTATAGAATGTCAAAATATTGTTTTATTTTCTACATAATTCCTTTAAGGCAGTAAAATACGGGAAAAGATAAATCAAATCAATTATGACGTCATAATGGTTCTAGCACCTAAAAGACACTCTTGAATCATTTACTAGATCTTGACTTTAGGGGGATATCGTAAAGAATTTTTGTAAATTTGCTTGAAATTATTAAAAATCTCCTTTTCAAACCAATTGGCCAGAAAGCTGTAACTTTTGTGGAAGCATCCTCAGTTTGTGTCGATTCAAATTTGTTCAAATCATAATCCGCAGGAGTATTGTGGGACTACAATGTTATGTTGATTTTTAACATATGAATTAATAGAGAGAAATCTTTCAAAATCTTCTCATAAACCATTTGTCTAGAAAAGCTGTAATGTCAGTGAGAGTGAAAGCATCCTTTGTCAAAATCATGATCTTTTGGAGTAGGATGGAAAACATTACACTGTATGGTATTACTTACATGTATATACAAATCATGAAATTATCTTGTAACAAAAGGGGCAAAATGTTCAACATAAAAATATCTGGATAGAAAATTTTAAAATCCTTTTATACAGGATCTATTCTACTACATTGAGGTCATTTGGTTTTTGACTCTATAAAGTTTATTGTTGTCCAGATGATTGATGTGGCCCATGGGCCTCTTGTTTATTTAATGTTTTATTTCATTAGAATGAAAGTTTCACCTAAACTTTTAATTGAAGCTTAATTTTGAGCAGCATCCTAAATAAAACTCAAAGTACTGAAGTACTGAAAGCCGGGCTCTTTTGGTGTGTTTTTATGCATATTGTGTAGTAAAATTTAAAGACTGAAAATCTCTCTCTCTCTCTCTCTCTCTCTCTCTCTCTCTCTCTCTCTCTTTCATGCTTTTAATGTCAGCAAAGCATCAGAGAGCGACCAAATTTTGTAAGCGGCTATAAACAAAAAATATGTCTGTCTAGTAGAAGTTAAAAAGTTCAACAGTTGCTGCCTTGAATTTTGCAACAAGCATTTTATATTCAATCCCCATTTCTTCATCGCGAAGCAAAGTAGTTCATGGAAATTCATGCGTATTGTATGTGTCCAAAGTGCATAGTAATGTTTTAAAAACACGTTATTAATAAGAAAACTAAAATAGATAGACAATTCATTCGAAATTTAAAAAAACAAAACAAAATGCCAACACATTTGACAAAACGTGGCTCTTTGTGTAACTATTTGGTATAGCGGAAGCTCTACCTTGACGCTGTTTGGTTTTTTGTTTACTTGTGCTATTTATAGTAACATTGGCGATTTGCCTGCCTATAGACAGGACTCTGCTTTCAGCAGAGCCCGGCTAAAAATGATAGAAACAATACAGTAACTGGGTTTTTTCTTCTCACAAGTTTTTCTCATGAATAAAGACTGATATAAACGTCTAATAACTATACATGTAGATTGTCTTCTTAAAATTGAATAATTATTGCCTTTACTGCATTGTGTTGTTGTTTTTTTTTATAGTTGTGTAGTGTGGTGTAACAATTTGAGTTTGATACTCTGTGGAACAGACTTGGGGCAGCTAGAAGTATGGGACGGGGACAAAGCCACTTTAGTATCAGCTGTGAAGGGTCATTCTGGTACAACTTGTATTGCTTTTTAACTAACAAAAGCTTGTTGCTGACACAAAAATCATTTTCCCTGTGTTATTATTGATATTTAGTTATTATGTAAAAAAAAAAATAATGTAACTTGCATTAACAATGAATTCACAACTGTTTTATAATACTATAATTCAAAGCTGCATGTACTCTTTTGTAAATGAATACTTTCTTTTGTATTTTTCTTTTCTGGAACAAGCATTTGTGTGTGTGTTCATGACAACATATCTCTGGTCGCTTCTTTTTTAAAAATTATGTTTTTGTTCCAAGATCGCTTCATATTCATCATTCAATATTTGTTGTAACTTGGCACCTTTTTTGCAGCACCAGTGACCAGTTTAGAGGTCAGAACGAGGTGTGTATTGACAGGAGACAAGGAAGGCAAAATCTGTGTGTGGAAACCAATGTGGCAGGACTCCTGATGATTGTCATGATGAAAAAGTCATTTCAAACGCAATCAAAACTGTAAAATAAAAAGATGTTCCATTGTTAAAGATTGTTCCATTGTTATTTTGTTAAAAATAATATGGACTTCAATTGCTTTTTATCTAATAAAAGATTGTTCCATTGTTAATTTGTTATAAATAACATCGACCTTAATTTCATTTGTCTGATAAAAAGACTTACTAACTTAGTGAATGGTATTCATGTACATGTATTTAGATAGACCAAAAACATTGTTTCAACAGAACTGTGTTTGAGTTGTTTATGAACAGTTCAATTTATAAGTAATTTATGACTGTAATACCGGTATTACTGGTGTAAGAACTTTGTTCATGTATTGGCACCGCACGAAAAGTATCCTTTATTTAGAGCATAGCAATAGATGGATGATGATACTTTTGTTGGGAAAATAATGTATTAGCTGTTACAGATATAGATCAAAGACACACATTATTAGGTCCTTAATGTTAGTTATTATTGACTTGTTAATCCAATTTGTTGCTAGATGACTTTGTGTTGTTATAGAACTTTTGTAAGATTCTACATCTATGTTATTATATTGCTATAGTATGTTTACATGTATATTGTTATACAGTGAGTGTACCATTTGTTGCAAGGTGTTTGAATAAATAAGAAATTTACATTTTGTTATTAAAAAGAATATTTTTTTCTGGGTTTTTTTATCATTTGAAAAACCATGCACAGGACTAAAAGATGAAGAAGTACTAGTACACTAACTGTTATCAATCTAAAAATTTATTCAGTGTGCTGGAGCCCTACATACCATTAAACTGAGATCAGGCCCCTGGATCATGAAGCAATCTAGAACGTAAGTCAAAAAAATGCACACTACTTTAGTTAATGATTCTTCATTGAAACCACTGTCAAAATTGACAGCTACATGTATTAATTAAAAGAGTCTTGATATAACATTATTGATTACAAATTTCAATGATAAAGAATCATTTTATGACTGACTAAAATTTTGACTTAAGTCTGAACTTGCTTAATTCATGATCCCGAGGCCAGAATGAATTCAATATAATGTTAAGCGATGCACGAGTACTTTTCAATAGTAAGATTTTTACTTTGTATCTGCATAAAATTTTGAACTATACACGCATGGCCTTGTCACTTTTCGATTACGATTGTGTAGAATAAATTTTACCATTTAACGTTAAGACTGTTTCTCAGTTTAAGATTTTAAGGCCTGGACACTAAACCATGCGTGCGTTTGACGCTCCAATATATTTTGTCATCAAAAGTTATAGCGCCCTTTCCCATTTTGTTACCCACACGTGCATTTAAACGGAAAGTATATTTTTTCTAAAACTAGATAATTATACATGTACCTGCCGGAATTAAACTTTCGAAACCTAGGTACTATTTTATACTTGTGTCTGTAACCACTAATTTCTCAAAAATTCAGTTCACCTGCATAGAAAAAATATACAACTCCAGTGGTCACATCAGAGTTCGATGGTCTGCTCGAAAACCCGATGGTGTGAGACAACGAAACCCGATGTTGTGACACGCCAAAGTCTGATGGAGTGACTCGCCAATGTTTGAAAAGCCCCATGATTCTCAATTCGTATAAAATATCGAAAAGTGTTTATTGTATATAATGATTTGACCAAATTACCTCAAATACAATTACAAGTATTAGATAGTGCAAAACACAAGCAAAAATGAATCGGGGGGGGGGGGGGGGGGGGAAGCCGGGGGAATTCATTATTTCAACACCGAGGGCCTATAATGCTAAGATTTGATTATTGATGACAATGGCCATTTTTAAACGTAATAGATATTTTTACACAGGATGTTTTTTTGGGGGAAAACGTTACCATGGTAGAGACGTTTCCACCTTTGGTTGTTTTTTTTTTTTTTTTTTATAATTTATTGTTTTTGTTCCATACATACTAATACTAATGTTGACATTATTAAATTCAGTTTTTATAAATTTTATACACATGCATACTCACTCACACACAAGTATAATTACATACATTTTTCAATATTAGTGGTAAATGGTTACTTTGCTTCCAAAAAAACAAAAAAACAAAAAAAAAACAAAAAAATAAAAAACAAAAAAATAAATTACAAATAATAATACGAATAGTAATAATCATAATATCATATAAACTAATCTAAAATGTTTTTCCATGTAAGCCACAATTTTTCAAAATTGCGCAGCTTTTGATTTTGGATAGCAGCATATTTTTCTACATGGTATTTTATTCTTAAATGACTGAGTAATCCAAGAAAATTTGGCATTTTGTTTTGCATTAAGGATATAAAAATATATTGTTTAACATATAGAATTATGAAGTTTATAACCCTGTTATTGTTTGACAATGGTAGATCACCGAGAATAACATTCGAAACATTGAAACCAACTCTTTCAGAGGTTTTTCTGTATATATGAAGACTTAAATCACTCCAGAGTGTTTGTACTTTATCACAAGCAATGAAAACATGTATTATTGTTTCAACATTTTCCATACAAAAACCACAACAATCAGAAGTTTTAATGTTAATTTTCTTAAGGTATTTTCCAACAGGAACAATTCTATGTAAGATTCGAAATTGTAACCACTGGGCAGAAGAATCACTAGTGGTTTTATAACAAATTTTAAAAACATCTTGCACTGATATTGTGTCTACTCCATATGGCCTAAGCTCTGCCTCCCACTTGCTGATTGAGGTTGGAATAGCCTCATTTTTATTCAAGAAATTATAAAAGATTTTTGAGCATTTTTCAGAAGATATGAGAGGTTCAAAAAATATAGGTACATATGGATTAGGAAGTCTTTTGAAAGAAGACCTATCTATTAACAATGATTTCAAATATTTTGAAATAGCTGTAACAATGCTATTGTATTGCATCACACAACTATCAGATAGATTGTATGTGTTTTTAAGAACTCCAAAGTCTAAAAGATTACAATCATCATCAAAAAAATCTTGCACAACCTTTATTCCCTTTTCATACCAGGATTTAAAAAAAACTGGTTTGTTGTTAACTTTTATTTTAGAGTTATACCACACTGGAATATAATGAAATTTGTTTTTAAAGTGCGGAGAGTAAGTAAAAGATTTCATATAACATGACCAAGCAATCAAAACATCTTTCCAAAAGGCGTTATTTTCTTCTAACAAACAATCAAACACAAAACTGTCTCCAAAATCATACAATTTCTGTAAAATATCATCTCCATTGAGAGCATAGAAAATATCCATCCATGGTTTATGTGAGCAAGTTAACCTTTTAATCCATGTACATTTAAGTGATGTAATAAAACTTCTAACATCTACCATTTTCATACCACCTGACAAGTAGTCTTGTGTTATAAGAGACCTTTTAACTTTGTCTGTTTTGGATTTCCATAGAAACTCAAAAAAAGCTTTGCATATAAATGCTACAATCTCCTTTTTGGGAGTAGGAAGCGATATAAATAAATGATTTAGTTTTGGAATTAACAAACTCTTAATGACAGTGACACGACCAATTGGAGTAAGAATTCTTCTTTTCCATTGTTCCATAAGTGCAATGATTTTTGGAATCTGATTACCAAAATTAATATCAACAATTTCAGAAAGTTCAACGGAAAATTGGAAACCTAATAAATTAAAAGATGTAGATCCCCAGTCTAATTTCCATCTGGTATGATGAAACACTTGATCAGAGAATTTTTTTGAACCAATCCACACAATTTTTGTCTTAGATGTATTAATTTTAAGTCCTGAAAAGCTGGAGTAAAAATCTATAGTTTCTAATGCTTCGAACAAGGATTTTGGTGAACCATCAAGGGCTAACAAAGTGTCGTCTGCATACTGTGATATTATATGTTCTTTATTATGAACAAAAATGCCCTTAATATCATTATTTTGCTTTATAAGAATTGAAAGGATTTCTGCACATATAATGAATAAATATGGAGCAACAGGATCTCCTTGTCTACAACCCCTTTGTATGTCAAATTGTTCTGATAAAAACCCACTTTGTAAAATGCAGGCACGGAAATTTGTGTTTAAAATTTTTATCCACTGGATAATATATTCTCCAAACCCAAAATAACTTAAAACTTTATAAATAAATGACCATGACATAGAGTCAAAGGCTTTTTCGAAATCAATGAGGACCAAAAGCCCTGGAATTTCATGTATCTCTGTGTACGACATCAGATCATAAACAAAGCGAGTATTTTCCCCTATGTATCTACCTTTTATGAAACCAGATTGTGTATTTGAAATAATATTGTCCAAAACTTGGTTGTTTATTGAACTGCAAGCAACGACTTTACTAATAATGTCGACAGAATTCGACGTAATAAACGTTAAATTTCCAACACCATCGAAATTAGGCGTACCCAACCACTTTGGCGTAGTCGAGTATCGGCTCTAATACTGGAGCCTGCTGCCCTAATTGTGTAGCAGGCCCTAATATTGGATCCTGCTGTCCTAACAGGTGTCCTAATGGCTCAGGAGGCCTGAGCACTGGAGCCTGCTGCCCTAATGGTGTAGCAGGCCTTGGTACCGGAGCCTGCTGCCCTTATGCCCTAACATCGTTAGGTCTCTGGGCAAAGTATATCAGGGGAGAGATAGCATTGGCGGATCCAGAGGGGGGGTTCCGGGGGTCGGAACCCCCCCTTTCTCTGGGACATATGAATTTTTTTGAAAACTTGAAATGCCTATTTAAAGACATGTTTTCCCATTTATAATATAAATACTCTAATTATCGCAATTAAAGGCTTTTAAAATTGCTTATTTTAAGAATTTCGTACAACGTACCATAATTTACATGTATTTATTATATGAAAAAAAACCCCTAACGATCTTTTTATCTAAAAAAGTACTCCCCTACAGCATCTGGTGTTCACTTCCATGAGTAAACACGTGGAAAATAAAAAAAAAATCATAAACTTATGCAGTATCGCATAAAAACAAAGATTTATAATAACTTTTAAAATGTATTTTCTGCTCCATTTCTTAAAATATCGATTATAGTTCATACAGTTTTGTATTGACAAGCCATCGAGTAAAACGACGTTCAAGTACGAGTACACGCATTTGTTTTACTTTTAAAAGCTACTTTCAAATATATTTTTTAGTTAATAAACTTAAATAACTATGATAGAAAAGTTTTACTTCGTTACATACGAAAAATACAAAGAAAATTATATAATAGCTTGTCGTAATTAGTCTGAATTATAATTTTTTTTCTTAGTGTATATTTCTATTAAGCATAGACGCGCGTTCTCATTGCTGGAGACCTGTTTTTTAAGGCTAGAAATTATGCAAATCTTCCTTACCTAAACCAATACGCCAAATAATGCCGTGCACTCTGATATTAAAATAGATATGAAAAAGATATTGATGAGATAAATGTTTATTAAATTACGCACGGAAAACGTTCAAAAGGCCTTGTTTATTGACAAATAATGAATTCTGCATGTATTGATTTCATCAACAATTGGAACCCCCTTTTCCAAATTGCTGGATCCGCCTCTGGATAGAATGTTAAAAAGAACAGAGAGAGAGAGAGAGAGACAGAGAGAGACAGAGAGAGAGAGAGAGAGAGAGAGAGAGAGAGAGAGATCAGAACGGATTGCCATTTGATGTACATTTACAACTTGTTGTTTTAATACAAGTTCAAAAGAAACCTGTGTTCGTCTTCAATAGATTTTTAAAGATCTACTGGTTCTCAAAATACAACACAGAACCAACAAAAGTTTTTGATGCTGGGGCAAGGAGATCCCTTAGCATTGACTCTGGGAGCCTTAAAAGAAAAACGTCGCAGTTGGTGGCAGCGATGGGATTCCAAGAAATTATTCTTCGTATTATAGAGAACAAGACGACAGAGTTTGAAACAGAATGAAGACACCCGTCATGAGGAGAATAACAACTAAGAAGGTAGGACAGTATTTTGACAGTCCATATTCTTTGAATGACTCTGGGATAGAGCTCAATACCGAGACTGAACGTTGAACATGTCAAGTAACGCCAGAAAGTCCTAATTTTCAGGAGCTCGGGAAAAACTTACAGGGCCTTTCTGTTCAACACATGTACATTCCAAAGCCAAGTCTAAAGAGAATCCTACTTATTTGGGTACTCTTTGCCTTGATAGGATGCTCTCTAATAGTCATGACCTGGATCTACTTCCCAGTGAATAAGATTGTTCAGAAATCCCAAGAAAATGCACTAACTTTTCTGGTATCTGTAGCAAGTGCAATGTTACTTGTTATCATACTCCGAGTTGTCTGGAATATGGAAGACCAAGTCTGCTAAATACAAACAACAAAGGGGGAACATTCTTTTATTACCACTGATACACTCTTCAATGGTGGAAGTGCATCTAATGCCCCTACAGATACATAAACTCTCTGGGCAATCTGGAAGCATATAAGAACTTGAATTGGGAAATCAGAGAGAGCCCCCAGAGTGTTGCTCAGTACTTTTTAAGGGCAAGCGGAGAGTTACGCATACAGAATGTCGATTGCTGTATTGAAAGATCATGAGAAACTGAAGGTAAAACTTAATCAAAGGTTTGGACTTTCTGCCATGAAAGAGAGATACCTTGCAGATGCCAAACTTTGGAGGAAACCACCTTGCAAGATGAGTCCTTGCAAGATTTTGGACAGGCTATCGAAGATATATACCGAAGGGCCTTTCACGGAAACAAAGATGTGATAGAGGGAAATGCTATAAAGTCCTTCTTAAATAAATGTGGACAATCTGTGGACGTCTGACTTGCAGTAAAATGGATCAGAACCAGGACACTTCAAGAAACAATTTTTAGCGATATACAAGAAGAATGCTTAAGGATATGAGAAAAGAAACTGTCTAAAGAGAAGAAACCAGGTTACAGACCTGTGTATGATTATTATTATTAAGCAATAAAGCTCACACTCATATTCAACAGAGTTTAGGACACAACATAATCAAAGTCGTGCATATTATGAAGGTATGAGGAATGCTTGAAGGGACACGTTTTGAATGGAAGATAGATACAGGAGCAAAGCGAACATTCGTATCTAGAGAAACCTACGAAAGAATCTTAGATAAACCTCAGCTAAAGCCTGTTACTACGATGAATGTTGTCGCTGATGGAAGAAAAGTAGGCTGTGCTGGTGAAGCTTTTATGGTGTTAACCTTTGGAGAAATAGTTTGCGAGCATCCAGTCATAGTGGGAGGTGTCAACAATGACCTCAAAGGAGAAGATTTCGTCACAAAATTCAGATAACGTTGGGATCACGCTGAACTTAGCTTCCTAATTAATAAGATCCCACTGGTAGCAGGAGAACGTGCAGGAGCTGCACGTGTTGTTTCTTTAGAAACAACCTTTGTCACATCAGGTCGCGAAGTCCTAGTTCCTTCCGGACTCGTAGGGCGAAACAAAAACCCTCGAAATCTTCTAGGAGTTTTAAAGGGACATGATCACGATTTTGGTCAAATTCTATTTTTCTGTTTTTACTATTCATAATGCTTTTATAATAATCACATGAAAGAGGTATAGCGCACTCAATAAATGATTTGGCCTCAAATATAGCATTTTGCAAACATCAGACATTTTCAATATTATACAATATTTAGTTTAAATATATTCAAAGAAACGCAAATTACACAATCACCATGCTCTAAGAGTCTTTATTATTATACGACATCATTAAAATATTCAGGTTTTGTTAGGGATATATAGGAAAGTAGTTAGTATACGATAAAAAATTGGATATTTGACTATTTGAACCACTCTAATCCAAGACATCCGATTAAAATTATGTTCTACAGGTATTGTAGTATACGTTTACATTGAATTAGTTTTGGTTTAACGTGGTCTTCGTACTGAAAATCATTAGACAAATATTTCAGAATGGGGTGTCGATCCCGGAACGCGATTAGCCTAATTAACTTCATGGCAGAAAGTGTAGGGCGAGTTATCCATTATATCTGACAACTTTTGTTAATTAAAACATATGCAAATAAATATGCATGCACAAGCATTTTTTAGTTTCATGCATTTTTAACACGATGGATTAATTGGTGGTTAAACTTATACATTAATTTGTTAAAAAGGAACATATTGTGTTCTACGTCTATATTAATTAATGTTATGTATGCATAAAACTGGGAAGTTCAGATACGGGGTCGAACTTATTTTTTTTTCAAAACAGTCTGAAATTCTTATTTGGAACAGTGATAAAAATTACAGTGAAACTTGACTTGAAGAACAAAATAAGACGCACTGTAGCAACCTCTAATGATACAACGTCCACTAATGATATAATGTTGCATTAGTGGTCAGGATGTTGACCGCTAATGATATAATTTTATCATTATCGAACAACTTAACCGTCCGCTAATGATATAATTTCAGATTTATATCATTAGCGGTCAAAAACCGTAACCTCTAATGATATAGAAAAAAAATGAGAAATATGTACTAACTTGACCACTAATGATACAGATTTGCAAACAATTTCAGTTGCAGTAGTGGATGGATTTGAAACCTTTAATGATATAACATGATAAAAGATTATATATATATATATATATATATATATATATATATATATATATATATATATATATATATATATATATATATATATATATATATATATATATATATGGGTTTGTTAATTATAGAACAACAAAAAATATCAATTAAAGTTGGTTGAATTAAAACTACTTAAACAATATGGATCATGTCGTTGTAACAAAGAATATTAACCCGAGTTAAAAATTGACCCGCGTTACATATTTCAACATTATTATTGATTAGGGAGGGGATGGGGGTGGGGGGGGGGGGCTTTTCGAACGTTGAAAACTGAGACCAAAAGTCGTAAAATGTAAACCCGGAGTTCATTTTTCAACGTTGATTATTGATTTTGGAAAAGGGGGGGGGGGCTTTTCTAACGTTTAAACTGAGACCAAACGTCGTGAAATTTATACCTGGGATCATTTTTCACCAGCTTAAAAAAGTTTTTGTCTAATATCTAATGACCTCACACGTTGAAAAATGACCATCTACAGGTTTTTGAACTGTCTCTGGAATGTAACTTGCTCTACGCAATTATTATGTATCTGATAAAAAATTTCAGCTTCAATCTTAATTTATTTTGAGAATTCATGATAATTAACTGACAGCACAATAATGAACAGATGTCATATTTTATCAGACAAGTCGCGATCAGTGATTATTTATTTATTCAACTTAACAATAACTTTTCTTAAACTTGAAAGATTAACAATATTAAATGATGAATAAAAAGCTACTGATCTTGACTTGACAGTAAAAAAATATTGTGTTCAATACAGATATACAAACACTACACAGAAACTTTTTCGTGGGTGTGTTTAAGGAGTATTGAACATTTATGACGCATTCGCTGGTGTAACAAAGAATCTTGACCCGGGTTGAAATTTGATCAGGCTGAACCTAGCAGCTACTAACAGCAGCCACAAAGCCCGTAGAAGCTAGCAGCCAATAAGGAAATTCATCAAATTACTGAGATTACTCGAACAGAAAATTATATTTTACTTAATTATCGACATTTTTAATTAATATCAAAATGATTAATGCTCAATAATTTGTACGAGCATTGACGACTTCCGAAGCAGTTAAGCTCACTTGGATAAGAGTTATAATTGCGTCTTTGTTGGATATAAATGAAATAAGTCTATACGGGTCATAAGTTATGAAAATAATGTTATCCTAACTGTAGTCTTATTGATACAAATAGAAAAACTATATGCATCGTATAAAGCGATACAAAAGACATGATAAAGTAAAGTAAATTAAAAAGCATAAAACGATACAAATACATTAAAAACCCCAAGCCAATCCATTGTGGCAAGACAATTTGTTTATATCGAAGTTGAACATGTGCGTGTTTAAAAATTTATCATCGGGCCTTTTCACTCCCCCGGAAACAACATCAATCGAAAACAAAAAGACATCGTATTATTACGAATATGAGATAATAGAACACCCAGCATTGTGATCTTATTCTCATAAAAAGTTATCATATGTTGCAGTCAAAACCGGCGAAAATCATCAGGTGTAATTGGGATTATTTTGTCTCAGCCATGTGAACCTTCGAAGAATACAACAAGGACAATGAACAGGGTCGGTTTAGCTCACCCGAACTTTGTCATATTTTTAGCATTTCACAATGATATAGGGGTGAAAGGCGGGCCATTATCTCTTTTATCTTTGAAGTGTGCATCAAACGGATACCAGGGCAGTGTAGGGGACGTATGGGGCTATTATTATCCGGTCTCAAATTTGGGCTGTAGGGTACCACCAAGTGGCGCCCAGGGGTTCTGGCTCATTTCAGGGGTTTTTATCTCACTTGAGATTGATCACAAGAACTTGGAAACAGTAGGATTAGGTAGAAGGCATCAAGAGGTATTCATAATAAGCCTTTAAGGGCACCCATGACCCCTACAAGGGTTCAGTTAGCTCAAATATGACAAAGTTCGGATGAGCTAAACCGACCTTTTTCATTGTCTTTGTTGTATTCGAAGGTTCACGTCAAAATATGGCTGAGAAAAATTAATCCCAATTTCACCTAATGAATTTCATTTTCGCTGTGTTTGACTGCCACATATGATAATTTACTTATGAGAATAAAATCACAATGCTGGGTGTACTATTGTCTCATATTCGTAACAATACGATGTCTTTTTAGTTTTCGATTGATGTTTTTTCCAGGGGAGTAAAAAGGCCCAAGGATATTTTTTTTAACACGCACATGCTCAACTTCGATGTAAACAAATTATCTTGCCACACTGGAATGGCTTGGGGTTTTTATTGTGTTTGTATCGTTTTATGCCTTTTAATTTACTTTATTTTATCATGTCTTTTATTTCATAATATCATAATCAATCTTTTACATTATAATATCACTTTATGCGATGCATATAGTTTTTCTATTTGTATCAATAAGTCTACTTAGGATTTTATTATTTTCATAACGTATTACCCGTATAGACTTATTTCATTTCTATCCAACAAAGACGCATTTATAACTCTTATCCAGGCGAGCTTTACTGCTTCGGAAGTCGTCAATGCTCGTACTTTGATGAATTTCCTTATTGGCTGCTAGCTTCTACGAGCTTAGTGGTTGCTGTTAGTGGCGGCTAGCTTCAGCCTGGTTGAAATTTGACCGGATATCATTTTTCAACGTTGAAAAATTGATACCAAAAGTCGTGAAATTATACCTGGGGTCAGTTTTCAACAGCTTGAAAAATAACTTCTAATGACATCGACACGTTGAAAACTGACCCTGTTGAAAATTGACTCTGACTTCAGAGTTTTGAACTGTCTTCGAACAGAGGTGTAACTTGCTCTTCACAGTTTAATTGTTCATGTGTGTAATTAAAAGTCTCGGTTTAACCTTAAAAGTTTCGGTTTCAAAACTTTAACTCTTTCATACTATCCACTATATTTGCCGTCTTGGGTAATTTGACATTTTTAAGGTTGATTTTTCCGACTTCAATCATCTAATATTTCATTAGACTGAAAACATGGTATGGAGCAACCTCTAATAATACACCGTCCACTAATGATATAATGTTGCATTAGTGGTCGGGATGTTGACCACTAATGATATAATTTTATCAAACCCGGGTCAATTTTCAACCTGGGTTAACATTCTTTGTTACACCGACATAATCACCATTGTTGAAGTAGTTTTAATTCAGCCATCTTTAATTAATATGCTTTGTTGTTCTAATATATAATTAACAAACCCACATATTCAACTTAACAACAGATTAGTGATTCAATTGTGCTACAGACCACAATAGCAAATAATCTTATGAATTGGACCTTTTTTATACTTATAAAATCCCGCTGAAAGTTTAACAATAATTTTTTAATATCGTAAAATTGCTTTTCTTCAATTTTTCTTAAACTAAAAATATTTAGCACAACTCCTTTTTGATAAATGATAATCAATTTGAATCTTCAAGTAAACAGACGAAGTCATAAATTGTATTTATTTTGTCTGTATGGGACTATTTCAGTTCAAGTAAAAAGGCAAAAATGTCAGGGGAAATGTCAGAATGTATTTTACAATGAAGGACTATATATATGATCAAATCACTGCGCCACCCCCCCCCCCAAAAAAAAAAATAAATAAATAAAAATTAACCAATTCTTACATAGTATCGTATCAAAATCAAATCTTTATCCAACGTGATATAGAGGTTATCTAACATTAGACCCAACATTAGTCACCATCGTCCCTGACCTGTCCATCTATGACGTCACTTATGCATTTTTTTTTCCAAATGTAAATATCGTCATTTTTTCTTGATACTTTTCCTTTGTAAGTATAGAGCGCAGGTATACTCAAATACGATTTAATATTTCGAATATATATATATATATATATATATATATATATATATATATATATATATATATATATATATATATATATATATATATATATATATATATATATATATATATATATATAATTTTATATCAAATTATATAATTATATTATATCATTAAAGGTTGCAAATCCATCCACCAATGCAATTGAAAATGTATGCAAATGTGTATCATTAGTGGTCAAGATAGTACTTATTTCTCATTTTTTTTCTATATCATTAGAGGTTACGGTTTTTGACCGCTAATGATATAAATCTGAAATTATATCATTAGCAGACGGTTAGGTTGTTCGTTAATGATAAAATTATATCATTAGTGGTCAATATCCAGACCACTAATGCAACATTATATCATTAGTGGACGTTGTATCATTACAGGTTGCTACAACGCACTTAATACTTGAAATAAAATAAAAATGTTGTTATTTTTCCCAGACAGCTGCAGCAACAATGATTAAGGCTACGTACATGTACAAATCATCCTTTTTAAAGAAGAGTCTTCATCCCTGCTCCTCTAAATGCCCAGCAATGCAGCTAGCTGATTTTTTATTTCAAAATATGTTTAAAAGCAATAGTTTTAAAAAAATTGTATACAGTATAAAATGCAAAAATGAAAAAAAAATACGGTTTTACATAAAAAGCATTGTTTAATTTTAATGTGTAAAGTGTTAATTTCCGCGCTTGCGCGGATATCATCTAAAAAGAATAGTCCAGTGAATACCCAGACCAGCAAGACAGTCAGACATACAATGCTAGATGAACAAATAATAAACAAACTGAACTCGCTAAAATATTGAGCAATTCAACATTAAATTATTGTCACAGTGTTGTGTATTTTTATTTTATTTTCATGATTTGGAATATATTTTGAATATTAATTTGAAGAATTATTTATTAGTTTTTAAGTAAGTGTTTTTTATTTCTGGAGTTGCATTGAAAAGATATATATCATTTTCCCCTTGTGCTGATATTTGGAGTTATCTGCCCTTTATCATACAAAAAAATCAATTTAAGCCTTCTTAAAGTGGTTAAAATCATAAATATTGTTATCTATTCAAGCAGTTAACCAATTTCATTGATGGAAAATATCTAAAAACAGAAGTTTATGCTATTATTATTTTTTAAGACTCAATTAATAGGCTTTCTTGCTTGGAGTTATCTGCCCTTTGCAAAAAATATATAGAAACAAATCTTATAAAGCCAAATTAAATTATCCTGATACATTGAATTTTAAATATTTTGAAATATTTAATCAGTTTCTAATTTATTTTAGCAAAAAAAGTATTTTTAAGGAGTTTTATGATCAACTTATTGTTTAAAAAATATTTGATAAAATTTTTAGGGGGTAGGGAAGCAATCGCAACTTCTCGGGTCTTACCGGCAGGCTCGGAAAAACACCTCGAATGTATTAACATCACCGGATGTTAGAATTTTATACAAAATGGAGTCGCTTCCCAGTAAAATAAGTATCGGCTAGACAGTCCTGTATGTCGCTTCTGTGTTATATTTTAGGGTATATCGTTTACTTTAATGAAGTATAGCTCACATCTTAACAGATCGTAAAATGTGTTCTATTTATTTCAAGTTTTACAAAAAGGGGATTGTCATGGACGCTGAGGTAATACATTCGAGGTGTTTTTCCGAGCCTGCCGGAAAGGCCCGAGAATTAAGTTGCGATTGGGTAGGGAAGGTGTCAAATTAACAAATTTTGGAAGTAAAATAAACAAAAACGAAAAAGATACTTGCTCTAGTTTTTGTAAATAATATTTTAATATATTAATATGATGTTTTAAAATTTTTACATTTGATTTATTTTTTCTTTGCCTGCAATTTTTGAGAGCCTTTTAAAAATACAGGGTGAAAATTAAAATATCAAAATTTAGAAATTTTGGACATCTTTGAGCCACCAGCTTTAAAATGACAGGCACGTAGTATCGGGGGGGGGGGGGGACTTTCAGACTAATGAACCTTCGAACTACTTGGCCTTCGGCCTAATGAACCTTCGAGCTACCGTGCAGACCCGACTCGGAAAGTAAACCGCGACTAAACCCTCGGATTACTTTTTCGGTCTACTAGAGTAGACCCAGAGTAAACCCAACGTAAACCCAGAGTGGACACAGAGAGTAAACTCCGATCAGAAATAAACCCATGAAAGCAGACGCTGCATGTTGTATTTGGAATTACAGGCAGTTTGATTGTAAGATAAAAGACGTGTCTGCTACACTCCCAGTAGGTAAAACGGATCCCAAAGGCAAACCTCGAGTAAACCCAAAGAAACCCCGAGTGGACCCAAAGTGAACCCAAAGTAGACGCAAATTTACAAAAAGCAAAATTAATCCAGAGTAAAACCCGAAAGTAAACCCTGGGTTTAGATAGGGTCAGCTCTGGTGTTAGGTTGGGTCTGATCAGTACTGTATAACAATTTTGGTGGAGAGCTACATGAACATCGTAATCATGCATTCAATTTATTTACCACTACAGAAGAAGGGAAAATATTTCTAAGACTAAATTCAATTTCTGACCAAGGGGCCATGAATTTCACAATTTTGGTAGAGAGCTTCATAATTTTAAATATAATAATGCATTTAATTTATCTCCCCTAACTGAGGTACCAGAGAAACGATATCTAGGGTTTTTGCGTTTTCCCAAAAAAAAACCCACCTGAAAAGCATCGTAAATAATTATAACGATTAGATTTCTTCCAATAAAGTTTAAAATGTGAATTTTAACGTATTTACACGTTAATTCATCTTACAATACACAAAATAACAACGGAGTTGGTTATTTCTCGTCAGGATTAGGGCATGTCAAGTCTTTGTACGGCGTACAGCTTTGACGAAAAGTATAATCTGAAGAGATAGCGTTTTCTGACGGCTCAGCTGGAGCGATAACGTATGGAAATCTGTGAAGAACGTCATCCATGTTTACTCTCCCTTTAAAAAGGTTGATCCGTACTTGAGAATCGAGCGCAATATGTTTGACAAACACTACACCTTTAACGCAAGTGAGGGTAAACGAAACATCCCATATATACCACTGCAGCCTATTCATATTTTCTCCAAATTGCTGCCCCCTTCCCCCACGTTTCGGCGCAGCAAAGTTTACATGTAAGAGCCCCCCCCCCCCCCCCTCCCCTTTTTTAGAACTACATTAAAAATGTGAAAGAGGAAATGAACAGTGAAATTGTAAATTATAGATTTTCGGAACAAGTCTGTACTTTTACCTTCTTTTTTTTTTTTTGATCAGTCTCCCCCCCCCCTAAATGTTGCTACGTGCCTGTTTATCCATCTAGTAACTAATCTCTTGTCGATTCCAAGGTGGCCTCCATGTGTTCGAGAATGTATGCTTTTTAGAATATCTACATGTATCTTTCCCTTGTTTGCGATAACTCTGGGGTCATTCCTTTAGAATTGTAGAAAGGAACACCGTCTCCTGCTATAATCCTCTTACAATCTATCATTAAATTTCTTTTCCTTTTCTCCGAATTCCTCTTTGTATGTAGTTTTTACTTCCAGAGCGCGTTTGCCTTCCATTTTTTGGAGTGCAGAATGACATACTTAGGTAATTGCAGCAGTCATTTATTTTTTATTTGTGAATCTAATATGTAAATGTTTAGTTCAAATTAACTATATTTTTGTCATTTTACCAAACAATAGAACAAGTTGTTTATTGGTTTATATCCCTTATTGGTTGTAATGTGGAATACTATGTCTTGGGGGAGGGGGGTTGAATAACGTGACGTGTACATTATTTGAATATTTTGTTTTTTGTTTTTTATTGGTTATGTCCTTAAAAGGAACGAACTGAATAAAACCCCGAAAACCGACTGAAAGATGTGTAAACATTGACAGCCCTAAAAATGATACGTTGCTTTCTTTGATGATTCATGCGGGTTATGAAGGTAGCGATCATTGCAGGAAAAAATTACATAACCCGCTAACGCGGGTTATGTATTTTTTCTGCAATGTCGCTACCTTCATATCCCCAATGAATCCCCAAAGAAAGCATTTTATTGTTTAAAAACATTAATGCTCGACAAAATATATAGATGTGTCATGCGATACATTGACAATATAACATGTTGTTCTTTACACTTGGCTTACGTTACTCTTTTGTTTAAGCATGCATCTTTATTGCATTTGCATTGTTCATTCATCCATTGTGAAATAAATCAATACCAGTTATCTCAGCTGAATATATCACATTGCTTCGTAAAATATTTGTGAAATAGTGTTAGCCGACTCAAGACGACAATGGGAAGCAATTTGCGGATCATAAGTATACTGCTGTCTGTTACAAAATTTGATGTAATTAGTGCATGGGGATCGGGTAAGATAAAGCTTTAATACATATATTTTTCCAAATTTAATTTTTAAGAAAGGATTTGTTTTATATTTAATTACAATTAACCAATCATTTTTGTAGCTCAACCAGACTGTGAAAGTTATGAATTTTTTGGAAATTGCATCAAGGAAGACTTATGTTTGTGCTATAGCAGCCAATTGAAATGGTATCGTACCTCGTTTGCTGATATAAGACGTTTTAATTCTGAGGTCCAATCCTTTTCGGATATCTGTGGTGCCTGTTCTAGTCGTAAGTGAAAACTGTAAAGGGGGGGGGGGGGTTCTTGTTAATTGTTGTGAAACTTTTTGAAATTAAACGGGTCTGATATAACCTAAAGATATGGCACAAGTTGTAAATTTTTTTTTACATATACGTAGCTGAAATATGTACGAAATGCTCCTTAACCGATACATAAATCGGCCAATTAGAGTTGTTACCATGTCAACGACTCTAGTGTAAATAGTTGAATTTATGTCGAATTTGTTATTTTATTCTTTATAGAAGTAAGATAAAAGGATCTATTGCGAAAAAAAATTATATTGACCTATAGGACCGGTATTGGTTTCTGTCTTTACAAAAAACATATCGATTTCCGTTCCACTTCTTGATTTATGGCCATACACTCTTAGGTTCTAGTTCTCATAATGTATAGTGATTGAAAAGAATGTTTCACAATCGTTGTCCGAAGAGTATGAATTATGGTCGCTTTTTTAACTTGATTATATATATCTTTAAATTTTATTTTCAGTTTACTTTTTATGATACATGTACGATACATGTTCTTGATATGCGTTTATTTATAACCAGGGACATATTAGTAACTATCGTAAGTATCGCGTGACGCGATTTAAAAGGTTACAAACCCTTTGACCCTTTGCTACAAATAATGCACGTCGCCTTAGTTTTTGAACAAAAATAACAGGAAGAATGATTTTTGTAGATGTAGAAGGATTTTATGAGGCGTTCTTTATCATTCATCGTATATTCAGCTGAACTCTTTTCAGTAATATGTTTTACGGTGTAACCGTTTGGAGGGCGAAGCCAATATAAATGGGGCTATAGATCAGTAGATGCCCTTTCATCATCTCTGGCCTGTCATTTCATATATTGTTTTGTTTGGACTCTAATCTTATTGCTTGTTAAATTTGTTCAAGCCCTAATATGCCATAGACTATAGTCTGTCCCAAGCTAATGTTTCCATCACATTTTGACGATTTAGAAACATATACAGCTAAAAGAAATACAATTGAAATCCTTCATTAAAACCTCATCCCTTTGTTTTACTCAGAGATTTTCACAGGAACGAAAAACAGATTTCTTATGGAGATTTATCTTTTTTTCATTCGGAAGTTTCTTGGAACACCTCACACAATTTTCAAATGCTTTAATCCAGATCTTATTTTATATAATTTGCTATACAAATATCCATAGATTTTTATTTAACAGCCGCTCTTTTAGCCGAACAAGTCAGAGAGAGAGAGAGAGAGAGAGAGAGAGAGAGAGAGAGAGAGAGAGAGAGAGAGAGAGAGAGAGAGAGAGAGAGAGGGGGGGAATTCAAATACAAAAACCTGTAAACAAATTTTCATTCTGGTATGTAAATCAATATTGTTTAAACCCTGAAATATTTCATCTTCGCAAGCCAAGGGTTTCTGATCCGCGCCGCTCTTGCAGATCACACACCAATGGCTAGCGAAGGTAGGGGTATTTATGAATAACTCATAACTAAGCAAAAAATCTTAGGACAGAATTTAGCTGCATTTTTGTTGTTGTTGTTGTTGTTATTTTGATTCTATCAATATACATGTATATTATTTTAATGTCTTACTGTCTAGTCTGAAGTAATTTATACATAGATGGGATAATACCTGGCTGCAGCTACATGTAGTACCTACATTGCAGATCTCTGGATAATTTCTCAGCATGAAGTATTTTAACGTTTTACTCCCTTATTTTAAATGTATGCAAAAAACATTAAATAAAGAGTAATGTATACATATTATCTTAAGTAAGAAAATCAATATATCTCGAGAATATTTCACTTGTATGGACAAATAATGAGATTATTTTTGGTCCCTAAATTCACTAAAATTTGTCATTCAAACACCGAATTATTAAACATTCAATGATTGATTTGTGCATTAAAACTACCCTCAGGCTGGCTAATTCACATCATAAGTTGCAAATTATGTCCTTCATTTATATTGTACATACCAGGGTATATATCTGAGTTTGTCTGACAAATGTCGCACATTTAGTGTCCAATGCATCATATCTATGATTGTGAGTGCAGATCAGTACTTCCTATTATGCATACATTTAAAGTATTTATAATGCATATTCGAATGATTTACACATATTTTTCTTTTGGGGGTGGGTGGGGGTGAGGGGAAATTAGAATGGGGAAATATTTTACAATGTGTCTGTCAAAGATTATGATGTCTACAAAATTAAGTTTTGATTAGCTTTAAATTTGTTTTTATTGAATTAGTTATTGGTGGTAACTTAGTTTTTTTATATTTTGATGATCAATTTGAATTCTGGGTACGGAATGACCTGGATATGAGTATGTCAGGCTACGATTTGAGATGAAACATAAAAAACAAAATTTCAAATTGAAGTCTTTGGTGTTTTCAGAAAGTAATCAGAATATATACATTTACCATCGATATGCATTTAAGGTTGTCCATCCATAACTAAGGTGAATTTAACAATTTTAATTGATCTATACTACATCAAATACATATTTTGAAGCTATTATGTGGCTGACATAAACCAAACTTGGGTGTGTGTATGTAGTCAATTAATTGAACTTTTTGCACTTAAAACTTTTTTAAAGAGTTGTCTGCCCTTTAGGAAAATTAACAAAAATCATTTTCTGAAAATATGTATGGTAAACTGTGAATTATTTTAGCATATTCAAAGGCGGAGAAAGCTTTTGCAACTTTTTACCAAGAGAAATGTGAGAAAACTACTTGCACTAAAGAAATATTTTTAAAAATGCATTTTTCTCATAGACTTCAATATTAACTTCAACATATGATGAATTTATTAAAATTAATTTTTTTTAAAGATTTCAAAGGTGAAACTTTATTATTTAATAAACTCCTTAAAATCACACTAATATTTTAGTGATCAAACTTGCAATCTATTAGATATGAAATATGATAGTTATGGATGGACTACGTTAAGGAAGAAGATCGAAGTTAAATATACAAAATGCATAATATTTTGTACGAAAAAGAAAAAGATGTTTACAAATGCTGTTAATTAAAAAAAAAAAAGTACGCCCACATATGAAATCGAACAAGGGCACAAAAACATCCTGAGAAATATAGCTAGCGGTTCAACCTACTGAGCTATCCAGAACTTACATTCTCCGGTGTGAATATAAACTAATATTATAGAAATCAGTTTCTGAAATTTTTGTCGGTTTGCAAAATTCGACCCCAGGGCCAGGGTGCCCCCCCCCCAAAAAAACTCTATCTCAATTTATTCCTTTGAACAAAACCTATCAAAATATTTTAGACCTTTTTAGGGGCAGGCCGGTCCTGAAGGATATCCAGGCCATAAACCATGCAGAAATATACTTGTTTTTTCCAACTTTGAAGATTAATAATAAAATTGCAAGAGCAATACGATATATAGGTTCAAAATGCAAATTCGAAAAATGTACTATAGAAAATATATTTTTTTTAAATTTGATTTTCAAAAGTGATTTTTTTTCTGGGAAATCCCCTACAGATCAATTCAGTTGTCATTTGCAATAGGTCCTTACTTATATTCTCATTTCTTTACCCCCGTTTTATTCAACGTATGGTTAACATATTTAAATTCAGTAGAATGACGTTAAAAAAATTTTAAATTCTCACACAGGTTAATTGATACATTGATTGATTTTCTATACCAGATGACTCCATGACATTTATTTGATTCGTTTAATGCTCACGTCCAGAGAAAAATCGAGTTTACATACTAATGAATTTATATTATTCATATTATCATTTTATATGTATTCAGATTGCACTTTAATAAAATATCTCAACGAGCTACAAAATGAATATTTGAAATCGCCTCACATTGCAAAATGTGTGTTAAAAAAATTCTATGTGGTATTTGAGTCAAACAAGAACCTTTAAAAATGAATAATAAGTTAACGTGTCAGTGATTACATTGTATGTAATCATAGAGTAATGAAAACGCCTAAAGTGGTCAATTTTGATAATATTTGGATTTTGCAGTAGAAATAGTAATGTATCTAATAACAAAAGTGTCAAATTATTATTATCTTAATTAGACTCTACATAAACATAATAATTTATAATATTTACATTCCACATATTTTTGCTTGTAAAGTGTGTTGAAAGCTACGACAGTTATAACACTGTAATGCACACAGGGTACTCAAAGGTTAAAATGACGAGTTTCATTATGACGTCACAAACGTTGAACTCTGTTAACTGCAACGTCACAAGCGAAAATCAAAGTTCACGCTTGCGGCTGTTACTGTGGCTCTTCTATTAATATGAACTTACCCTTAGGATAAGATAGGAATTTTAAAGTATAAATCACATTTGCAGACAAGGAATGAAGTTAAAATAATGTAAATATAAGCATTAAATCATGATTTTTTGAAGTATACAGTCTCATAACTGCAGCGATGTTTGCATACAAATTTTCATAACGCGCTAACACGCGTTACTCAATTTGTATGCACACACCGCTGCAGTTATGAGATTGTATACTTCAAAAAATCATGATTCAATGCTATAATACACACCAGTAATATGTATTACCGTGTCACCGTTGGTCGAGTGCAGCAGGAACAACACCCCACATAGCTAAAAACGTGTTTAAGCTTGGAGAGAATTTGTTAATGAAATTCCGTAAACAATGAATTGCTTTCCAGAATTATTTATCTTTATATCCTTGTTGTTATTGGAGTTTTAATTTTTATTTACCTGTTTCATAATTTTTTACTTTGTGTAATTTTGTATACGTTGTATGCTTATTCCCTTTTCCTTTTGAGGCGTTTAATTAATTACCCATTGCCATCTAAAGGTTTGACGATATTAAACTTTTACATAGATATTTTAACTGTTTAATTTTTTAACCGGAGTTTTCAACGGAAAAATCCGGTTATTAAAATGGTGAAAATGGCGGTACCCTTATTGTGCGGATAACTCCTCCTACAGTTTTCAAGATAGGAAGTTGGTCTTTTGCAGATCAATTGTACATATATCAGAGGTGTGCATATGACTAGGATTTTGAAATCTGATAATTGATGAAAAAAAATACCAGCTTTTGAACTTAGTCATTTTTTGGGGAAATATTGCATATAGGGTACCCTTATTGTGCGGATAACTCCTCCTACAGTTTTAAAGATAGGAAGTTTGTTCTTTTGCAGATCAATTGTACATATATCAGAGTTGTGCGTATTGCTAGGATTTTAATTTCTGATAAGTGATTAGTATTTTTTGGCAAAATATTGCATACAGGGTACTCCATTTCACTGGATACGATAGGTACTGTTTATTAATTCAGGGTTGACATGGATTATGGATATAGTTTACATAAAAGAAAACCCGGTTTGCTGTCACATTGACAGCTTTTTACTTGTCTTCCTTTCTTTTTATTTATTACAGGACGTGGCTATAATTCTAAACATATTAATTGTTTTTTATTCCTCACCCCTTTGTGATTATCATTCATATGAAAAACAAGCATGGAACTAGCATGTAAACCATCCCCTTATCTAAGCCATAAAAGGTTTAAAACAGAAACTAATCAGTCAAGCGATCGCTCTTAAAACTGAAAAAGCGAGAAACAGCTGATCCAACTCTACATTTGTGGTGGGAAATATATTGAGCTCATTGTGATGTAACACATAAATTTTGTTTACGTTTCTCGAGTTTTGTAAAAGTTCTTTTGGTTCTCACCAAAGCGTGTGATTTACTCAAAACGAGTCGACAAACCTCACGAAACCGCAACTTTTGAATGTAAGGTCAGCCATTTTTGGCATTGTACTACGAGAGCACAAAAGAATGATGGGATGCCGCCAAAAATTTTCTTGATATCCCGCGCACTGGCTCTTAAAGCTCGTTTCGTTTGTGTAGTCTATATAGTTTATAAATTGACAGGATATACATTATCGTTAATTTTTATACAAATTTTACAGTTGAACCAGGAACGTGTATAAATCAAACCGCTTATTCGCGTAAGTAGTCTGTACGTAATTTTATTTTCATTCATTCATATTGACCACGCGATTAGAAAATTAAATTCGTATTCATAGGGGCATGGTGACGATTTTGATTAAAAAATTATTTTTTCGATTTTTATGTTTACAATGCTTCAGTGAGGCATTTTTAATGGGCAACCAAAATTTGAGCGTCAATTGTTGAGTTATAAGCGAGTTACAGAGCTTACAATTCTTTGCCATGTTAACAACGCTTTTGTTTACATTTTAAATGTTGAAGTAAAAATTCCGGTTTTAGACCTAAAATGATTGTGTTAAACGTTAGAAACCGTTTCCTTATGCTTTACATGAATAAGAGATAGAAAAATCAGCTTGAAAAAGATTTTAGTGGTATATTGAACCTATGTAAACAAAAACAGGATACGAGCCTTGTTTACATTACAAAGAATTGTGAGCCCTGTATCTTGCTTATAACTCAACGACTGACTCTCAAATTTCATATGATCAATAGAAATGCATTTCTAAAGCATTGTAAATAATGAAACAGAAAAAAAGATTTTGACCAAAATCGTGACCATGCCCCTTTCAAGGGGCATGGTCATGATTTTTGTCAAAAATTGTTTTTTCAATTTTAATGTTTACAATTTTTTTAACAGTGAGGTATTTTTAATAAGCAACCAAAATTTGATTGACATTTGTTGAGTACTAAGCGAAATACAGAGCTTAGAATTCTTCACTATGTAATCAAAGCTTTTGTTTACATTTTGAATGTTGACGTAAAAATTCCAGTTTTAGACCTAAAATGAATGTGTTAATCGTTAGTAACTGTTTATTTATGCTTCAAACGAATAAGCTTGAAAAAGATTTTTTACTGGTACAATCGATTTCAAACAGGTGGTAATATTTCTCTTCTGGATGTAAAGTTTTAGGCCAGTCATTGAACAATAGCATTGCAAAAGGTAACGCCCACCGATCCCGAAGAAAGCAAAAACGATTGACTGCATACACCCACTTGAACGTGTTCAATACACAAACTCCTGTAATACATTTTCACACACACACACGCACGCGCGCGCGTGCGTTCATGTGTGTGTGTTAAAGACAATTCTCAAAAACATGAACAAGTACAAGTTTTCGAAGTTAATGAATAAATTGATAATAACAAGTACAAATAAACAATTCTTAGGTTTCATTTTTTTCAGTGCACTTTCATGAAAAATATTGATATACCGATATACCTGACTGTACATGTACACGAATTACACATTCAAATTGCATTGTCATACATTGAGATATCCTGTTTGTCGGTAAAACTGCCTGATATCATTTGATAAAATATCCTTCAAGGCTTGTGTTATGGCAAATTTTAGACTTACGTGTAAATATGGTAAATATTTTTCTTGCGACAATATTTTTTAAGTTTAAGAAAACAATTTCGTCCATAAATTTAATTTGGTGTGTGTTTTTTGTTTGGCAAATGTCAATGTAAGCTTGACTATAAATCATGCTATCATTTGTAAACCTTTCACTGCGAGAGTACTTTAGCCTTTTGTATGTGAATTTTAGGTTTTTCAATATACAACGGTTTATAGTTGGTAGAGATACCTCTCCAGACACGGGGTAATATCTTCTTAGTTTTTCTTGAATTTCTTTGCATGACATGGACGGAGTTTCTCGCTTTAAACATTCAATAAATCTTTGGTCTGGTTCCGTAAGTTTACGTGGTCCGCTTTTGTTTCGCATTTTTTCGGTGCATGTTCCGTGCTCAACAAAACGTCGCCAGATTTTATTTACCGTTTTCACCGAAACTTTAAATTTTTTTGCAGTGGCACTTAATGCTCCCCAGGGTACCTTACCACTTGCACTGTCACATCCACGGTCAATTATATCCTGAATTAGCAAAGATCTTAAGTCAGTACTTAGTCCAATGCCTTGTTGGTACTCTCTTCCATACATGTTCCTTTTCGTGCACATAGTGTGATATTTAAAATGTTCACCAAAGAAATAAAAAATGATATATCAACCAGTTGGCACCAACTGTAAAATTAATGAATATCCAATGATGTCCAAATTCTGAGTAAATCTCCGATTCTTCTGGTACATGTAGTTATCGTGAATTACAAAGAAACCTAAATTTAAATAACAATATACATGTACATGTAGCAACCCCCTATTTTTGGTTAATGGTTTGTCCTATTTTGACTGTTGTTCATGAACTATCCCAATTTTAAAAAGAAACCCGTGAATTTATTGGCAAAACATAAAACGCAGAACATGGATAAAGAAGTACAAATTGAATACGGTCCTGGACGGGTATAAAAATTCAAAATATCCGATGTACCATGCACACATCACGAATTCATTTGTGACATACAGTGCCGGATTCCTTTTCTAAGAAACATTGACTTTGGGGTTAAATACCTTGACGACGAGGATACGTGGATTATAATGTACAGTGACATGTGCGTGGAGGAGGTATTCAGGAGTGCCAGACCAATCGCTGCGACCAATTTTAGGAGGTTAAAAATACAGACATACGTAGAAAACCAGCCACCTGTCGACACTAAAAAAGAGGAGACACAGAAAGAATTGGTTAAAAACATTGCAAATAAATCAGCGACAGTAAGCAGTCCATGCCCCCTACATGTATTTATAATATGACCCCCATGCAGGTAGAATTAGAGAGTGCACACGAACATCTTGCTCAATAAGAACTAAAATACTCAAATCCTGGTTTAAAGCCCGATAAACCAAAGGGTCAATGTCTCAGCATCTTCGCTAGCCAAGGGTTTTCGGTCCACTTTGCTCCCCATAAACCCTTGGCGGATTTCATTACGAAAACTCGGTGATGTGGTGGCGCTATCTAGCGAGCAACTTGAGTTGTGCCCCTTGCATATTTACATTTTAATCGAATTAAACAACGGGTTTTTTTATACACTATGGCATTAATACAACTTGAAAACATGTTGACTACCGAATATCGGAACATAATTAACGATGCTATTAAATACGAATTAAGTTATAACCTAGGGAAAGCACGGAATGTTTTATTCGTAGTGTTTTGTAAGGATCTGTACCGGGAGTGAAAAAGTCGCTGATTTCCTATATGAAAGCTTTCATGCCATAAAACCCGGTATCTTTGTCGTGAATAATGCGAACCAAAAAAATAAAATAAAACAGAGCTCATTGAACCTTTAAAAGCAATAACCATAAGCAGGAACGAATATACTAACAGGATAGGCAACTTCTACATTCGCCATGTTTACTTCCCATGCATTCACGCGAGCATTGACAAGTTTGCAGAACTATGTATAATCCCAGTAAAATATATAGGTTTTTAAAGCGATCTGGTTAGACCATCGTTGGGGAGGCACTGTACGCGAGAACTTGTGCCTCAACTTGTTAAAAGCACCGAATGTTTTACCAAAGATCACACATGTGTTTTCTTTTAAAGTTTATATTTACAAGCACTGCGATTGGATCAGCTACTCGCAGCTGCAGCCAATCATAAAACGGAGCTTGTCACCGAGTTTTCGTAATGAAATCCGCCAAGGGTTTATGGGGAGCAAAGTGGACCGAAAACCCTTGGCTAGCGAAGATGATGTCTCAGTGCCATTTGCGCCTTAAGCTTGGACACACCAAGAGAAATTGTGATTACGGAGTATGTGAAGGACCACACATATCTGGTGACATAGATAAACATGATATTGAGAAAAAGCAATTGTAAGACGCGTCGCAAAATGTCAAAACAATTAACAGAGACTTAGAAAAGTTGAAACAAAGTCTTGTATCAAAAAAAGAAATACACAGAGAAACCTGTCAGTCTTTTTTTAGTCAAGTTATTCCTTGCCAATACCAATATCGACAAATATTATCCTGTGGGATCCTTTGGCCTACGGGCCTTAAATATGACGGCTGTTCAGCCAGACATGGCAATTTTAGTAAAACATTACCGCGGAAAAGTACCTGGAAATCTAGAAGTGGAGTGTGGGCGTTTTCAAAATATTATCAAAGATAATCAAACAGAAACTGATCTTAAAAATTTCAAAGACCCTGTAAGAAGTTTCATGGAGAAAAAAGGTGTTAATTTTCCATCTTTTCCACAGGATACCCGTAAAGGCGAAAAACTACTTGTACCACTAGATTCTGGAATTCGAATTACGTCTGAATGTCATAATTGCACCCAAAATCCCGTCAGCCACGTAACCGATCGAGATGATCTTCCCCTGAAGAAAAGAAAACTTTAAGACTTCGATATTCTTCGTTATTACTTTTCTGGTTGATTAAAAAAAAGACGTGTGTGTATCATGTAAGACACTTAGTCTAGACATTTAATTTCAATAAACTAACAGGTAGTTACTTATATACTATACGAATTTTGTTTTATTCAGTATAAAATTGCAAGTTTTACGTAAATCACCTAATCACCTATTTTACTCAAATGTAAAATATTTGCTTTGCACAAAAAGCAATGCCTAAAAATAAAATGTACGACTTTGAATTTTACTTTTGCCAAGATTTTTCATTATTTTTAAGGGGATTCATTTTTTTCTTAATTTTATAAAATTGAATGAGACATGTCCATTTATCAGCAACAAATTAAGGAAGCGCGATTACACATTAATTTAGAATTGACATATGGGAAAAGATATAATGTCCAGGTAGCGCTGTGGTAAGCGCATTCGCATTTCACCGCTGCGATCCAAGTACGATCCTCGTGATCAGTAGTGGTTGCATGTGAGAGGATATAGTGGTCGCCCGCTCGGACACGTGGGTTTTCTCCGTGTACTTGGCTTCCTCTCAATTTTATACACTGAGTGGACTAGAAGACGTCATCAGTTCCTTATACGTTCCAGTGGGTAAACACAGTCAATCGTTTTTGCTTTCTTCGGGATCGGTGGGCGTTACCTTTTGCAATGCTATTGTTTAATGACAGGCGTAAACTTTTCATCCAGAAGAGAAATCTGTTTGAAATCGATGAACAAAAACAGGACACGTTTACAGCCTTGTTTACATGACGAAGAGTTGTGTGCCCTGTATATTGCTTAAAACTCATCGACTGGAACCCAAATTTCATTTGATCATTAAAAATGCATTCCTAAAGCATTTACATGTATACTACTGTATTAAAATAATAGACTCGAATTTTTAAGCTTTAATACCGATAAATCGGAAGAGTATTGCCTTTTGTTTTATATATTTTAAACATCATTCATTGGTACTTGAAGATTACCAATTTGTTTTTATTTTTTCTCAATCAAGCTTAGCTTATAAATAATCAGTGAAAATTCCTCAAAAAATTCCGGAAATCATCTGGATTTTTTAGTTTTTACAATCTAGGGAATGCGCAATACATTCACGCTGACGGGATCTTTAGTTTATGTTTCCACAAAATCATATTTGCATTAAAAAAATCAGAAACGATAGTACAAATACGTGTAAATTTTCATTGGAAATTTAATTGCAATATATTCTGTTCATATATATATACTTATTTTATGATTCCTTATGAGAGAAATTATAGAATAACAAATATACATATTTACTTAGTACTTAGCCTACTTTTGTGTTCCTGTATCTCTTAGGAGAGTGAAGATATAATGTATAGATTGTTTTATCGTTAAAATGAAAAAAATATATTTATGCCCTACGGACCCGGTTTTACGATATAATGCGTTCCGTGTATTGTCTCTGTAGCAAAGAAAATACGTGTACGTTGTTGAAAAGGTGTAGAATTTTTACACACCTTGTAAATACCTTTCATCTAAATATTTAATCCATAGATTAAATGTTTAGATGAAAGGTATTTACAGTCAGTCTCAAAATGGTTTATTATTATTAATTTGACTGTTATTTTCAATGCTTCTTCATTAATTTTCTCCAAAATCGTTGCGGGGCGATTCTGCAATTTTTTGTTACATTACGGGTATATGTGAGGCATTAATGATAAATGGTTACATTGAAATTAATGTTAAAACAGGCTTGGCCCCAGTGGATGTATTTATTTTGTAAATGCCGCTATGCAATGTCAACCCGTGCACGCACGGGTCAAAGTCTAGTTGTAGATAATAAAAACAAAAACAAAATTGACCAAAATCGTGACCATGCCCCTTTAACATATGATGAATATTTATAATGAAAACAAAAGATGCAAAATAAAATGGTATAATTTGTTTTGAAAGGTTTTAATTACTTTTTCATCTTTTGTAGTGGTTATTGACGATCTTTTAAATGTAATATATCAAATCAGTAAGTACAACGATTTTACCTTTTTATCTAAGCATATTTATTTCATTGACAAGTTTATACGCTCTAAGCCTGTAAAGAAATTTAAGACTATCATCTTAGCTCCTATCACAATAATATTAGAAATATCTTTTTTCAGCCGAAACAGAATGTTTGCAGATGTTGACAGGTATTTTTTTAAACTGCTTTTTTTATCTTATTTTAACCGCCACGTACAAAATAATCGAACAAAAGAGCACTTTTTGAAATCCCATTATCAAAGGGAAATATAATTACTAATTACGGTAACTTGTATTTTTTATGTGGCAAAATATAATCAACGAAAAATTCTCATCTGGCGTAATGCAGTCTCTTAGTTCAAGATGTAAATTATAAATAAAGGCATCTTTAAATAACGTTTGCTTCAAAAATTGTTATCTTTTGTGACTACTGCCTGAATAATCTTCATTTAAATATACGTTTTTTAAACATGCTCATTTTCATTTCAATTCATTTGGGTTATGGTTTATCGATAAGCAATTTTCTTTTAACTCATAACACGTTGTATACCTTGGTTTAATCAATAGAATTCATCAGATAGAGGTTCTTAATTTTGTATTTAATTAGTCTCTCACAGATTGTGACATGTTCCGAAGAGTGGAACAATGTTTCGTTGCCAGGCGTGGATCTTTAGACCAAACAAGTTCTTTTTAGAACAACATAAACAGAATTAATTGTCTAATAAGTCAGTTGACTTCTCCATCTATTGAAGGAGGCTGGAGGGTCAACAAATTAATCAGATTTTTCTTAAACTCTGAAATATGAAAACTTTGGCCATAAACTACGATTTAGTAGAGAAGAAATGCCAATATTTTAGTTTTACAAAATATATTATAATAATAATAATAATAATAATATTAATAATATAATAATTTTTCTATACTTTTATACAGAGCTCTTCTTTTAATAAGATTAAAATACTCTAAAAAAAATTACAGCGACCATCGGTTTAAGACATTTTATTTTAAAATAAAAAAAATTCAGGCACGTAGCACCACGGGAATGGGTGGCTTCATCATCCCCATTTTTTCACAAATGACATTTATTTCAGACTTGGGAGCATGCAAAAATAAACCTTTAAAATCCACACACACACACACACACACACACACACACACACACACACACACATATATATATATATATATATATATATATATATATATATATATATATATATGTATATATATATATATATGTATATATATAAAGACAACACAGAGTAAAATAAGCACATTTTTAAAATTCTAAACATTTGTCTGTGTGTCAACATTTTTAAGTTTTAATTAAAATTCAAAATTAAATTTTAAAATGTGTCTGTGTGTTAACATTTTTAAAATTTCCTTTATATAAAACCGGACAATGCGATATTTTTTGGATTTAACTCTATGTATATATATATATATATATATATATATATATATATATATATATATATATATATATATATATATATATATATATATATATATATATATATATATATATATAATTCAAAAATTTGGTCGTGTTTATCAACATGTTGCCCCTCTTCCACCTGAATTCTTCCCTCTCCCTTGATACAGGTATTGAGGTTTTGTGGATAGTGTTTATTAATCCTATTCAAATAGGCTAAATGTGCTTATTTTATCTTCTTGTGTTGTCGCACAATACACAGGAGCCAGACCCGTTTTGACATTAATTTCAATGTTTCCATAATAAAGATTTGTTGTTGCATTGATATTAATGTCAAAAAGAGCTTGGCCCCTGTGGCATAATACTAATCCCCGGCAATAATATTGAAATAAAATATTATTATATTAAACTGTAAAGATGATTTTTTTTTTTGGGGGGGGGGCGACAATGAATGGCCACATCAATGTTTTTTCTCTTGTTTACTATGTCAGTTGGTCAAACAACTACAATATCTACGACGACTGGGGGACAGGACATGACGTCAACCGCATA
Organism: Magallana gigas; assembly: GCF_963853765.1. Classification (NCBI taxonomy): domain Eukaryota; kingdom Metazoa; phylum Mollusca; class Bivalvia; order Ostreida; family Ostreidae; genus Magallana; species Magallana gigas. Next base: position 27,220,596 of record NC_088855.1, on the reverse strand, counting down.
CACGACAACATCAATCAATGAACAAACAACACGTACCGAAGCATCCGTGACAGGGGGTATGATTTGTATAGTATTAAGGAGCATGTAAATAGTTATATTGTTTTCTATAACCAACAAAACGTTTTGAAGACGTTTATTTTAATTTTCATTCTGTATATAATATACACATTGTACACATAAAATATCAAACACCATACCAGTTTAACTTTGTTAGTTAGTCAAACAACTACACTATTAACAGCGACAACCGGGGGACAGGACATGACGTCAACTGCATACACGACAACGTCAACCAATGAGCAAACAACACGTTCTGGGGCATCTTCGTCAGACGGTATGTTTTGTATAATATTTCAGAACTGGTTTTAATTTTTTTATCAAGCTTTTAAAATGGTAAGTGTTTAAATGAGAAAAAACCAATTTGTTTTCTTACCAGACAGACAGACAGACAAACAGATAGATAGATAGATAGATAGATAGATAGATAGATAGATAAATAGTTAGATAGATAGAAAAAAGATGGATATATTTATTTATTTAGCGTTATGCTACTTAAAATGGTTTGTATCTTTATAAACAAGTTGTATGTAGATTCTTTTCAGGCTTATAAGCTTTTAATAACTTTAAAAGATAGTGAATTTGTATTTAATTGTATTTAATCAATCCGGGAGGGGACAATAGACAAATTGTTATAATTAAGTGGTTAAGATCTTTTAATGTAAACATGCCATATTTGGGAGTTGATTTTAATCAACTCTCCTACGCAGTTACTCTGGCAAACCGAAACTGAAACAGTATTTGGACCTAAGCACAAATCATCACCACTGTCAAGTCTTAGTTCTTGAACATAATAGAAAAATTTGATGTAATGTATGCTGAAGCATTGTTTTTCAAGGAAACTAATTTTTAAATACTTTGAAAATAGTCAGATTTTATATAAATTAATACGAACAATTTAGATATTTTTGTACTCTCATGTATTGCTACGTCAGAGTTTAATATTGTTTCTTTCAACCAAACGCTCGGCTGTCTCCGTAAATCTCCGACAAACATAGAGGCTCTCTTGCTTGTCGGATATTAACAGAGACAGCTGAGCGTCTGGTTGAACGAGACTGGAGTTCAATATCAATAGTGCTTGGATCCATACAATTTTTAGAACTTTTTCGATTACTAATACATAGTTTGAAATCTTTCTTTAAATATAACACAACATAATTCATATGGGGTTTCTCTAAATTCTTGTTTGAAAAGTCTAATTAAAATTCATATTTTAAAAAAGTGTGTAATTTAAATACAGACTAGAAAGTAATTGCCACGCAAGATAAGTTGATTTTAAAATAAATGATAATCGATAAAATCAACTCCCGTTAGTACTTCAGTACTTTGATTTAAAATTTATTTCTTATCGACGTCAAAGCACATACGGATATATTTCAATGTACATAATTTCCTTTTTCGCTGTTTTTGTTATAAGCACAATTTATTGTATATTCGTCCGTTTAATTTTCGCCCTTTCGCCTCGCCAAACATTCCATTTTTATATTCAATAAAATGTTTTAAGATAATTACACATCGTACATGTGAATTATCAAACACCGTTCTAGATAATTATGCCACTACTTAGTTGACAGTTTCTTACACATCTACGATACAGTTGAAAACAATAATAAATGTAAAACATCAAATATACTGTAGCATGTCCAAAAAACTCAAATATCGTAAGACAAACAATAACGTAACGAGTTGGTGACAATTGTGCATATTGTGCAAACTTTTCTATTGGGAGGGGAAGGGAAGTATTGAATTTTCCAAGACAATTTTTTAAATGTATCGATATATGCATGTATTCAATAACAATAAAAGTACCGGTATTTTTTGTGCTAGGAATTTATTATTAATTTTGCTAATTTAAAACTCCCGATATCATCATACTTATCCAACGTAATATTCTTTTCATTGCAGCTATGTGTCCTTGTCAATGTGAGTATTTTGATAAGATCGAGTACTGGGCCCAGGAAAGTAACCAGCTAAAACAGTATGAAGAACTGAGCAAGAAACTGGCTGAAATCAAAGATATCCTGAAAATGGAAACAAAAAACCTAAGCTCCTTTGTTAATAAGAAGATAAGCGCGGCCGATGATCGTCCGTCTGCGGTTGCCACCGGGTACTTAGGGGCTGGCATCATCACCATTGTGCTGGCTGGCATAGTCTTGCTTGATCTTCCTGTGATTATTCAGCAAGCTAGGTTCTTATTCAGGGACATCAAACGAATGTGCGTTCGCACACAATAACTAAATTTCTACGTTGATGAGCCTAACCCTTAAGCATAATGTTGTTTAAAAGCCATCATTTTTCTATATAATTATGTCTTCTATATGGTAATGAATAATTGTTTGCAGTGCCCAATCTCTTAGTGCGTTCAAAAACTTCAAAAACTTAGAGGCAAAAGCTAATTGGATATTTTCTTTTGGTAAAATTGTATTAGTTTTCTTTGATATAGAACATAAAGGTGTCGACATAAAATACCTGCCATCTCATTCTATCAATGGTACACATTGATCGAACTGTGCGAGTGTAGTTTAAGGATAGTCATTAGAAACGAGTCTCACTTTACAAGTTTTAAACGTAATGTTTAATTCATAGAGCTGGATGGACAAAGCAATTTTCAAACTCCTTCATAAAAACAGATATGTATAAAAATACAGGAAAGAATTATTTAAATTACTCTTAATTGAATTTTATTCTTTACGAAATAACAGAGTTGCTAAAAAATGTCGTCAAGGTTATCTACTATTATTGACTATCAAAGTTGAGTACCAGAGGAATCCTCAATTATATCAATAATCGTTAAAATTATTTTCGACCATTTTAAATTAAATTAACATTATTGATTGCCATAACTGAACGTTGTCATTAACCAATGTATTTTTCATCAGCTTATCAATTTACAAAGACTGCACGATAGATTTTCTTTATAACTAGTGCCTCTAACAAGATTCAAACAGAATTGCTTAATATATTTATATATACGATTGTACTCCCATACCATTACGTGTATCCGTTGATCTTTGTACTTTTAATGTTCAATATTGATTTATTGACACACTGTTTAAATTTTCACGGTAAAATACTAGTGAGTTGTTACAACTGGCATCCGGGCCGTTTGTATATCAATTTGTTTGTATGTTTGCTTGTATGTAATTTGCTTATTAGGGTAGGCTTGTCTTTCAATCCCTCCCTACTTGCAATAGGCAATCCTTCTTTATTTGTACCTGCCTGATGTTGAATGCGTGCGCTGTGCTTAAAAAAATCAAAATTATTTGAATAGGCATACAGACATTACAGGAAAATGCGCAATACCTTTGTTTTTAAATGTATGAGAATACAAAGTGTTTTTTTTAACTATTTATCGATAACCGGTCGCAAGTAGACCATATTTGGATGACGCATACAGAGTTAAAGGAATATTCAATTATAAGGCCCTTCTTCTTTTAACTGCTAGAAATTTCATAATGTGAAAATTGTTATTTATTTTGGTGATCAGCTTTTGCCGATCACAGTTTTGTCTGATCAGTTTTGTCCGGATGAGGCATCCGGCAAACTTCACTATTTGCGCACACATTATGCTTTTCATGCTTTGCTAACTTTAATGTGACGGCTTGTTAATGTAAAAATTTAATTATAGTATCATTAATAACTAAGGAAAAATATTCAAATGTATTTGACTTGAGATTTGAAAATGTATACAAAATGATTAAAGCATGTTTTGTGTTTCTTTAAATGGGTAATACTTTTGTTCGCAAGTACACCTTGTCTACTTAATGAAAGATACTTCGTTCCTTGCCATTTCGGAAAGCAACAAAACCGCGCGATTTATCCTATCTAATGCTTGTTGTACTTTTGGGGAAAAAACCAGTTTATGCTGACAACTGATTTCACATGCCGATTATTTCTTTAAAGGGAATGTTTGGATGTTAAGGGAAAGTGTAGACGTTTGTCAAAATTCACCAAATGTTGAATGTGAATCGAGTTTCAAACGAAATTCATAGTTTACAATTCAAATATTGCAGATCGGCATTACCAGAATAATGAAAAAGTAAGATTTGCAGCAATTTTGTACCGATGTCTTTAAAGAGGCATGGTCAAGATTTTGGTAATATTTTGTATTTTTGTTGCTAACAATGCTTTAGAAATGCAATTCCAATGATCAACAAAAATTTGAGAATCCGTCGGAGAGTAATAAGCAAGCTACAGAGCTCACAATTATCTTACATGTTTAACAAGCCTCGTGCGTTGTTTTTGTTTAAATTGGTTCAACAAACCATTAAACGTGTTTTTTAAGCTAATTTGTCTCTTTTCAAATTCTTTTTAAGCATAAATAAATACTTCATTGTGTTGAAAACTGTTTACTTCAACTTTTAAAACTTTAACAAAAGCTTTGTTTACCTGACAGATCAATAGAATTATGAGCTTTGTTTGTCGCTTAAAACACGACAAATGACACTCAAATTTTAGTTGACTATTACAAATGCCTTACTGAAGCACTGTAAACATTTAAAAGGGAAACATAAATTTTGACCATTTCAAATCGTGACCATTTCTATTTCGGTCAAATTCTATTTTTCTGTTTTTATTATTTACAATACTTTAGAAATGCATAAAACGGAGACATAACCACCAGATTCTGCAGCTTTTGCTTATTGATGAAATATATAAAATTATCGAAAATCGCCAGCTCTCTGGTTTTATTTCACTTAAAACAACTGAGAAAATCATCAGCTAATCTCATTGTCAATAAACAGCAAAATGTTATGCTGCATGTTGACACGGTGAAGTATGAGCAAGATAGGGAGAGTAAATATGCTTTGAAATTTCTTAACGTATTCTGATATGACATTGACCCTTGACCTAAAACGCTCATTCAATTATTCAAGGTCACTGCACACCCTTTGACCAAAGACAATCTATGGGTGAAGAATGAGCCAGATTGGACCAAGAAGAGAGAACATATTATCCCGAGAAGGATTTTTCAGATAATTCTGCTGTAAATTTAGACATAGAAACATGGTTTAAGGTCACTGCACACACTTGAAGATTTTGTAGGTTAAAAATATTCACACCAGGTGATTCATTTTGCCTTTGGAAATGTGGTACATCAGAATACAAAGTATATTTACATGTAGTAGCATCTTGATGGAAGAATAATCCACTAATTTTGCACTGTTTAACATAATCCGTAAAAATTAATGGTTTATGCAGAAGCAATTAGCACATTAATATGTTTGTATTATGAATTTTGGAATTAAAAAGGCATTTTATTAAAGAGCATTAAATTTCAATAGAATCGTAAAATAGAGCGCGTTAAATTTAATTAAAAGTTTTATTTTCAATAAAAAAAAAATATTCAGAGAATTTGTACTGAATGAGTCACATATTATTTGTTTATGACGTCGTAATATATCAACGTTGAATTAAAAACATTATTTATGTTTGAAAAGGAAATGACGAGACGGATATTTTTGGGCGAAGGCATAAAGTATCGGACACCTTATTGTTTCAGTGTTGATTATAAAATGTAGTTATAGCAGAATGTTTCCAATTTTATTTATGAATATTAAATTGGAAAGGGCAAAATGTTTCCATGCATTTATCACTCTCAACTTATTCAGTTTAACATCGTCCTGTGGACCACAATTCAGAATTGAAGGACAGGAGCAATCATTTTCAACTTCTTACAATACATATTTATTTTCCATTTGTGATCCCGATTGTGAGAAAACTGAGACCTTTAAAAAAGTACTAGAACCTGTTACCCAGGCAATTTATTAACATACAGGTACAAAGAAAATACAGATAAACAGGAGGCCCAATGAGCAACACTGGCTTTATATGGGCGTTCAAAGGATATTGTCACTTATTTTTGCATATACTTAATCTTTGACATATTTACCTTCATGGAATACCATTTTTACCGAAAAAAAATCATATGCAATATAAATAACTAAATTTTCAGTTGGTGTTCACGGTTAACTTCCAGTTCCCCTTATTTTATCCCCCATCACTTTATAAAACGATTAAAATACATGAGAGCATAAAGGTACATTTTCTCCCTCCACTACTTGCTTACTTATTGTATTTTAAAAAATTCTATATGTGAAAGAAGAAAAGTGTACCCCACTGCACCAGAATGAATGCGCTAAATTCCTCAAATTAAAAACATTGAAAAATTTAATTGGCCTTCTCCATTATAGACGAATGTTATTTACCAGGCATGAATTCATTTCGTATGACCTTTCATATCCATACTCACTTGATTGAAGAAAATAAACTTAACTGAAAATGTTGTCACATATGTTAAAGAGCTATAATTCAAATTAATGTATTGGCAGGCATGTCGCTCTATTGTACCAAGGCCCATCCATTATTTTCATCTTTATTAAAAAACAACAAATGTGTATAAACAAAGATGATTTTCCATTGCAATATTTTTTTAAGAACACCGATAATGCTTTTATCCTCATAATAATAATGTGTCAGGCCTATGGAAACTGTTTAAAAGGCGTTGTTTTCCTTTACTTGTGTTCAAAAAACTATCAAAAAATTTGTGTAGATTTCATGGTTGAAAATGGAGTATTGTTATTAGGTTATCTTCTAAATGATAACCGGAATCTCTTAGCAACCACCATCCACCGGATAAAGTATCCAAGATGGCAGAAACACTAGAATTTTCGATTATATAGGAAACAATGGTACTCCCTGGAAAAATGTTGTTGATGTCAACGAATGAACTATAGTAGATGATAATAATAAAATTTGTGTATCATTTTGTTAGATAAATATTGTACGATATGGTAGATATCGACTTGAGGTTCTAGTCCCGCAACCTTTTGATAATATTTCAAAGATTGGAATTATATATCAGATTGAGATTCTCTTTTTGATCAATACATAGGCCAATTAATCAGGTCTCTAAAATTTTATAAATAAGACATTTCTCATCATAAAAACCCCCAGGAGAGACACTAGAAAGGGGAACAGAGATATCCAATGTTTATCCTCCGCTTCTGAGAAGAAAAAAAATTCACCTTTATTAAAATATCAAGGGAGATACAGTAAAGTTCATCATTGAATTTTACATCGAGTTACAGATTGAAGACAATTCAATATTCCATTTGTTCATATAATTGATTAAATGAAACATGAATGAGATGATGGTGGTTAAAAATCAGTAACCGACTTCTACTAATTTTTAAAAATGTAAAATAGATGTTAATCAGATAAAAAGAGTTACTATGCAAGAATGACAAATATTTGGCCTTTTAGCTTATCAAATACATATTAATTTACAAATATTAATTGGGTTAGATGGCAAAATTGATTTAATTAGCATTCCGGGGGGGGGGGATATTTTGGATGTGTTTCGAAGGACTAATATACATGTAATCAATTTTGCTTGAAAACACAGTCAACGTTTGATTCACATGTTTTTTATTTTAAAAAAAGAATCATAAATCAACATTGGATTTGAAAACGAGAGAGAGAGAGAGAGAGAGAGAGAGAGAGAGAGCTTTGCAATCCAACGCACCCAATCTTATTGTTCATTTTGCTTTAAATCATCTTTACACCAACTTTGCCAACACTAATGTTGGATGAATGAACGCGAATGTATCTGCTCTGTAAGTACAATTAGGGGTAAAATTACCTAAAATTAATATAAAATCTTTGAAGGAAAAAGTAAACGAAAACAATCCGTTAAAAACATGATGGAAAATGACTACATTAATCAATTTTAAAAACATATATATTTCAATAGTGCGTTTCAATTTTAAAAAAATAATATTTTTGTTTTTAACGAAATTAAATTTCTCTCTGGAAATTTTGATTACACATTCCATGATTTCATACGTGTTTTTAAAAGTTACCCAACTACATGGATGAGAAAGAATAAATTTCATGAGCAAGTGCACATTTTTGTTGGGTATCCTCCACAGGGGAGATATATGTCGAATATTTTATGTTGTTTACATTAGTGATGCAAGTATCTGTAATTGTAAGTGTGAATTAAGTATGACTTATTCGTTGTCGGTTTTAATGTGGCGTCGGCACGACAACATCAATCAATCATCAATCATCGAAATAAGCGTACTCCTCAGGATGCTCGTCAAAGAAGTAATACAGTCGCTATTTTGTTAAGCTGCGTGCATTCCTCCGTCTTTTGTCTGTCACCCGTATGTTTTGACATGCATCTATGACAAATCGTAAAAAGTGACGTTTAGTTAAGTAAACTTTTGTATAATGCTAAATCAGCCTCAGTAAAATACTGTAACGATATTTCGTTAAACTAGACACTGTTTCAATGATGAGATAAGTGGCCCATGGATCTTTTGTTTTGTTAGGGTTTAGAACTTGCCGTGTAGCTTCACAATATGTAAAATAGCGGATCAATGACAAAATTGTTACGGGTTTGTCTATCACGAAATCAATGAAATCAATGTTGTGGGTCGTTTCTAACATTTATTGAATATTCAATTGATTAATTTTTTGCGGTAAGACGAAGCACATTCTGTCCGAATAAAAATAAAATAAAAACGGGAAGCCTTCTACCAATTATATCTCCCAAGGTAGAGGTACTGCTTTTAGGGCGGGACAACAACAGTCATATAGTTTAAATGTATATAATAATACGAATTCTTAAATTCTTCTTTACTAGATTTTAAATTTTGTCCCTCGTAGTAGGGGTTCTGAGTCAAGGGCGAGGCCAAAAAGGGTTGTGCAGTGTGTATATATACAATGTTTAATAAGAGATGTTTGTGGAACACTTATGCCCCCTCCCTTGAAGACCTGTGCGAAGAAATTGAGGGGGGACTGCAAATAATTGGAATTTTTGGAAGTCCAAGTTACATAACTCTTGTCAAAGATTGCTCAACTGTAAGCCTATACAGAGGAGCTGCAATTATTTTTCTATAATCGCAATTGCTCTGTCTGTATACTATTTGCATTTTACCACTCGCAAATACCCTGTATTAGCCTAGACCTAAACATTTAGGTATTGGATCAAAAATAAACATTCAGACTTTAATGTATCCTTTATGACGTCATATAGTATACAGACAGAGCGATTATAGAAAAATAATTGCAGCTCCTCTGTATAGGCGTACAGTGGGAAAGAACAATGGATATGCAAATATAATGCCATGCATGTTCACTAAATAACGTTGTTTATTTCTTAAATGTAAGTATAGAGTCAGAGGTACATGTACAGTACAAAATAGAGAAAAAAATATGAGAAAAAGTACAAATGTTCAAGAAGGACAGACTGATTCAAAAATTTCATGTATAAATATTATAAACAGAGTTTTTGGAGTTTTTTAAGTTTTAAAGTAGACAATAATTCACAAAAAAGTGTTTGGTTTTTCACAAAATCTAGGTTCCAAGTATTTTTGTCTAATACATGAAAGAGCATTACATTCTAATATAAAGTGCATTTCATCAGCTATTTGATTGTTATTACATAATGTGCAACATCTTTCACTTAGATGAATACCTAACCATCTACCAGTTTCTACAGGAAGTCGGTGATTCGACGTACGAAATTTAACAAGTATTTTTCGAAGTTTTGATGGTAGAATACTCAGATATTTTTCATATCCAAAAGTTAATTTGAAAGTTTTATATATATGACCTTTTGAAGAATTTGCAGTATCAGCCGACTATTTCCGCACAAACTGGTCTTTAAGCCTTCGCTTGACAGCATTTGTAATCCAATTAACATTTACAGTACATTGTTCATTCCAATGTTTGAAAAACCACCCTTACATGTATCAAAAATAGAATGTATACAAACAATCCATGGGTTCTTAGGAAAGTCATTATTACATTGAATCAATAAGTATTTGTCAAGTATATGAACAATTTTATTTTCTGGCCCGGTGAACAATTTTGCCCAGTATGAAACCATTCTAGTATATATATTAACAGATAACGGAAACCTTCCGGTTTCTCCATAAACCATGTATGATGGGGTGTAGCTTTTTAAATTCAGTATATGTTTCAAAAATTTCAAATGAATACGTTCTATAATTTCTATGTTTTCAAAGCCCCATACTTCACATAAAAAACTGATGACTGCATATTCAGAAAGCTGTCATCTGTAATTTCATTTCATGACATCCATGACAGGGGATCTACAATGTCGGTGGAGAGGTGAATGAAGCTGTATATTTAAAGTTAGATATTGTGAAATCCTTTGGCAAAAGTTCTTTGAGAAGGGGGGGGGGTTGCACCAGTTAATAGAGTTATCTATGCTTGTTTGCATTTAATAATTAATCATTGTAAACAGTATAATTTAATGATTAATCAAATTTAACAAGAATTTTTATTATAACTTATTTTTAACACTCTAGAATGAAACTTATTTAAATGCATAGATGAGAACTCCTCGACAAGTTTGTGTTTACCCTATGGTACTCAGATAACCTTTAAGGCCTGATGGCTTCTTGTTACACTTAGTTAAGTGAACTTACTACCCCGCGAGGTAAGTTCCATTTATCGAAGAATGCACATTTGGTGGCAAGCGAGATAACTTCCCCGACTCTAGTAATCATGCTTTACCCAATCCTAGCGCTCTTGCGCATGTCAGAAATAGCATCTTCCTTTTTTTCACCAAGACAACACCCACCCTCCCTGCCCTTTATTCTCTTAGATTAGATGGTTAATGTTAATTTTTTCTATTTAGGTTAGGTTGCCTCAAGTATTATTGTCATCTGAATTTTTAACTAATTTTGTTTCCTTTCTGCTGCTGATTTACGTGTATGCTTTCAGCTGAGAATTCAGTCTCCTCATTGTAATGGCTTTATCTCCTTGCGAGTGATACAGAATAGCTATACACGCCATCGCTGGTTAACTGCTGTCCTCCTTCCAGGGTTACCAGCAATTTATGGCTCATTGACATTGAATTGAACTGTTAGCTGTCAAATATGGTACGCCAAATCCAAAAAAATGAGCCAATCATAGTTTCACAGTCGATAAACTAGGTTTAACGGTTGTAAACTTTACGGACAGAAAACTATAGTTAACGACAATAATCTATATTTTACATCTGTAAACCATAGTTAACGCGATCATCTATGTTTCAAAAGTGTAAAACTATAATTAACACTGAAAACAACCATTTGCGATTGCAAAACATAGTTTATCTGATGAATATAGTTTCACGAGTGTGAAACTATGATTAACAACTCTTAACTATAGTTAACGAATGCAAATTATAGTTTATAGATGTGAATCTGTATTTATCAGCAAAATCTATTGTTAATGTTATTTGCAGACATTTAAACTTAGATTCTCATTCGTTTACTATAGTTAACAACCGTTAAATATAGTTTTGCAGATGAAAACTATAGTTAACGGATCGATAATTATAGTTAACGAATCGACAACTATTGTTAACTATAGTTTAGCGTCCGTAAACTATAGTTAACAGTCAACATCTGTGAAACTTTATTTAACGCCGTTCATCTATATTTCACATCTGTAAACCATAGTTAACGCGATCATCTATGTTTCAGAAATGTAAAACTATAATTAACACTGAAAACAACCATTTGCGATTGCAAAACATAATTTATCTGATATATATAGTTTCACGATTGTGAAACTATGACTAACAACACTTAACTATAGTTAACGAATGTACATTATAGTTTACAGATATGAATCTATATTTATCAGCAAAATCTATCGTAAATGTTATTTGCAGACCGATAAACTTAGATTCTCATTCGTTTGCTTAAAATTAATTCGGATTAGGTGATAAAATGACATCGCGCCTATATCAGAATTAACTTAGTGAGACCGGTACTTAATTAACTGTGCTTAATTATGGAATAATTTTATCATGAGTATTAATAAAAAAGCCATGATAGTACAGCCATTCATCTTCTGTGTATTCTTTCAAGATAACAGAAACTCCATATGTTTAGCCTTAAAATGACTATTTCCCTGTATGCCCTGTTTGAAGAAGGGAGTGCATATTGCTGCTGTCTATCTGTCTCTCTGTCGGTCGGTTTATCGGTCCACCGACAGTTTTTTTTTCATTTTCTTCGCAGATGCTGTACACACTTAAATGAAATTTGGTATACATATTAATTATAAGAATATTTAGGTCAAGTTTGAATTTGGGTATGGTCGAGCAATTTTTGACAGTTAGCCCCCTTGGACTTAGAAAAATTCCAACTATTTGCAGTTTTCGTTCATTTTCTCCGCAGAATTACACATACTGAAATGAAATTTGGTGTGCAGATTTTATCATAAAATTAAGAATATAATATCTATAGTCTGTCCCAAGATATTTTTGCCGCATATTTTCTTAAATTATTCAATATTTATAAATACCTCTTGGTTCAGACGATGTTCATTCAATAGTATGAAAAAAAGATTTCCCCTTTGAAACGCCCCCTCTAGCTTGTCGGGTATCAGTACACGGCTAAAAATAAAAAGTCTACGAGGTTTTTCCATTGTCAAGGAGATGAAGACGCCCGGATGATAACGTTGAAAAATTGCGCGGGGGGTCCCGAGTATTTCCGAATGGAGAAAAGATGTCAACATTCCCCATTATAAATCTCCGTAGGAAATCTGTTTTCGTTCCTGTGAATTTTTACGAGGGAAAAATGATAATGTGTGAATGAAGTTATCTTGGGAATTTTCCCTTTCATCGATTTTAATTGCACTTCAGTCACAGGTATGTGTATTTTTATTAAAAATCGTTCAAATATGCAGCATAAATATCTTGGGACAGACTATACGTCCAATTCGGTTTTGGGTTCAATCGAGCAGTTTTGACATGTTATGCTCTTTGGACATAACAAAAAACTACTATTATTTGCAGATTCTGTTCATTTTCTGCGCAGCTGCACATACTGAAATGAAATAAGATTTACCATAAGAAGTTCTGGTTATATTACAATCGAACAATTTTGACAGACTTATGCCCCTTGGATTTAAGAAAAAAAAACCAAAAAAATTGCAGTTTCCGTTATTCTCTTTGCAGAGGTTTAAGTTCAAAAGATCAATTTCATTTCCATGTATACTGCTCATAACGTACACATACAATAGAGGCTTATGCACCCTATAATGTACTTGTATATCCAAGGTAGGGGGCATAAGTGTTTCACAGACATAATGATATTGTTTTAATTTGAGCCCTTCTTGTGAGGGAGATTATAGCATAAAAATGGGCACCTTTATTATGCAAATACTAGTATATACTAGACAGCAGGCAATGCCCATGTAAGCCTTCTCGTTAATGATTTTTAACTTCTTACGAGTGATTTTTCAGTTCCTACCCCAGGAAACAATTTCCTTTCTTCATTATAGTGATAATAATTCGGTATAATTTCTCTGATATTTTAAAATGATTTACTAATATCCCCTTTCCTAATTTCCTTAAAACCAAACATGTAAACAACAGGCTTCCAACAAATTGGTTAAGTCTTTATAAGACATTGACAATAAATTTGTTTATGCAATACTCTTAGAATGCATGTTGGTTCGGTCGGGCTCAGGGATTCGTGGCAAAAACAAAGTTATTAGCCAATGGTAAATAGTTAACACAAGTAGCCAACGAACTTCTGTAATTCAATAAGCTTAAAAATGTACAAGGCAAAAACTTTGGCATACATGTTATTTTTATACCCCAGCTCCGAAGGAGAAAGGATGCTTTTTTACCTTCGTGTGTGTCTGTCTGTCCGTAAAAAAATTCTGTCGCATTTTTCTCAGCAACATTTTATCGCAGATGCTTGAAATTTTAACACACTGTTTGTTTAGCCATGCCATATAGTAAAATAAATTTTTGTACCAATCGAATGTCAACTTTCTCTGAAATGACGACTTTGTTTATTTTTAGCCGAAATTTTCAAACAAATTTTCGTCAAAGATTTTTTCAGTAACCATTTATTGCATTTGCTTGAAATTTTAAAACACTATTTGTTTAGGCATGGCATATGGTGGAATATATTTTTGTACCAATCGGATTTCAGATTCAAGTTAAATGTCGACTTCGCTTACTTTACATATTTACATCAGAGCGGGGATATTACAAGCAAGCATTGGCTCACACATATCTTGTTTTTGTAGGGAAAAAATGTTTATATCATCGTCCCTTTTTTTTTTATCATTTTTCATCATTCAGATAAACAAACTTGATAGTTTGCTTAGAATTGGTCAAATAGCTTTTTTTTAACAAAAAAAAAAAAAAAAGATCGGCATCGGAGAAAGTTTACACAAAGAAAGAGAATTTTCGCTTATCTCCCATAAGATTGATATCAATATGCATGATAGGAGGAGGTCACATTATCAAAATGGGACTAAAATTAGACTAGCGTGGATAACAATGCCGTGTATTATAAAAAAAAAATATGTGATCACTCTTTCACCGTAGCACTTTCTATTCTATACGGCACAAGAATACTACTTTTTACGGTTTTGACAATAAGTACGTATACAGAAGACTTTAAATCAGTGGTCGACAATTAAGCGTGTTCGAAAACATTGTCCTAGTTAGTACATAGAGTGCTAACTTACACGTCACGTGATCGATTTTCGTAAGTTTATCACTTGGTGAATTATAATATTCAATATGTGTCAACCCGTGGCCACAATAGAGAAAACGAAAGTAAGAAGAATCATTTTTTTCTCATTTAAACCATGAGCGCACGTTTGTCTATTAATCTCCCTTTGACATAACTTAGATAATGCAAATGTACAATTACAGTTAAACGGAGAACAATAGAAAAACATGCGCTGACTATGTATGAAGTAAGTGTATAAGTGTGCATCTTCATTATCGTGTGGAGATTCAAGAAATCGTGATAAACCCCGCCTATTAAAACAGATTCGTACTTAGTAAAATCATACTTTATTTAACGTAATTACGTAAATTTGCAGTTTGGATGCTGACCATTACTGCAATTAAAAGAAAAATGCTTGTTTTAAAAGCTAATTTGTTTTTGCAAATATCTCATGTCCTTAAGTGCATTCATGCTTTTCATATCCAGATGTTTGACCTCTTCGGTTTGTGGATCATGACTTTTACAATTGATGGTTTCTTCTTTTTCATACGTTTTATACTATAGTTGGTCAAGATTGTCCAAGAAGTTTTTTAAAAAGAATCTAAAAACAAATTTTAAATATATACAATGATTGGCGAAAACAGATACATGTAGGATGTCGCATACGAATTTTCATGTTGTTCCTTACTCTTCCCCCAGACGATACATACATGTACCTTGTATGCTTATGGCATTTGCATAATTCATTCATCGGTTGCGGAATGGTGTTGATATTGATTTACAGATTATCTGAGCTGGGTTTAACAGCATTTGATAATCACTGTTTGTCGACTTAAGACAAAAATGAGGAGCAATTTGCAAATCTTATTTATACTTCTGTCTGTTACAAAATTTGATGTGATCAGTGCTTGGGGATCAAGTAAGATAACGCCTTTCTACTTGTATTTTTCCTCATTTCTAAAAAAGAATCCTTTGATATTAAACTACTTAAAATTTCACAAATTGTTTTTGTAGCTATTGTAATCTGTGAAGAATTCCAATTCTATGGAAATTGCATCAAGGATAAATTATGTTTGTGCTATCGAAACGATTGGTACAATACCTCGTTTGGTGATATAAGAAGTGTCAGCTCTGAAATCAACGCCTTTTCGGATATCTGCGATTCCTGCTCTAGCCGTAAGTTAACATAACTATGAAAATAATTGCATTCCCCGTTTATCTTATGAATAAGTATAGTATAGTATTAAAACAGCTGCAGCTTAATACTGTCGAATATAATTTGGCACAAGTTTACTGTTCAATATTTTTTTAACATGCTAAAGACAAGTTGTGTCTTTGTTGTATATTGAATTTTTCTGTAAATGCATGTATCTACGACACCGCCATGAGAAATTGTTATGTTGCCTTGTCGGTGACTCCTTACTATAAATGTTTGCTTTAATTTAAACAGTGAAATACTTTCTTTTGTGATTAATACGGGATATGAAGGTGGCGACATAGCTGAAAAAATTCCTAACCAGCTAACGCGGGTTATATAATTTTTTTCTGCAATGATCACTACCTTAAGCTGCATAGCCCGCATGCCTCATCAAAGAAAGCATTTAATTGTTTATATTTACAGCGTTCTTTTACCAAATAAGTATTTTGTCGTAAAACTTAAGAAAAAATGACTAAATTAATCTTAATGTACATCAGTACGTTCGATAAAAGAAACAGCTAAATCGTCTTTTATGGGAATTCGAGTCAACATTATGATTATTTTATTCAGTCCGTGATTTTCCTCAGGTCGCTGAAAGTTTCGACCAATCTTTATACTGGGCTTATAGATTTCAGTCCTGTCAGTTTTTACAAAGTTATTAATTTGGGACAACCCAGACATTCTGATAGGAAATTCCTCCGTATTTCTAAAAAATTATTTTAGAGTAGGATTTACGCTAATTATTTAGTGATCTGTTTGACTGTACATAATGGGGATTTTTTTAGCTTTAAATGACATGAAAGTGAATACAAATTTTATTGAATATGCAGGTTTTAAAAAAGGCAATAAAAACACATAGATAATACAGATATGAGCAAAGAACATGAACCTAAAATTCCAAACTCTATTTATCTTTTTTATAAGGATACAAAAGGATGTAAGGAAATGTATACCATTTTAATTGAAAATAAAAATAAACCGATAACATCATCAATTAGATGGAGAGATCTTTGATAAAATTTCACCGATTTAGAATGGAATAAAATCTACTGTCTTTGCTTTAAAGCGGTTCAAGAAACCAACCTCAACTGGCTTCAATATGAAATTTTACATAGAATTATACCTGCACATTTTTATCTGCACAAACTGAAATTAATTGATTCTTCCTTATGTAGCTTCTGTAAGACAAATATTGAAACAATTGATCATCTTTTTTATGAATGTGTTTTATGTAAAAGAACTATGGTGTGATATTGAGGAATGGTTTTTAACTGAATTTAATATTTCCATAGTTTTTGAAAGAAATCTGTTTTATTTGGTAAATTTCTAAAACCAAGCATCTATAAACTGCATAATTTAATATCAGTGGTTATTAAATGGTATATTTTTGCAACCAAATATAACAAAAACCCATATCTAAGTTTTGAATTAGTAAAACAAATAATAAAAAACAGGATTCTGCTTGAAAAATATATGTTATTAAAAAAATGTAGATACTCAGATTATAAAAACCACTGGCAAACAATTTGTAACAAGTTTTATGACATTTTTGATTGCTTAAAATATTCTTTTTTTTTAAATTATATTGACTTGTGAACATATACTTTGATACATGTAACCCAACCCCAACCCCAACCCCCCCCCCCCCCATTTTTTTTTATCTTCTACTTTATCTCCCTTTTTCTCTATTCATTTACTGCTATTATTTATTTTTATTTTTTTGCAAGAAAAACACGTTTTCATACTATACGGATAATCTTATAAGATATAACAATATGTAGAATCTTGTAATGTATGAAATATGTGTGTATTTGGATTTATGTGTAAACAAAAAGAAAAAAAAAGAAAAAAGTTATTAATGTACAATATATTTCCGTAAGAAATAGAGGGAATCATTCATAGTGGATGTATGTAAATCTATCAAACTGAAATTTAAATACAAATATTTATACAAGCATAGAGTAAAGAAAGTTCCTTGGGTAATTAACTTTGATAGTCGGATGGATATTACATCAGTTTTAAGTTTTAAAACAACAACAAAACGATAAAATATATTAATGAATAAAATCGGTGGTTTCTGTTGTGAAAAGTTCAAACTCTTTCTATAGAGTTTAACCCTTACAAAAAATTACATATCATACAATAACGTTATTCCTATTACCAATATTACAGCTCAGCCAATAAAGTGTATAAATGGAAGCGTATATTCGCGTAAGTACATGTAATTTGTACATATACTAGTATCATTTAAATTTGTATTGGCGGCGCCATTAAAGGTATTCCTCATTAAACAATGAGACGAAAACTTGTTATGGAAAACTATATTTCAAATAAATATGATTCAATTGTTTTACGAAGTTTTGTAAACTATTTCATTCTTTGTAGGGATTATAACAGGGCTTAGCACATTAAACCTAATACGTCAGACCAGTAAGTACATCGATTTAACTTTTATTCTAAAACAGAAAATTTAGCGTTTAATACATTAAAAAAACCGAACTAAACTTGTTTGTGTTTCGTCTTAAAATTCTAATGTTTGTATATATCACATCTTGTGAGACAAGGTATTGAGCACTAACATTACCTTGAAGTCGTCTATATAGTTTAACTCGTTTAAAAACATGGAAAGCAATCAGATTTCATTAATATTTTTAAGTTTTAAGCTCACGGCGTAAGCACCCCTCTTCCATTTAGGCAGAGGAAAAACGTTTTGCAGTATAAGACTAATTATCGTTTCAACAAGAAATTAGGGGAGATACTTCTGGAGAGAAAAAAAATGAATACTAGTAACCCCGAGGACAATAATAAAGTGAAAAACTACAAGAATAACTGAAAAAAGTTACAACAACTAAATGCTTTGTTGGTGTTAATTAATGCGCGTGTAACGAAATGAACCTAACATTGCAGAAAAAATCTTTTTCCCCCATCAATGCTAATTAACTGCATAGCCTTTATGAAACACCGAAGAAAGCTGTTTATTTTCACATCCATCTCTAAATCATGAAATGAATTATCCATAAAAAGTTATTTTAAAAAAAATACTAAATGGTCAATATCATTCAGAACTTTACACAGAAGGAATAGCTGATTCTGCATATAGGTGAAGGTTACCACGATAACTTTAACTACTTGAAAGTCGGGGATCAGCCCGCGAGCAAGGCTGTGCATTTAAAACTTTTCCTCTCTGTGTCCGTCCAGTGAGGATTATGGTCAGTAACCACCAGGTTTACAATCACATTTTTCATCCGTGACCACTGAGGTTGAAATGTTTCCCGTAGGAGTCTGGATTTTTGTCTTTATGGTGGTAATTTGTTTTCCAACTTATAATTATTGTTTTGAGCAATCCTTACAGCAGATGAGAAAATACGTAAATACGTAGTTGCAACCCGTAAAGGGACGAGGACATCTCTCAGTGTCATTGTGTACTTTCACAAAAGACATCTGGCATTGGAATAAGTTTTAAGCCATAAGGCAATGGGTTATCTAACTATTTTTTCCTTGAAAAGGGTCGGTCACTCTTTCGTTAGAATAAAGAATTGAAAGATTTTTCCTTCGTTCTTGAAGGACAGGAAAATAGAATGTGACAAGTTGAACTCTACTATTGTCTCTGTTCTCTTTGTATTTGGTAAAGGGTCTTTTGGTTATCTCGTCAATAGCAGATTGCATTGTGAACTCTTTTCTAGGAAGTTTGGTAGTTTATCCTTAAGAAACACCTCTAAAGGTATGAGGAGGGTGCAGCTAGACGGCTTGAGGGGGATATTAAAATATTGTGGAAACTATTGTCAATGCTTTATGTATTTGATTGTTAGTAAACTATAAAGAACTATATATGATAAGAGTTAAATTTGGCCCCCATAATTCACCATTTTTTAAAGTGTTTCGGTTACAATAAAATGTTATGTTATAATTTAGAAGAGTTCATATAAAATATATTTTTCACATATTTGTTTGATTTATTTGCACTCACTTGCAGTATATGACGTCAGAAGTGACGCTATTTCAAAAATTCAATCAAAATCAGTCGAAATGGACATTTTTCTCATCTTTTTACGAATGGGAAATATAGAGCGCATGCTTGAACCAGGACAAATTTTTTGTCACTTATTAGTCTTGGCTAGATACATCTCTGATTAAAATATTTTGTTGGTTCAAGCATGCGCTCCATGTTTCCTGAAAGAAAAACTTCTTGAAAACAAGCTTTTTTATGCTAAAATGCAAAAATGGCGGGAAACAGCTGTCTTTACAATGCCGTATTTCTAAATTGTGGGCACTTGAATCAAAATGAACATTAAGTTAAAACATCACATATATATCTGTACAAAGAAAACAAAGAATTACAGTAAAATAATGATATTCCTTTTAGGGGGCCATTTTAGGCCCATACCATATATAGTCCTTTAGTGAGTTAAGAGATTTTTTCACCCTGGCGTCAAAAAAACATTGTTTAAAAAAATTTGGTCGTCGGTTCAACGTGTGGAATTTGCTTTATTTGTCTTCATTACGTTACGGGCTATTCTAAGCTTTTTAACAAGGTAAGAGCATCATCTTAGCTACTCTCACAATAATCTGAGTTTCAATTATTTCTTTTTCAGCCGAAACAGAATGTTCGCAGATGTTGACAGGTATTTTGAAAACACCTCTCATTTTAAGGATGTTTTGTTTTTGACGCCAAAAACGTATTCGGATAAATGAACAGCATTAGGAATACCACCATTAAAGCGCAATATAATTACAGCTGTGTCTGTCAGTAACTTGCATCTTGTATATGTTGAAAACTTATATTAAAATATGACAATGGATAACAACATTAGTGTTTGGTTTTTTCTGTATTTTTTCTTTCTTTTTTTTTTTTGGCTTTTTTTTCAAATTTTAACAGATACAATATCAACAGCGACAACCAGGGAACAGGACTTGACGTCAACTGCATACACGACAGCATCAACCAATGAGCAAACAACACGTTCCGAAGCATATACGACAAGCGGTATGATATATATATATATATATATATATATATATTTATATATATATATATTTATATATATATATATATATATATATATATATAATTTATATATATATATATATATATATATATATATATATATATATATATATATATATATATCTATCTTTTTACAGCTCCACCTCCGCCCCGGCGGAGCTTGAACTCACGACCTCTGGAACCCATATTTTAGCCTAGCAGCTAGCGCTAACCATTCGGTTATCTAGGCAAGTCAAAAATCTTGCTTTCGTTGACGAACGGAACCTAGCACGCTGGTCGCTCACTACATGGTCGTTTGAGATACAGGTGGAATACAGGTAAACGACAATTTGAGAGGATCGGGACGATACACATTGTATAGATATAGACACATAATAAGCACAGACAGTGCAATAACTCTCAATTTGACATATACCTGTCTTTTGTCTTGCCTAGATGGCCGAATGGTAAGCGCGGTGGCCGCTCACTGCTAGGAGAATGGGTTTCAGAGGTCCCGAGTTCAAAGTATATATATATATATATATATATATATATATATATATATATTTCCAGTCTGAATTTTATATTAGGCTTAGTATCATAATGCTACTATCAAAAAAATTCTTGGAAACAAGTTAATTGTAGATATATTTTTAGGCTAATAAGTTTAATCAAGTTATAAATATAATGGAAGAAAGAAACTGGATTTTCCTACTTAAAGGTAAACAACAAAATCGGGACAGGACAATGATAATTATTTGGCGAAAAGTTAATCCGTTTTCTACATGTATAACCGTCAAAACGTTGTTAAGTCGTTTATTATAATATCTATTCAGTATATGATATAACATTGTATATAAAAAATATCAAACACTGTACCAGTTTGACTTTGTTAGTTACTAGTATTTAAACAACTATAATATCAACAGCGACAACCGGGGGACAGGACACGACGTCAACTGCATACACGACAACATCAACCAATGAACAAACAACACGTTCTGAGGCATCTTCGACAGACGGTATGATTTGTATTATATTTCAGAACCTGGTTTTTTTCTTTTATCAAGATTTTTAAATGGTAAGTTTTTAATAAGAGCCAACCAATTTGTTTTCTAACCAGATAGATAGATTTAGCATTATGCTACTTAAAATGGTTTGTATCTTTAGAAACAAGCTGTATGTAGATTCTTTTCAGGCTTAAAAAATTCTACCAACTTTTTAAGATTATAGATTTTTATGCTCAAAGTGTTATTAATTAAATATTGAAATAAATATTATCATATAAAGATGATATTTTTGGGCGACAATGGATGGTAACATCAATGGTTTTTTTTTCTTTCTTTTACTTCGTTAGTTAGTCAAACAACTACAATATCTGCGACAACCGGGGGACAGGACATGACGTCAACCGCATATACGACAACGTCAATTAACGAGCAAACAATACGTTCTGAAGCATATACGACCAGCGGTATGATTTGTATAGCATTAAGGAACCTGTGAATAGTTTTCTTATCATATAAATTAAATGGTACATTAAGCTAATCCAGGGTATTCAAAAGTTTTAAAGAATCGTCTAAAATTATTTTATTATACATATACCTGTATAAAGCACTATTTAAAAAAAATCAACAAGACTAAGCATCCTAAAAGTGTGCGTTATACATATATATATAAATACTAAGCCAGCAAATTGAATATTAGAAAAAATAATCGCAAACTGAAACTTGTATGGGAGCATCCTCAGGTAGTGTAGATTTAAAGCAATATGAGCTGCATTTTTCATGTTGAATTTTTTTTTTTACTAAAATGTTTTTTTCTACTAAAATGACAAAAATATCATGGTTTATAAATTTCTGTCAGTCATATTTTTCTGGAAAAGGCTGTTAAGAAGCCTTTTTTGGAGCAAAATTCAATTATTGTCGTCCTGTACAAAAATTGATTTGCTATATATTCCTTAGAGGAGAAATATTTCCTTTGACAAAAATTAATGTTTTTTTCAAATATTATTTATCATAAAAGTTTAAGTTAAATGCAGACTTATCATACAAGCAGGTTTTTGCAACAAAATAAAATTCTAAAAAATACAGATCATATTGCTTTAAAGTTGTGAAAATCATGACCCTCAAGGGTTCGGTGGGCCCACAATTGGGGGGGGGGGTCGACTTTTTACATGGGAATAAATTTAGTAAATCTTTAAAAATCATTTCTCAAGAGCCAGGGCAGGAAAGCTGTAACTTGTTTGGAAGCATTGTCAGGTAGTGAGATTTCAAGTTTATTCAAATCATGATTTCCGGGGGGTAGGATGGGGTCACAAGGGGGGGGGGGACATAATTTTTACATAGGAACATATAGAAAAATATCTTTAAATCTTTTTCTTTAAAAACATTTGCCTAGAAAAGTTGTAACTTTAATGAAAGCAACTTCAGATAGTGTAGATTCAAATTTGTTCCAATCACAATCTTTAGGATTAGTGTGGGACCACATGTACACTGGGGATTCAGTTGTACAAA
Source organism: Magallana gigas (assembly GCF_963853765.1). Classification (NCBI taxonomy): domain Eukaryota; kingdom Metazoa; phylum Mollusca; class Bivalvia; order Ostreida; family Ostreidae; genus Magallana; species Magallana gigas. The sequence continues at coordinate 27,197,331 of NC_088855.1, read as the reverse complement.
GGAAAACATTTTAAATATTCACAAAAACTGGAATGTTATTATATATCCTTTTACTTATATGCAAGCATTTTTATGTATTGCTGATTCTTTAAAATTGTTTAAACTTTGGTCCCTGGACGATTATTGGGCCTCACAAGGGGTTCAGAGTTTGGTGTAGGTTTATATCCTGTATATAAACATTTGTTAAGGGTCTTTTTGAGAACTGCAATGCTGAATGTGATATGACTATAAAATCATCCAGTTAGAAAAGGGACTTGATTATATATATAAGAATATCCAGGGGGAAACAGATTTTTTGTATAGGATCTACATGTATTTTACCAGATTGTCCAGATATTTTGTATTATGACTCCATGGAGTTGATTTTATCATGCCTATTGTTTCTTAGGTGAGCGATGTGGCCCGTGGGCCTCTTGTTTAATGCAAATATTCCAGTTTTAATAATGGACAAATTTATTCAGCTTATTATACATTGCACACACAAAATATCAAACACCATTTCATATATGTATAGCAGTGTTAGGGTTGTTTCATACAAGTCAATGGCGTAGTTTCAATTCAATGGCGAAGTTTCAAAAAACTAAAATGTCGTAAGACAATTTAAAATTGTAGCAATTATGCCAACATGAATTCTTACTTGTATGAAACATTATCCTTTGGGGAAATAATGATTCAGTTTCCCATAGGACTTTATTGATGTTTCAATGTACTAGTATTTGCTCATTCCATAAAGACTGAAGGAGAGATACTGTTTGTGTAAAGAATTCTTGATTTATATTAATTTTTCAAAACTTCCGATAATATCATACTTATACAATGTATATTTTGCACTATTTCAGCTATGTGTCCTTGTCAATGTGAATACTTTGATAAGATCGAGTATTGGGCCCAGGAAAATAACCAACGCAAACAGTATGAAGAACTGAGCAAGAAACTGGCTGAAATCAAAGATATCCTGAAAATGGAAACAAAAAACCTAAGCTCCTTTATTAATAAGAAGATAAGCGCTGCCGATGATCGTCCGTCTGCGGTTGCCACCGGGTTCTTGGGGGCTGGCATCATAATCCTTGTGCTGGCTGGCATAGTCTTGTTTGATCTTCCTGTGATTATTCAACATGCAAGGTTGTTATTTTGGGACATCCAAAGACTGTGCGCTAGAGGATAATAATTAAGTTTCTACGTTGATGAATCGAACACCAAAACAACATATTATTTAAAAGTCACCATTTTTCTAACGAATAATAGTTTACATTGCTCTAGCTCTCTGCAAGTGCGTTCAATAACTCACAGAGGCAAAGGCTATTGAGTTTTTTCTTTAGGTTATATTGTACAAGTTTTCTTTGATTAAAGAACATAAAGGTGTCGATATGAAATACCTGTAATTAACTGAAATATACACATTTATCGAAGTGTATGCGTTTATTTAAGCGTTCATTAGAAATGACCCTTTAAAAGCAGTATTAAATTCACAGGGCCTAAAGGTCGTTGCCCACCATTTTTTAAACTTTATCAAACTTCCTGCTAAAAAAATATGTGTAAAGAAAACTACTCAGTAATCAAATTGTTTTGATAAAATTCATGAGGATAACTAGAGGATTCTGAAGATGCCAATAACCTTTTAATATTTGTATGCAAACAATATATCATTGTATTTATGAATTGTTTGAAAACCCTTTAAGGTTAACACTAATTAACATCATTGATTGCCAATTCCCTTTTATTGGGAGATAAAACACTCTAAGTCAGAATTAATTAATGTACCTTTGATCTGTTCAACAATTAATACTGCCTAGAACAAAATTCAAACAGAATTGTTTATATAAACATATTCTCTTATCTGATTATAATTATCAAATGCTTATCTCAGAACTTTCAAGTCTGATACATCAGGACAAAAATGTAAATTTTTCATGGTAAGAACCTAGTCATTTGTGAAAAGTTGTGTTTGAAACATTTCATTTTATTCTGACAGTTGGTTTTATTTTTTGGGAAAAAATGATAAATGATTGCATGTCTGATGTTGACGTTTAATGCTTTCTTTGTCTTACCTACGCTAAAATAAGTTGAAAAGTCATGCAGACTGTTTGTTGACTAACCAGCCACCAGAGGGCGATCTTCTTTTAATGACGGTGTACAGAGTTGAAATAATTCACAATATTCGGGTAATTCGCTTTCTTTCTTAGTTGTAGAAAATATAATTATGATATGAAAATGTTTATTTTCTCGTTTAAAAGGCTGTTCTAGGCTATGACAGATATTTGATCTATTCTACTTACTATTTAAAGATTTTCTGTGATTTCCAATTCTTTAAAGAGAAAAAACGAAAAAAAAAATACAGAAAAAAAATTAAAAGATGCTTTAAATTTTCGGTAGAAATAGTTAAAAGCAATATTTTTCTTCCGTTTCCAACAGAAGACCTTCTTGTTTTTGCTTTTGTTTCTTTTCCCCAACTACTTTTTCTGTAACGTTTTCTCAAAAACGCTTCAGCCGTTCGACGAAACTTTCATATCTTACTCTAGACAAAATATTTTCAAACTTTTTCTTCAATACTTCTCTTTAATTATTTAATAGGTGATAGAGACGCTTTTATGAATGCAGAATATGTAATGATGTATATGTAACAATATGTAACAAACCCTGTTCGCTGTGCATATGCGATGCTTTGAAGATTTGTGCACACACACACACACACACACACACACACACACACACACACACACACACACTGAGGAGAGAGAGAGAGAAAAGAGAGAGAGAGAATCCTAAGTCTTGTTAAAATTATTTCAATTGATAAAAATTTGCAAGTAAAATATTAAGTGTTGGTATTTTGCATGCACTTTGAAACACATGCATTTCCAAATACATATAGAATATGTCCCAAAAAGAAAACAATTGTTGTTTTTATTACGCATTGAATACAGAATAATCATGTTGGTATTTGAAATAATCTAGAACAAAGTAAACTAAAAACCAACTTTTATTTGCCCGCGAGAAATTGTTGCGAGGTTCACGAGATCCTTTTTGTCGCGAATATTTCTTGCGCGACCAGTCCTCTATCTAAAGCTGTAATAACAACACGATTGTACATAAGGCTTGATCGCGAAAATAAGTCGCCGTGATCCAGTTTATTTCAGGTTAATCGCGAAATAAAGTCGTCGCGAATAAAAGTTGGTTTACAGGATTTAACCGGTGTGTAATATTTTTGTGTTATGTTTTATTCATGTTATGTTCATTAAACATCTTAGATCCTCTGTTTTGGTTATCTTTCGAAAGCTGTATTTTTTATTTGAAATGCTAACGAAAAAACCTGCATTCTTCGTCATACTGCGTACATGTATATAAACCATTATATTAAAAAAACAAATTGGTGGTATGTTTTACCAGAGTTTTGGGGATTTTTTATCAAATTATTTTAAGTGAAATTGCACGATTTTAAGTTAAAAAATTTCGTTTTTTTTATCATTTGTAACGTCGATAATGGTTGGCATAGGCATTTGTCGTTTGCCAAAATTTGACTGTCATAACTCGAGTCACAAGCGTGATACAAAGCTTAGAATATATTGCAGATCGGCATAATCGGAACAAGTATTAATAAGATATAAAACTATATCAATTAAGCATAAGCATGTCAAGTCAAGTTCCCTAATAACCGGTCAGTTTTGAATTGAGAAACCCCACTAAATAAAACCTCTGTCAAACCGGGGCTGCATCCCCAAGGCATTCCTGCTGCGTCCTAAAAAATGGAAAACGCCAAGGTTCACGCAGAAGAGTCCTACAACGCAGTGGCGTCCTCTTTGTCGCGGTGGATCGCCTAGAACGCCATGGGACGGCGCGCACTTTGAGCATGCACATGGCACGCTCTGCGTTCTGATAAACACACAGTAGAAACGAAATGGGGTCGCCGTGACGGCGCCATAAGGTCTTTAACATCGCCACTAGAGCTCCATTGGCGTCCTCAAGTACTAGTAACGCATAATTGCAGTATAGACGCAGTGATAATTCTATTGTGCTTGCACATAGACCTCTCGGAGTTCTTTGTGATGTCACTGCTTCTCTATCATGCTCTCACAGCGCATCCACAGCGTTTGAACGTGTTGTTTTTTAGCTCACCGAGCTGAAAGCTCAAGTGAGCTATTCTGATCACATTTTGTCTGTCGTCCGTCTGTCTGTCTGTCTGTCCGTCCGTCTGTCCGTCTGTCCGTCTGTCTGTAAACTTTTCACATTTTCAACATCTTCTCAAGAACCACTGGGCCAATTTTAACCAAACTTGGCACAAAGCATCCTTAGCCTAAGGGGATTCAAAGTTGTGAAAATTAAGGATCACGCCCTTTTGCAAAGGGAGATAATTAGGAATTTATGAAAATTTTCGAGAAATTTTCAAAAATCTTCTTCTCATGAACCATAAGACCAGGAAAGATGAAACTTATGTGAAAGCATCCTCAGGTAGTGTAGATTCCAATTTGTGAAAATTATGACCCCCGGGGGTAGGGTGGGGCCACAATGGGGGGTCGAAGTTTAAAATAGGAATATATAGAGTAAATCTTTTAAAATCTTCTTCTCAGAAACTAATCAGCCAGGAAAGATGAAACTTGTGTGGAAGCATCCTCAGGTAATGTAGATTCAAATTTGTGAAAATCATGACCCCCGGGGGTAAGGTGGGGCCACAATGGAGGGTCGAAGTTTAACATAGGAATATATAGAGTAAATCTTTAAAAATCTTCTTCTCAGAAACCAATCAGCCAGGAAAGCTGAAACTTGTGTGGAGGCATCCTCAGGTAGTGTAAATTTCAATTTGTGAAAATCATGACCCCCGGTGGTAGGGTGGGGCCACAATGGAGGGTCGAAGTTTAACATAGGAATATATAGAGTAAATCTTTAAAAATCTTCTTCTCAGAAACTAATCAGCCAGGAAAGTTGAAACTTGTGTGGAAGCATCCTCAGGTAATGTAGATTCAAATTTGTGAAAATCATGACTCCCGGGGTAGGGTGGGGCCACAATGGAGGGTCGAAGTTTAACATAGGAATATATAGAGTAAATCTTTAAAAATCTTCTTCTCAGAAACTAATCAGCCAGGAAAGCTGAAACTTGTGTGGGGGCATCCTCAGGTAATGTAGATTCAAATTTGTAAAAATCATGACCCCCAGGGGTAGGATGGGGCCACAATCGGGGGTGGAAGTTTTACATAATTTATATATAGAGTAAATGTTTAAAATCTTCTTTTTAGAAACTAATCAGCCAGGAAAGCTGAAACTTATGTGGAAACATCCTCAGATAGTGTAGATTCAAAGTTATTTACACAGATTTTTGAAGTGATAAAAATGTGTATGTATCACTCACAGCCATGCTTATTGTAGGTTTGTTTATTTTAATATAAATCATGTACATGTAACTGAATGTCCATATTTAGATTTGAAGGTGTTTAAGCTATGATACATGTAACTTAGAGACATAAACCTCATACATGTCGTCTTGATTAAATGAATAGTTGAATTGACCGACTTCCATAAGCTTGGGATGATGATAATTATGATACGTGTCTAATTATGAGAACTGTAAGATTATATCGTCTCATATAATAACTGATGTGCAGACTTAGAATTTTATTTTATTTTAAGAGGGGGGTCCAGTCACCCCACCACCTTTGAAAATTCAAACTTGGTTGAAGTTTAACATAGGAATATATAGAGTAAATCTTTAAATATCTTCTTCTCAGAAATATTCAGCCAGGAAAGCTGAAACTTGTGTGGAAGCATCCTCAGGTAATGTAGATTCAAAGTTGTGAAAATCATGACCCCTGGGTGTAGGATGGGGCCACAATGGGGGGTTGAAGTTTAACATAGGAATATATAGAGTAAATCTTTAAAAATCTTCTTCTCAGAAACTAATCAGCCAGGAAAGCTGAAACTTTTGTGGAAACATCCTCAGGTAGTGTAGATTCCAATTTGTGAAAATCATGATCCCCGGGGGTAGGGTGGGGCCACAATGGGGGGTCGAAGTTTAACATAGGAATATATAGAGTAAATCTTTAAAAATCTTCTTCTCAGAAACTAATCAGCCAGGATAGCTGAAATTTGTGTGGAGGCATCCTCAGGTAGTGTAGATTCCAATTTGTGAAAATCATGATCCCTGGTGGTAGGGTGAGGCCACATTGGGCGGGGGGGGGGGGGGTAAAGTTTTACATAGGAATATATAGAGTAAATCTTTAAAAATCTTCTTCTCAGAAACTAATCAGCCAGGAAAGCTGAAACTTGTGTGGAAGTATTATCAGGTAGTGTAGATTGAAAGTTGTGAAAATCATGATCCCTGGGGTAGGGTGGGGCACAATGGGGGGTCAAAGTTTTACATAGGAATATATAGAGTAAATATATCTTAAAATCTTCTCCTCAGAAACTAATCAGCCAGGAAAGCTGAAACTTGTGTGGAAGTATTCTCAGGTAGTGTAGATTGAAAGTTGTGAAAATCATGATCCCTGTGGGTAGGGTGAGGCCACATTGGGGGGTGTTGTGTTAAAGTTTTACATCTTTTACATCTTTACATCTTTAAGAATCTTCTTCTCAGAAACTAATCAGCAAGATGATTCTTTGTAATTGTTAAGACTTTGGCTCCAGGACAATTCTTTGGTCCCACAAGAAGGTTCAGAGTTTGATGTAGCTAAATATCCCATATATAAACAATTGTAAAGGATCTTTTTGAGAACTTCAATACTCAACATGTGATATGACTATACAATTGAAGCAGGCAGTTATTTTTTCATTAGAATCTTTTTGTATTACTGTATTGAGTTATTGCCCTTGATTATTTGATTCTTGATTATTTTAATTAATGCATCCACTGTTATCCAATTATTGTGATGATTATTTTTATACAATAATTAATATTCAATGTTTATAAGTTGTTCTGCATAAGTAGTTTTGGTTTAGGACGGATTATTTTGTTTATTTTTGATTTCCAATTTTAGATACTATGAATTATTTTAGGCCGGCACATGTATAGGGACAGTGTCTACTGAGTTACATTGAGCGACTGTTTGGGGTTAAACTTGAACAGGTTGGGATAGATTGAGTGTGTGGACATCCCTGCTCTATCTAATTTCGTGTTTTCTAACCTACGATACAGAGTATGCGGTCATCCCTGCCCTGTATCGCATTAATACAAGTGTGTGGTCATCCCTGCTTGTAATGGTGGTGGTTGCGGCATAGCACTAGTGTGTGGTCATCTGCTGGTGTTCTGGCCTCTCTAGCGCAGTGTGCGGCATAATGGATTTTATTTATACAGGATCTACATGTATTATTGTACATTGTCCAGATTGTTTGTATTATGACTCCATTAAGCTGACTTTATCATACCTATTGTTCCTCAGGTGAGCGATGTGGCCCATGGGCCTCTTGTTTTCATTTCGCTTTGTTTACACAGCGACCTCAAAAAGCTGTTGCTGGGATTATAGCGTTCTCTTGGTGTTTCTCCCTCGTTCATTAGCGTTTGTAAGGCGCTTGTTTCTAGTGCGTTGTCAGACAGACCACAAAAAACTTGAACATTTGCTGTTGTACAATAGCAAGCGACATAGCAGTCTCAAGCCAATCTGTAATTACGCTCCTCTACGATACGCTTGTATAGCGGAATTACAAGATCCAGAACTTTGTTGGGTTAGACAATGTCTTGTATGGGTATAGGTATGGGACACCTGTCGGTATTACTGTGGATTAAAAATACATTATAATCAAAACACTTTCATCGGTTTAGAATTTGAATTTTCGAATTCAACAATATTTGACCAAAGAATATCTTTAAATTTTTGGAAAGGTAAAAATCATAAAAGCCTAAGGGGGATTCCAACGAATGACTTATATTTTCGTAATTAACGCTCTAAACCATTACGCTACACTGTTGGGTATCATAATACTGAAAGAAAGAGAAATTTAAGATAATATTTGATTTTATTGTTTATTTCGATATGAAGTAGGTCACAACATGGGGGTATCCCATACCACCTTAATCAGCAGTGGTATAGTATCGAGTTCAAGCAATATTTGCAAATACGGGCCGAATTATATTCGATCGGAAAGTTAGTAATACGGGGTACGCGAATCGTAATTCCAGCACAAATATATTGCGTGCAATAAAGTGCTTTAACCTGCGCACGAAGAACATCCCGGCATCGTGGCAACGAAATCGCGATTAAGGAGTAAAGTTTGGTGGTCATGGATTGACAAATGTTTTGAAAAATTTTGCAAAAGTTGTTAGGGGCGTCAGTAAATCAATCTAGTAAAACCGAGCCAATGAAGCGCACCAAATTACCATCTGCGCCTTGGCAACATCTCGCCGCGGATATCTATTTGGTTCATTGCAGAGCACTGCTATAACAAATATTTTGAAGTTGCAATCCAAAAATAATTTCGTCCTAAAATAAAACAGTTTTTCCCAACTCATGTCTGCCCGGCCCATATCAATCTATACAGACAATATTTTCGGTGAGCTTACAATGTTAATTTTACAAGTTTTGTATTTTCCAATGGGGGTTTGGTTTCCCTGATACCCTCTTGATCTGCGCATGGGCTTATAATCAGTTAAAAAGATATGATGAAAATAATCCACCACATTTTCCCCTCTGTTTACCCCGGGACATTGAGAACTGTGAAAAAAATATTCTAGTATGGATTTCCTAGTATCATCATGAAAATTGTGGCATCTTTTATCCATTCAAAAGTTTTCGAAACACCTCGCACACTGTTCAACATTTTCATGTCGTTTGAAATGCCCAACTCATGTAGATTTTCAATTCTTAGACATTTTGTTCTTTTTACCAGATATGTGCAATATAATAATTCAGATTAAGTAGGAAGGAGTATTGTTAAGTGCAACGCGGCCAAGTTGTGTGTTTTATTGGTGTACATGTATGTCATACACCCAAGCGTTGCATTGGTTCCGTTAACCTGTAACTTTTTGTTGACCACGGGAATAATAAGAACAATTTCCTATTGATTGGATAACCACTAGATGTGGCCGACGGGTACCTCCCTCAAAGAAAAATCGCTGCTGTCCTGCCTTCCAAACAATAATTAAATTACTGTGTAAACCATGCGCTTCCTCCACTTCTGCCTATGGTGCGCCTATGACTGTGCTCTACTTGCAATGCCTTATACAGGACTTATATTCAAGTGAACACAAACTCAAAGACACAGTAATATATTCCAATATGCTTTGTTCAGTTCTTACAAGTGGTTATAGATCGCTAGCACTCTCTCTTGTTTGTCGAACAATCCCAAAATGATGCACACAACACAGTTGTCCTCAATTATGGCAGGTCTGGCATATAACTCAAAATTATTAACATTCAATGTAGTGTTAAAGAAAACGTTTTGTTACGTCTTGGCAAAAATAGAACTAATTTCGTCACCGTATTATTTTTATGGGCTTTGTGAAAAATCTTGATTAAAATATATATGTATTTTAACGCATTTAATGTGTTTTCATTGCAATACTAGATTTGTTTTAACATCAGTCGATTGGTTTGTGTAAGTAGAACAGAAGTGACTAAGATAACCCAAGCATCATTGTAAACTCTTAACCTCTTGCTGTTTTTCAGATATAACGATTTTCTTTTTTTTTTTAAGGGAGTTAACATTTGCAAGTGTGAATATCAAGAAATAAATTACAAGAATTTACTATTCATGTGTTTGTTCTTTAATGCAATTTAGTATGACAACTTATTGTATTGTATTTATTTTATCCGTTTATAGTTTATTAACCCGTTAAAGTTGTATATGTAGCAGTGTACGTTAAGTTCGCAAGATGCAAGTTTAAAATAAAATGAGGCGTCACTGAAAATTCAGACAACGCCCCATGCTTATGACGTTTGTGGCGTTTTTCTTTGCACTATATGACGTTATGTCTTTATGCTGGGGCGATAGTTATTGTGACGTCATAACTATATGACGTTTACAACGATTGTTAATAATCGATTTTGCCGCTAGCAACCGATAAGAAAGAGAGAAAGTTATAGAGAATCAAAAGTAAGAATGAAGCGACAATTTGAGACAACAATTTACCAACCTTCAGCAAAAAAGGTATTTTTATACATACGCAGATAGATAGAAATCGTACTACCTGACATTAAAACAACTTTTTAAATAAAAACAAATCATTGAGATAATGCTTACAATACTTTAAAACAGATTGAGTACCCAGTTTCAAATAAAACTTAACTTTTGTTAATTGTAGTTTATTTCATCAATCTTTAAGTATATTTCATTCCATGTTATGCAATATTTTATTCAGGCAAAGATCTCCGATAACTACGGAAGAACCGTTGAGTCGGTAAGTTATTTTGCTCGCTTTGTGCAAGAAGAGAGTAGGTTCATGTACTGTAATTTCTGTCACTTATTGTATCTGTATAGTGTTGTATTTTAAAATATGCGTATAAACATTCATTTTATAGATGGACGTTGAGGAGGACTTATTTTGTTACTTGTTCAGAAAATCAAGTTCAGCCACAAGACCCTTCCTTAAAGCAGTTAGTAGTTGGTCTCTTGTAAACTTGCGTGTTTATTTTTGGAGGGTGTGGTTATTTGGGGGGGGGGGGGGGGTCCAGTTTTTTTTCTTCTTAAATTTAAGTCAATTAAACATCTGGAATAATTAAGGTTGCTTCTCTACGCATTACATGTGTTAGTAAACCCCCACCATCATCGCCTACCTTGAAACTTTTAATTATGCATACAGTGAAAACCCCAATAGCACAATCAATATTGAAGCTGTTAATTCTTGCCTTGTTGTTCTGCACGTGCATCTTTTCAAATTTCTGGCGACAAAAAACATTAACCCTTAGGAGAGGCAGTATCGATATGTACATTGTTTCCTATCTATGACTTACATAAAGTGACGGAAATAAATCATTGTCAATTTTTTTTGCAGACAACAGGTCATTCAAACAAGCGCTTGAAAATTACCTCAAATCCCATAATGCCATTGAGTTCATGGATTAAAAAACGAGGACCTTTAACCAATATTGATGAAAGACCACAGCTCAAGAAGGTATAAAAGGTCTTTTTATGACCGTTTGGTATCGGTTTAAAATATATCACTATTTGAAAATTAAAAAAATATAGAGATGAATAAAAGGTCTTGTATTAATATTAAATTTACACATTTACGTTTTAGATTAAAACCATCAAACAAGGAAATGCCGCAATTTCAGTAAGTTATTTCTCGAATTGTCATATATCATTCAGTAAACTTTCAGAATAAAATTCGTATCCAAATATGAAATTTATCATGCTTAGATGCTTAATGTGAACTTTTTTTTTGTTTATACAAATTTAAGGTAGACGTTGAACAAGACATTGTTTCCATTTTCATGCGCCTGCATTTATGAAGCGGAATATTCCTGACGCTGGTGGTGCTACGATCAAACTAAAATTATGATATCCTGTTGCTGATATTCTGTTGTCGGTGCAAACTGAGGGTTTTGATCTGATAAAATACCGTTTATACAATCGAATATCTCCTAAATCAAGCTACTAAATATTTTAATACCGCCATTCCATGTAGATGATGATGATGATGATGATGATGATGATACGTTAGTGAACTGTATGGAAGCTCTGTTAGTCAAGTGCAGCAAGGCAGCTGACATTGATCATTTTTTAAAAATATGATGGCAAGTATTACAGGACATAGATACTGGTTGATGTCTCTTGCAAATTACGATGACGACAATGTGCCAAAATCTTCTGTATTTATATTTCAATTACCTTTTCATAGTTTTTCAAATTTACTGTTTATAAAGTTTACAATTCATAGCTGTGGTAATTTATTGTGCTTTTATAATTGCCTTTTATCAAAAAGAAATTGTTTGTGCTGTTTATTTTTACGAAATAATTTTTTTTTAAAAATATCACAAGAAGGCTATCGTTTTGTTATATTTTTGGAAACAACAATCAAAATTATGTATTTTTTTATTAGGAAAAACATCCATATTTCATAAAGTTCAAAACATAATGTACAATCGTTTTATTACGAAAAACTTTCGCTGCTTTGCGTTACACGTATAGACACCGAGTTTTACATCAGCGATATCAGCAAAGTGTTTCAAAAGGTTTAACACTAGAGTGCACTTGAAAACACATTTTTATCACTGAGGCAATTTTATGAACAATATTTGACTGATAACAGTTTCAACTAGTATCTATATATTTATATTATATGATAACTAATGTATTATCTTATCATTCAATATATACATGCACATGTAGTAAAGATTAATTAGGTTAATATACTTTGTTGTTCAATATGAGGATAATTATATGTAGGATTTATAATTATATACATGACAATATAAATAAATATTTATGGATATATATAAATTGTGACATTTTCAAACTTATTACAGACGCATGATATAACATGTATAGCTCACATCATTTATAACAAATTGATGAGTTTTTATTTGATAAATGCAATATCCTTGGCTAACATCAATAATATGTATCATAAATAGTTCAAGGACAAAAAAAAAAGATATATACGTTTAAGAATGTACATAAACGCACATAACAAAAAAAAGTATCGTGTACTCAACAAAACAAAATGGAAAATATGTATCCATGAAAAACGATTTTTAAGTACACGATGACACTGAAAATATTAACAATAAATATAATTATCAATGGTAATACAGTTCCTTGCATTGTTAAAGCGTCGTTAAATATCAACATGAGAGACACGTCTAGAGAACGAATGTTGTCAGACCACAAGTCAGCAGTTTTCCATCATCCCCGTTCAACCAGGCTCGTGTATGGTACTTACCCTGGAAAAACACCACAGAAAAAACACGTTATTTTTTAGGTTTTAAAAACATGAGCATGTAACTATTTTGTTGCTAGATACACCGTAACATTCATAAAATATCCTAAAAACTACCGTACACGGTACTGGTAGCAAAGTGTCATTGCATCCTTGCTAGTCAGTAGAGTTTGTATTTGAAACCTCCATCGTCGGAAACCTACAGCCAACCTCGCATTCGCTTACAGCTGACCGTGGGCCAACTCATTCAACCTTTGTCGTTTTATGTATATCTTATGACCTTTAGTGATTGGCTTCCTCTCACTTTTGTGATTGAAATCTCGCCAAATAGTATTGATGCTTACGCATACTTTTATCAACAATGGAATATCCATCGTCGTTATTATACACATGTACATCTAAATACTAAATAATTTTCCTTTTCGCTTTGTTGAATTGAGAATAATAAATAATAAATGTTCATGAAAACGACAAAAGTTTTTACGATATGGTCCATGCAAGATTGGCAGTCGGTTGCTTACTTTTTCTTAAAATTGCTGTTGGAGTTTGGTGTTGAAATTAAGTTAATAAATAAAGTCTCTTCGTTGAATCGTTCATTGATTTTATAGTGTTTGTTTTAAAATGTTTATTCCTTAATCTGTAATTTTTTTATTAAAAAGTTATACTGCACTTTAGAGCTCCTTTTTCCGTTCATACCTTTGGGATGAACTTTGGGATCTTTTTGTCCGTTCTTACCATTGGGATGAACTTTGGGATCTTTTTGTCCGTTCTTACCTTTGGGTTGTCCGTTCTTACCTTTGGGATGAACTTTGGGATCTTTTTGTCCGTTCTTACCTTTGGGATGAACTTTGGGATCTTTTTGTCCGTTGCCCAAGTGTAAAACCCTGGTTTGTATGGACAAAATACTTGTTTCACCTCCTGGTTTTCGTCAATCGTACAAAATTCCCAGTGGTTATCGTACAGATCTTTTCCGTTATATTTGACATCGACGAGAAATTCGCCTTCTGTGAGAGGCTTCTCTGGATATAAAAACGAGTTTATTAAACATTTACAATTTTATAAAATCGAATCAGTACACTTAATTTGGAGGAGAAATGTGGAAGAGTGATAGGGCATCAAAAGACACGTATAGTGACATATAATCTCAAATCATTTCTGACTGAATTCATCCTTTCATTGTGTCAAAAGCTGTTAAGTAGGTATTTCTATATACCAAATCCTGTGTCAAAATTATTATGTCAGTTTGTCAAAATTACAAGTACAAATTCCATAGACAAAATTGAAAGCAGTCATGAACATATTGGATCCTCGACACCCCGTGACTTTTACTTTTTATGACAGCATGACACAACACGGGGATTTCAATCCATAATTGTGAAACTGTTTATATCGTCAAATATGGGTTTAATTTTTAGCGCAATGGTGATAGCTTCGGTCTATCAACACAAAGTTCGAAAACCGTATGGGCCTTTTGTTTTTATTAGCATTAAAAGTAGATTTTGTCCGCCTCAAAATCGAACTTTTTGTCATTTTCAAGTCGAACGAATGATAGAAATCTATTTCTCGTAAGGAATATAGAAGTTTGGGACCCTAAATTTCATATTTTACAAACAAATGAATGTTTCTATGAAGGCTTATTAAAGGAGCATTGTAGATGTACATTCTTACCTAGAGTGATATTGATGAACGTTCGAACTTTCAGTCCACCTGTTTCTTCATTAGGAAGTAGTATTGCTTTGCCCAATGTTATCCTATCTTTATCATCTAAAAATGATATAAATCAAACCATTTCAAAACAATGAAATGTTAAATCAGAACAATTTTAAAACAACAGTATTGCCATCATGTCAAAACTCACCGCAAGAATTGTAAACATCCCCGATGGCGACATATTTGTTATCGTCAACGAATTTTTGCCAACGTTTGGCAGACTCTACACTCTCAGACACTTCCTCATCTTCGTCTGCTTCCTCACCATTTAAAGATAAGTCTATGTCATTTTTGGGCTTCAATACTATTTGCCTGTTAGCTTCTAAAATCTCTGAAGGTGGTCCATGATTGAACATGGTCATGTAAAGAGTGAACATAGAGAAAAAGAGCGTTAAACATGTCAGAAAAATGATTAACGGAACCTTCCTAACGTTCATCATATTGACGGTACGACGTTTACAGATCCCTTTGAAATTCATATAGACCATCAACCATCAACTATGTCATATTCCTAGTCGTTATCTTTTAAATTTCTCCGTCCTTTTCAGAAATTAAAAAAAAAATCCTCAGCAACAATGATTTCCAACGGAATGAAGAGTGCCCAGAACAGTCGTCCGTCCTAATGATGGATAAAAACACAAAGAATACAAGTCACATGTCACTGCCCACCCGGATAAAAGTGGACAGTTGGCTCCGAGTCAGCTGCTGGGTGAGGAAGCCAAATGGACAATCCTTTATCTGTACAGCGCTGTTTAATCTGCAGCACCCATTGATAACGCTTATCCTCTGAGGTGTTTGTGTTGCAGTTATCTGGCGCAATGGTTGTCCCTGATCCCTCAGTTTAAACTACTGACATGTGATAATGAGTGCAAAGGATAGAATATTGGCCAAGGTTTAACTATGTGTTTCAGTGAACTTGTAGTGTTGAAGTGGCTTTTGATAAGTACTTTTGTTTATAATTGTTCTATTAACATACTTTTTTTTATCACAATTAGGAGAAAATACAAGTGTGTCATAAATGTTAAGCTTATGATATAACAAAATATACTTAAGTTGTTGTTTATGGCAGAACCGATTAGCTGATATACATCAGTTAATCCGTGATGTAACTGTCACTTCAGCCTGTTGATTTATATAACATATTACCATAAAAAAAGGAAACATTAAATTTCAAGAGCGGTGGTTTGTTTTTATTCTTATTTAGATTGATTCTTTAAGCTATTTTTTTGTTAAATAAATTGTTAATTGATTTCTTTAAATAAAACACCCCACACTTCTCCTAGTGTATCGTGGAACGAGGTGTCTCCGAACATTTGCACTTATCGAACATGTTTACAGTTTGTAACTATCTAAAGGATAAAGAAGACGAATCATCTCAAAGAAATGTTCAGCTTTAGAATAATTGAACAATTCTCCATCATTTATTTTCGATTATAGTTTTAAAAAAATAATTTTAAAAACATGTTAGCGAAATACTTATTAATTTTTATTGAAAATCCACAGCTTATTAAATATTTTCATGTTTGTAGTAATAATATAAAAAAATATTATTAGTCTCGATCATTTAATTTATTTAATTCTATACTAAATGATTATAGCTATGTCCACAATATAGGTCAGATCATTATTGTGGTCATAAGTTAAGTATGTAAAGAAAAAAAATGAATAAATCATTTCAAATCCACAAATCTTAATTAAATTAAAACTTTATTTTCTAATACTGCAGTACTTAGTATTATAATTCGAGATATTGGAAATACAAAAGTTCACATAATACACGAATATAAAATACCAAATCCACTCTATCTCTCAGTTTGGTTAACAAGAATTTAATATACATACATGCATATGAATATGATATAAGTTTAACATTGAAATAATTCAATGTTTCAATCTTGCAAAATAAAAAAAAACATTTAATGTCTCTTTTATGCAAATCTTACCACGCTTTAACAATACAACATAGGAAAGCAATATCAAACAATTTGGCACCGTCAGATCTACAAAACAAATTCCGCAAACCCACACAAAATCACGTCCTCGTTTTCATTGGTTAACCTTGCTGTAGCTTTGTACGTGCCCTAAAAGATAAAAAAAAACACATCTAAAATCAAGAAATCTTATTTATTAACCTCCAAGTTCTAAACCAGTATTTTATGGTCAACTACATGAAAATGAATTTAAAAGTTGAATTTATTATTAATGAAAAAGATAACCTTAATTTTTAATTTTTTCGGTGGGGGGGGGGGGGGGTGACAAAACAACAACACCCCCCCCCCACTTCCGAAAATCTCAACCCTCATTGGGGCATGCTCTTCCATTTATCATTCTATGCTATTGAAACAATATCAAGTAAAAAACGTCTTTCTTTGGAAATTAAAATGGTCGTATTTTACCACTTTTTTGCATTTTTGTTTGACAAGTATGAAATCATGTATATGTAATAGTTATCATAGGAGTAGGAGTTGCATGTAACTTTCCTCTTCAGCTATAGCTCATGAATAGATATTTATTTGATATCTTATCGTGGGCAGATAAGTTTCTAAGTGTAACAATAGTAAAAAGCATACTGATGTAATATCGTTAACGTTGTTATCTAGATGACGCACATTTTTTATTTGTACAATCAGATGTGGGCAAGTGTTTATTTAAGAATACCTTTGGTAAATAATTAGGTATTTTTCTAGATATGACCCAAGAATAGCTTCCGGGCTTGTAAGGGCAGAATATCCATCGGTCTTCTTCATCTTCTTCTTCCATTTCACAAAACTTCCATTGGTTCTCGTACAGATCTTTACCGCCATAACTAACGCTCAGGAAAAATTCGCCGTCTGCTAAAGTTTCCTCTAAAGCAAGAAAATTAATTTTTTCTTCATTATATATAATTTATTGTAAACTATCGATTTTGAATAAAGTATGACATTTTATCACTATTATGTAAATGAATTCTTTAGTTCTTAACGCAGAAGTTGCTGCCAGTATAGAGATTAGAGATTTGGAAGGAATACATGTAAGTCATTTGTAATTTGGAAGGACAAACTATTGGAGTGAGTCATCATGCCTCTTGACTTTGTCACTTACAAAATAATTAAATATTATTGAATTTCTTGCATATGTTGCTTCATTACTTTCTTAAATGAAAATCTTTATTCCTTTTAAACATATTAAACTTAGTTTTGAATTCAATAACATAAAATTTTGAGAACCTTGACTTCTCAATCCATTGTCTTAATACTGTTATGATGATATACATGTATGACAAATCGCTCGTTCAAACTATTAAGACACCTGTATTTAGATATATACACATATAAGTGCACATAGAACATACCATAAAGCTCAATCATGACATGCAAATTCACACAAGTGATTTGCTACATGTATGTAAAGAATTATGTTGACGGTATTTCTGTACATTATTTTCGGTGATTGTACACACGCTCTGCTAATCCAGCCTCTTGAATTCAAGTATATAATAAACTGCGTGTGTCTACTTCACTTGTATTTTCAAGCTTGTAAAGCTTAGGGTTTTTTTTTTACACTTACCAAATGTTACATTTAAAAACGTCTTGGATGTCACCCCTCCTCTCTCTTTATCGGGTAAAAGTACAGTTTTACCGAGCCACTTTCTGCCATCTTCCTCTGTAAAAATCAAAACCACTTCTCACTTATATGCATAATGTTTTCAGTGCTTGCTGAATTTCATTTTTGGAACTAGTCTTTCTAGCAGTAAAGTTGTTTTGATTCAAATTCATAGCTTAAATCCTTCCTTAATTCATTCCTTTTAATATCAGATAAAATATTTGATAAATCCTTTAAAATACTAGATATCCGTATCTAATTCATACATTACCTCCGCGAATCTTCTAGATAAAAAAAACCCACCAAAACAAATGCAATACCCGATGGAAAAATAATTTATATTTTGCTCCACTTACCACAACTGTCATAAATATCCCCGATGGACACATAATGATGAGCCTCGATGAAGGAATTCCAAGCCCGAGCCGATTTCAACACCTCTTCGTCTCCGTCGCCTTCTAACACCCGCTGTAGGTACTCGTTGGTCTTTGAGTTGGCCGATAGTATCTTCTCTGGGGGGCCGTGGTTAAAGTAGATCACATATATAGTTACAAAAAATACGCAAGTGAAAAACAAGCACAGAATAGAAGTTTTACGGCAGTTCATGTTGGAATCATACTACTTAAAATCATAGTTGTTAAACACGAAATATTTTTATCGACTTCAGACGACCGTAAGTGAACCTTGAACCTCAAACGATTTAACTGTCATCACACATCTATACATACAGTGTATGTATATCGTTGTATATCGTTGATATTGGTGCAGCTCGCTGCATACTGCAGTCAAGTGCGTGATCACTTCATATTGTATATTGTAGAACTGAAAAAGTATCGATGAATTTTAAATTTTCCAGTCAATTATCTTGCGCGGATTTAGGTGGTGGGGTCAGGGGGTCCGGACCCCCCCCCCCCCCCAAGTTCATTTTTTTAATTACATTATAAAATTACCAAAAATATGCCTCGGACCCCCCCCCCCCCTCCGTAAACTCAAATAACCGTCGGACCCCCCCCCCCCCCCGTTTGAACAAATTTTCTGGATCCGCGCATGATTATCATGGAGTTGCCGCACTACACAACCAACATCTAACTAGTAATTAATAGCTTGTTCAGTTCTTCAAACCAGTCATTATATTCTAAATATATGAACATTGTAAATCTCTGCAATGGTGATATCTCTTTCCTTTCTCAATCATATAGCTAGAATAAATAGTGCTCAAAGACAAACCCGTAGCTTGATTTTAAAAGAGTTTGTGTGTATGGGGATGGGGGGGGGTCTCTGTTGAAGAATTCTTTGACAGCTATAAAAAAAAACACACTAACAAAACAATACAAAAAATGATGCTATGGTTGTTAAAGGAGTTTAGCTACAACAGACAAAATTAAGTGCAGTAAAAAAAAATATCCTTTACATCAGTCCCCATGATCTTGAAGCAATATAAGACTTAGTTAAGTCAAAAATTGTACAATGTCTTAATATCTCTTGATTGAAAACACCGACTAAATTAAAATGCAATTTAAGGCGTTTTCATTGAAAGTTAATAATTACAAATTTCAATCGTCTTATTATGATAAACTATCATCTTGAAAGATCTTGAAAGCTCTTATTGAAGGATGATTTTTTTTGATAAGTTGGAATTGGTCCGCGGTTCTAAAGAAGAAAGAAGTCAACGCTGCGCGCGGTTTATGACGACGACAGACACCGTACAAATATTGATTGAAAAAAAAGAGATATCTATTAGATGTTGTTTCAACACATCATTTGATTGTTTAAACAAATTTATTTATATTTTATAATATAACTTGCCTATCACAGTATGACTTACGTGCAAAACGTATTAATCCACTTAATGTTACATTTGAAATTTGTGCAAATTTGAAGAGGGGGAATAAGATAGCGCGCATGTCCATTCAGTCTAGTCGTTAAATACAATTTTTTATTAAAATTTATGTTTTTTAATTAAATCTATCAAAATATATTATAATACAAGTTTGCAAAAGCGCAATTTCTTACTATATTCAGTTTTTAATATATTAAACAAACGATAAGAAAAAAATATTGCCTTAATTTTGGTGGTATCGAACCAACAACATAAAAAGTCTAGTTATAAAATGTAAGCTTAAGTCTGGTGCTTTAACCACTGAGCCATTGCAGACAAACAAAATAGTCTATTTAAATACTATGTGTGACTTTGTCACATAATCACAGACTTGCATTATTTTTTTGAAACGTTTAATTGTTGGGATACAAAATGACATTTTCAATGTATAATGGGTCATCTCTCCACGTTTTTGTCGATTGAAATCGGTTTTTGTTTTCCATCAGACCTTATTTAGACTATGAGAAAAATATGGAGCATAGTCCCACTCTATAAAAGAAAAGGCCTTGAAGTTCTAATAATGACACTATTTGGAGGTTTGGATGCGTAAACACTTGTTCGAGTCAACATATTCCAAGTATTGAACATATATAAAGGTTAAAAATCGATGATATGTTAAATATATATTGTTTTGAATATTTTTTTGTTGTAAAAATATCAGATTTATTGATAGTTTTCATTTTTTTAGTATCTTATCCGTCCGTATATAGACATTTTACACGTCTTGTCCTCCAATCTTTTTGATTAAAACCCTTTTCTTAGCTGTGGACCTTTCTCTGATTTTAGTTGTAGAAAATTAAATTATAAGGAATGAATTTGATTTCTTCCTATGTTATACGATATAACATACCTTTGGACAGTATTTAATAAATATTCTGTCTTAGTTATGTTTCTCCTTGTATTCTGTTTCACCTTAGGGTCCTTTATTCTGACATTTTGGTCATTTCTATTGTATAAGAACTTACATAAATATATGAACTCTTCGTTCCTACAACAAAGAGATAAGCCTGATCTTTGACATTTTGTGTAATAATCATAGGCCAAGGTATTCTATTTATTCTTCATATATAATCTAATTCTCATAATGCTGACTGCCTGTATACTAAATCAAATTTTAAAAATAGAGTAAAGATGAGGATGGAAGAAATAAACATCAAAATCATGACAAAATGACAAATAAAACGCAATGATACAGTTTTCCCAACTTTCTGGAAGCATGTAAAATGACTAGGTAACCCGACTTTTGGTTTTTGTGGCCTGGGCATTTCTGTTTCCGGTAAGTGACAGTCTTATTTACAGGGTCAGTGTACTTGTCTGTGGAATACAGTCAACCAAGAAAGATGAAAGCTGTTTTGTTACTTGCGATATTGTCTTCTGGTATGTATTTTGAATTGTTAAAGTCAGATACTAATAGAAAAAACTACGATACTACTTTGTGTCTAGTGTCTTTAATTATATATATAACATGTAATATGATGTAAAAAAACCAAATTATTCAATCGTTTATATAAGCTTTTCTTTTTCTTTAAAAGTACTTATCTCTCTCCATCTCTCTCTCCACTTCTCTCTCTCTCTCTCTCTCTCTCTCTCTCTCTCTCTCTCTCTCTGTGCAGTTCCTCAATTTTCACCTCACAGTTAACATTAGTTAATTTTCGTTTTTTTTTTCCTTTTTAGTCGCCTTTGTTTTTGCCATGAAGAGGAGAGTCGCCCACTGTTCCCTATTGATGGAACAGGTGTGTTATACCCAAGGACACGATCCTCAGTGTGGAACCAACAATTTCACCTTTTACAACAAGTAAAGTATATTTAGTGAGTTTGTATCAGAGTCATAATTTTTATAATCTGGCACGTCCATTTCTACAACGATCCTGTTAAGATCAAGTGTGTGTTATACAATTTTTTCAATATTTTCAATATTTTTCCCCCGCTTTTATGAATTATTATTAAGTCTATCAATTAATCTTAGGTAATAGAAAACTATTGGCACAAAAGTGTTTCTTTTCTTGCAAGACATTGTTTGATAAATAAATCATTATAAAGCTTTGACATAAAAAGCTTCTTTTAAGCAAATTGCAAAAGATTAGCTACCGTTTTACAACCAATACTTGTACGATCGATATTCGAGATACTAGTACTTGCAAGTGCATCTTGGGTAGGAGTACCCTGTACATATTATTATGTCAGACGTCTTCGAGAACTGCTTGTAAAATTAAAACAATAACGACAACAAATTGAATGAGCCTTCGATCGTGTAGGTTCTTTTTCACTCTTTGAAATTCCAAATTTAAATAACTTCTTATCTATTGTGTCACATTTTAAAGCCCTTAACATTCGCAGTGAGTTTTAAAACAATACTCTTCTTTTATTCCAAGATGTGAGTTTGCACAGACTCATTGTAAGAACCCATACATCCATCTTGCCCATAGTGGGCCGTGTGATGGCGATAGTCACAACTCCATGAACCTGACTCATGGACAAGAACTGGTGTTTGAACTTTTTTGTAAGTCGGTGACATCACACTCTTGTCCGGATGATTTTGCTGAAGTGTGTGGCTCTGACGGCGTCACGTACATCAACCAGTAAGTTTTCGTTTTCTTTTATATCAACAACACTAGAATTAACTTAAGTCGACTTGTTTCACTGGTGTTTCGAAACGCGAAAACAGAGACGTAACCACAGTACCTCGAAATTAAAATTAAATACATGTACAACAAGCATCTTCAATAAACCCGAAACGGTTAAAGTGTTTCCATTCGCAGTACTGTAATAATGTGGATTGTTCACCTTTTCAGCTGTTTCTTTGAGACCCACCGCTGCCTCCACCCCGACTTGTACATCAACTACGAGGCTCCATGCAGTACAAACCCCGTGGGATAGAGACGCCTATTTCTTCTATTTTTTTGATATGTACATACAAAAATATATTTATTAAAAAGAGAATATTTACGTAAATTGAGTATGCTAGTAAACCTTTAGGGAAGACCACAGTATGTCATAATTTAAGCAAAACATTTAATTGTAACCATTGGTCAAAATATTTTAAAGGGACCTGCATTAGTGGACACGAATTTTGATCAAAATTTTATTTTTTAATTTTTATGTATAGAATGGTTAACTTGCGCATTTTGAACAATTGACCAAAACTTGAATGTTAGAAGGTAAGTTTTAAGTGAGATACATAGATAAGAATTCATTGTTATGTAAACAAAGCTCGAGTCTTATATTTGTTTACAAATAAAGTTAAGTATGGAATAACCATTTCTATGACAATATGACTCATGGCAAACAAAGTAAACTGATTCAATGTGTTCATAAATAATATTATCAGCAAAAGAAAGCAACATTTATTTGAATCTTATACCAATAAACCACATACGTTAACAATAACAAGGCTCGATCTTTGTTTACAAAACAAACTCTTTATCTTGCTTATAACTCAATATTTGACTTTAAATTTTGACAAAGCATATCAAATACCCATAATAACTTTTCCAAACATTAAAAATAGAAAAAATTTAAAATTTTGAGCTCAGATCGTGTCCATGTCCCTTTAACAGTGTTTAATACTCCTATGAGATTTCAAACAATGTCACTTGAAGTCTCCAGAAGTTATCGTATAAAGACTTTGGTGTAACTTTATTGTGGTATATACTTTTCAACAAAAAGACAAAGTGATACTGCATTACACAGAGTGGTTTAGGGAAATTGTACTCCCTCGTAAAACAAATCCCAGCTATTACAACCAATTCTCGTACTCAAGAGGAAAGCTACTTATCTATTTAAACCTAAATTGTTGCTTATAGTAAAGGTTTGCTGTGGAGAAAATCTTATTTTGTTCCTTAATATAAAAACCATCAACACAGCGCTTTAATACTCTTAAGAGACATTTATTTTTACAACACGGTATGGTTACAAATGACATACACTACAATAAATATATGTTTGATATGAAACCATTACAAAATGTTTTGTTGTTCCTGTAAAGTAATATTGTTATTTTCACAACATGGTTATATTGTAAATGAGTTGTGTGATTGAAAAGGCGTGGTCTACGAGATGATTACCGCTGTACTCATATTTTATTTACAAAATTCTACAACCTTGCTATGTTGTGTTCCGTTTTATTACTTTTTATGTTCGGGTGAAAAAAAAGCAACCCTACATTATGCAAGATTATTGTCTCAAGCGTTTTTCTCATCTTAATTAGGTAGTTAACACTTAAAACAATGCAAAGTATTATGTTCTAGAAATGATTCTGTGTAGATGAACAATGCAAATGAACGAGATTGCAAATACATACATTGTTTTCCTTTGTTTTGATCGTAGGGCATCGTAACTTTTTTGAACAGTGCATGCTAATAATAGACATGATAACAAAAATATGCTAGACAGATGCGTACTTCGTATACAATGGTGTTTCGATATGATTGTGTGAAGATAAATACATGTACCATATCATACGGTACCTGTATACTGAACTCAAACGACATTGTTTCTTTTGCTAAAAACACCCGCTTTCCCGAGGTCATGATGGGTAATGGATATTGAAATAGGTTTACAATTTGATATACGGATATACATTTGTTTGTCTAAATAAATACAATGGTGAGTTGTTATACTGGTCGTACACCTGTTCTCACACAGCCTTTTTACACGTTTGTCCTTTGTATATTGGAACAATATGCTTATTGCTTCTCAAAGCTCCCGTGTGACCTTACATCATGGGTCTGTAAACTTTATCCTGCACGGTTCCTGCGCATTAGGTGACGGGTTTCACCTCAATTGAGGTGTACTGCGTGCCGTCCATCTTAGAACACTTGACAACAGCTCCATTCTGGTTCACGTCACGAACAAGTTCCATGAAACAATCCACTACCACCTCCTTGCTGTGGAAAGAAAGAAAAACCGACTACACAAGATATCATTTCAAAATGGAAAGAAAGCAGGTACTGTTCTGGCGTGAATGTACACATTTCTGTTGGCCATGTGGTCCAATCAAGAAGCAAATCAAGGCAAATTGTTTACTTTGAAAAAAATAAATGGCTTATGGTTGTAAATTGTTCTTTGTTAGCAATTCACATGTTAATGATAATCAACTGCAGTGTACAAAAATTCTCTCTCAATAAACAACGCCCCCTTTGACAAGCTACGTTTTCAATTATTGGTTTAAGATATTTGAAAGAAGACGAGGGAGTCACAAATATTTTATCTTTCAGTAACGTCTTCTTTTTGTCATTTCTTTGCTTCAGTGTTCTTTTTTTTCTTCGCTAAAATGTGCTCAACATGAATTCACTAAAACTTTCATGTTGCTTTGTGCGAGAAATACATATATTCATGTATTAAGTCGTTTCTACTAATAATCTGACAAAACTAAATTCAACTTGAAGCCAAATGTAATGAGAATGAAGCATCTATAACCATTCTTTAATCCCCAAACTAAATATAAAATAACAAGTAGAATTCAAAAATGATAAAATAACATGGTAATAAAAAAATCGATGCTTTATTTCGTCTGCAATATGACCGACTTACGAGACAACGCCGATCATTTCTATGAACTTGCTGGCCTTCTGGACGTCTAAACAGTTGTCGTCATTGATTTCTTTTATCAGGTCTGTGTCAACGAATGCCGGACATACCACGTTTAATCGTACTCCCGCAGATTTCACCTCGGAATTCATCTGTTTACGAAAAACCGATTAATAACCCGTCAGACATCAAATTACATGAATTATATGTGTCTATGTTAAATACCGACTCTCAGTTTATCCTCCTATAAAGAGTCTACAAATTACACATTTCGTGAGAAACAGTATACAGTTGTTGACTGGGGTCGAGGGCAACAGTTGATCTGTCGGACCGGCTCGCAAACTGTTGCCCAAGGCCGAAGGCCGAAGGCCGCGGGCAACAGTTTGCGAGCCGGTCCGACAGATCAACTGTTGCCCGAGACACAGTCAACAACTGTTTTGTTATACCCCTTCTAATCAATAACACGTTTTCGCGGAATGTGACGTCACCGGTCAACAGTCTTTTTTAACAGTCGATTTTAACAGTTCCAATCTAACAGTTCGAGTCCAACAGTCAAAATGCTGGACTTTTTTTCGTATAGAGTTATATAGTAACTGTTT
The DNA here is from genome assembly GCF_963853765.1 of Magallana gigas. Classification (NCBI taxonomy): domain Eukaryota; kingdom Metazoa; phylum Mollusca; class Bivalvia; order Ostreida; family Ostreidae; genus Magallana; species Magallana gigas. The sequence continues at coordinate 27,171,233 of NC_088855.1, read as the reverse complement.
TACAGGGGTATAACAATTGATACTGTGTTCTTTTCCTTAGATGTTAAAAATATAAAAATTTAGGTTGAAAATTTTTACACACCTTAAGAACTGTTGTTGAAAAACCAAAAAAAAAAAAACCCATAAAAAATAAAAGAGAATGACACTTGTGTAAAAAAAAAAATCGTTTCGATAAGTGGGTTATGCTTATCCGTCACTTAAATATATTCTGTTGCTTGTTAATGTACATAAACTGTCAATTACGGTTTTCTAAAATGTCATAAAGAATTATTTAAAGACGTCAAACTGGAATGTTATAAGAAAGCATAACACAGCTTGAGATAGCATTTGCACAACAGAGCACCAACAAGCTTGCACTGATGATAAACTTGTTTTGCGAACTAAAAATGCATTGATTTAGAAATTGAAGCATGTATATTCTTCAAATCTCAAAGTCCAAAGATATATCTTTGGTTCAATGAACAGGTGTCCATCATTATCTGTTTGTTTACCGCCAGACTCCGCGTCAGAGCTATGATGCCAGCTTTCGTAGCGCTGTATACCGGGCTCAATGGGTTAACGTTCAGACCTGCAAAGATAACGACGAGAAATAACCTAAAGCTCCTAGTGTTCCCTCCAAGAAATGATACAAATCTGCTGTTGCTTTTTTTCCTTTGGTGATATTACTTATCCAACTTTCATCCCAAAAGTTTATCTTATCAGAACAAGGTGTGGGTTTCAGGGGGCGATAGTGGTTAGTGAATATGTAGGAAGGTGTTGATCTATAATAGTTAATTAAACTTTATAGAAATTTCAAAATGGTTGATAAATTCGTGATATTAAACAGAACCCAAAATGTAAACATTTAATTGAGGAAAACAGATATAAATGTCAGTGAAAAAATTCTATACACCTCAATCTTGTCTGGTATTATGCCAGAAACATAAATCTAAGATGTAAAAATGCTAGCTTCTTAAACTTGTCAGTAATACATTTCGCAAGATATGATAAATACTTAAAGGGAAAAAAAATGATGCGAGAGAATTCGGAGCGTCTATACCTGCAGCAGACGATATGTTGATGATCACTCCGCCTTTCCCGCCCTTGTCTGTCCTCATGTGCTCCAGCGCCAACAGCGTGCCTCGTGTTGTTCCTTTCTGTAATAAATATAAACATAAACTGAGATCGAGTCAAACATACTCATGACTGCAATAAATCATTGTAATCGTTTAAATGCGCATGATGTTTTTTTTCTTCAAAAAATTGTTTGCCATTGCTTGATTTCCTTTGCTTGAAGCTCAAGTTATGTAACTACTAACTAAAGCTTTTTTTGGTTTGAAATTAAACATCATATAAAACATATCTAACTGTCAATTAAAAAGTATCCTGATAGTCTATATTCTTAATTACTGCTATTTACCAACAACAACATGCAAAAACAACAAAGAAAAAAACGGGGAAACTTTCACTACAATTAAGTTTCGCGATATGACACTCAAGCAAAACCTATAAAATGCATCAATTTTTCTACCATAGAATTACAATATTATACAATTCTGTTCATTAATAGGAATGATGAACCAAATAGTCTGTTTCTTCGACATGTGATGTACCAAATGATATACTAGTATCTTCCGGGTGTTGCTAAAACGCGGAAGGGAAAACGGAACGGAAAGCGGAACGGAATGGATTACGGAAAATGTTATATAATGTTATTTAATTTATAGATGTGTTGAACAAGCTTAAAACTATATAATTCATGTATTTTTTAATATTGTTAAAACTGTTCTCCATAGTTAAGTTTATTTATTTTTTTAGAAAATGTATGATTTTCTTACAATTAACATTATATGCTTTGATGACTAGTCCCAGTTTATCAAACTAAACAACATACTCCGCTCTCTAGTTGGATTAAGTTGCAGGAATTTACAATCACATAGGTAAACGAACGCCGATATTAGAAGAATTTTAAAGAGACTTTGCAGTACATCTAGAGCGTTAGTCATCCAATGATATGAATCTGTTTTCGATTAATTATCTTTAAAATAGCTCGACGAAAAGGTTATCAAACAGATGTTGCAGCAAAACATCGTAACAATGAAAGTGGATGTTGTTCGTCGGTCACGTTATTGATATCAATAATGCTATTAATAAATTTTTAAAATAGTATGGATCACTAAAAATAAAATGTGGATGAGGGTACATCATGTTTGAATTTTTTTTTAAATAAGTATAAAATCCCAAACAAGTTTCGAAGTCATGAAAAACACAACCAAACGCTTCAACCAACTGCCCTTCACTATTTTTCAAATAATATTACTAAAGGAAAGTAAATGAAAAGTTATTTTAAGAGCTTATTCAATCACAATGTGTGTATATTTCATATCTCCGTTTCGTTCTCTATTAAGCAATGATTTAGTTGATAGACATTCGTAGGAATGATATCAATTAATTACGCAACCTTTTGATAGTAATCATTTATAAAATATGATTAAATGTTTTAAAGTAAAAGTTTGTGTCCAATCTATACAATACTAGATCTTGACCTTAAGCGATAAACGTCATCATATTTTCCCGTTTTCCGTTTCGTTCCGCTTTCCGTTCCGTTTTCCGTTCCGCGTTTTAGCAACAACCTATATCTTCCTTTGCAGTTTCAGGCTTACCGTGAGCGAAATTCCGTTACCTCGAATTACTGCCTCGTTTAACGCTACATTAATAACGTCTGGAATCATTCTTATTCAAATTAATTTGATTTTTGTACAAGTTTTAATCATCTGTATACGACATTCAACCTCCGTCAAGGAAACCCACTGGAATATAAACCCAAAACAGGTTCAAAGAGAGAACATTTCATAAGAGAGTTCGTAACTACTTTACCAAATTGACATCGATCGTTTTCTCCCATAATGGATACACCTCTCCGCCAATCCCAGCATTGTTGCAGACGATATCCAGACATCCAAATGTCTCTTTGACTTTTTTAAACAAATCTAAATGACAGTATACAAAATATCAAAAATGCATACGATCTTTACACGTATTTTTGCGCACACAAAACAGTTGTCCAAATGTTATATATCTCAAAATTAGCACCAATTCCATTTTCAGAATTAATAGTATAGCGTGAATACGTCGCTTTTAGCAAACAAAAAAACCCCAAAAAATTGACAATGATGTTCATATACAACTATAATGAAGTCCATTGACAAATCAAAAAATGATTTATTAACTTAGACGGTTTATAAATGTGTTTGTTGAAACAAGAAATTATTAGCTCTGTTAGCCGAAACAAAACACAATCAGCTAAATAAAAACTGTAGTACAAACACCATATTGCACCACGTTGAATCGGAAATCAAAATAAAAATCTGATAGGAAGTCATTTGATGTTCTAACAGTTTGCAAGACATGCAGAACGCAATTTGGCAGCACTTCGGTAACGGGATACGTACGGTATTCGATAAATGCTTTTACATACACGACTGTATTGAGCTGGTGTGTGGTGTTTATACTTGGTCATTTTATCTAATTTGTGAATCTAGGTCAGAACGTTTACTATCTATCATCTGGCAAAATGAACTACGCCGTGTGAATACAATCAGTTTGTGCTGTGTCAACTGACATTGTTGTTGCGGTTGTTGTTATTGTTGTTTTGTGTATGTGTGTTGTCGTTTTGGGTATACATGTGTGTTGTTTTGCTTGCTTGCTTTCATCCTTCAATAACACAAAATCAAGTCTAGCCAATTCTCTTTCTTTAGCAATTAAAGGCCAAAGGAAGCTTTAATTGTTTCATTTGTATGTTGCTATTGTTTTATTGGAATATTAAAAAATAATAAAATGGTATTGGTCTTTGTTGGTGGAATGTGTTTTATATGGTAATGGAGAGAATTGACTTACTTTCCATCGGCTGTTGAAGACTGACGTCACATGTTTGAAACATTGCATTTCCCTCCCCATACTTTGATTGAAGTTCTAAGAGTGTCTTTGTCCCTAGCTCACCATTTGTGTCGCAAAAACACACCTATAGAACGAAAAGGAAATCTTCTTTAAAACAGGACTTTTTTCCAAAAGAAAAAAAAACTTAAGAGTAATTGTTGCATAGCGCAGTTGTGGTGTTCATTCATTCTTTTTTTATGGAAGATGGAAAATTATGATCGCATTTCTACATGTAGTATCTGATGCATTTCTTGAATGCACATAACGATTCTTAGCTCCGTTTTATTCAGAAAGTCGGCGCCTTTGCTGGCTTAGGGCACCATTAATGTCACTGTCTATTATAGTGTAGCATTCTAACTGTACAATCAGTTTTCAGACGTTTCATTTCGCCAAATCGTCGTCCTCCATCAATGAAAACGCTACAAACTGTCGCTCATTCATGAGATGCAATATTGCATTTAGAACGAAATGATCTCATTAATCCATGCTTGATGTTATATAGATTGGAGCTTAGGGTGGTTTGTTCAGGAAATAACTTGGAATGAAATACACGACTATACGAAGGTTTGAAATACAATTTATAATATACATTTAGTTTTAAAAAGGACGCCCATTTTTCCTTTCCGTCATATATTAAAAATCCTTTATCATTATATATTCGGATTAAGTCAAATTTAAAAAAAAAAAAAGATTTCCTAATTTATCAATGGAAATTAGTTGTAGATATATACATTTCATACAGACCTTTAAAATAATGGGGAGTCCTCACAGTCTTCCGCTATCTTGTGTCGATAGGAACTTATCCCAAAAAATCTTAACTGCGTGATGGGAGGTGCAGTTACATTTTGATGGGGGTTTTAACACGATTCAGATACAATTTCAAATGGTTTCGCACTTCTATAGGTGCTTTGGGCTCTTGAACTTCTGTGAGAAAGTCGTTTCGAGCGGATGTCGTAACCCATCAAAAGTAGCAGATAACATACAAACACCCCCATCCACTTCATTTTGAAAACTTAATAATTTTTAAGAATATTGATGAGAATATTGGTCAGAAACTTATCCATAACAAATAATATTAAATAAAAAAATTGCATTGTAAATACTCAGGTAGGCTGAATTGGCAAATTCTCCTGTTTCCCCTAAACTTCGAGGATTTGACACATGCATACATGAACATTCCATTGCGATTTTAGGTTACATGAAAAATTTTATATTTGTAAAAAAAAATTATGGTTTCAATACAAGCTACAATATATAAGTATTTTATAATTACAGATGATATGCGTAAGTAGGTCAGCCTACCTTTGCTTTCTGTGCCAGAAGCGCCTCTGTGATTGCCTTCCCTATACCACGGGATCCACCCGTTACCAGCGCCACCTTACCAGCCAGATCCATTGTAACGGAATGAGGGCTTATCAGTTCAGTGCCAGTATAAACGACGAAGTGAACGAGGCATTCTGAGTGAGCGTTGAGGAAGCTCTCGTTTTCTCCCTCCTCCTCTCTCTCTCTTCCATCACCTATATCCCTCAGTCACTGCAGAATGGATAGCAATTTTCGCTTGCTCTCTTTCGCCCTTTTCTCTCTATGCTAAAGAGATAGAGATCGACATTTTGTGATGCCGCTAGGTCAAAATCCCGAGTAATACCCACTAATTTCTGACTGCTGGCAGCAGACGGTAAATGTAAGATCGTGATCGTGACATCACGGAAATTTAGTTTCAATTTCTGCATGGTCTTTTGTTCAATAAATCCCAATTCACTCACGAAAACAGAGAAATATTCAAAACATTTTTTAAACAGAAAGATTATAAATACTTCCAATGCCACTGAATGCGCATCGCATGAAATATTTCAAATGTCAAGTTAGGTTACCATATAAATTGATTGTCATATTTTGTGTGCTCTGTATTGCTAGAGAATGTCAGTCGATAGCTTACATAGGTAACCTAACGAAGAGTCGTACATTTTTCATACACAATTTCTACGCGACAGACACCTTTTGAAAAGACTCTGTCCAATACAATGGTGATGCCATTGTTTTGGGGGTATTTTTTTTTATTACAGACACAAGTGTTTGTTCTTACATTCACTTACTTATAGCTCCATCTAGCACTTCTAGACTAAACATTTTGTGGATTGAATGTACAAAAAAGTTTAAGAACATTCAATCCATGTTTACGTACTTGTACAGTACCTATCATGTTGTAAGTTTTTTTTTTAAATTTACTGGGTGGGTGTTGTCATATTGTAATTAATTTTTAGTACGTATTTACATCCACCCAATTTACAAGATGACAGTACCATTTATATCTTATCTGATCATAAGCAACTTTCAAGCTTCAAGTCAAAATCCAAAATCTTTCACAGTTAGAAATTTTTTAACTTAAAATCAAAACAATAACTTGGGACAGACTGCATGGAAATATTTCATATAAAATCAATTAAAATCATGCATTGCAAGTTTCTTTGCAAAGACTGTGTTAAGCTTAAATAGGCATTCTGTTTAATTTGCAAGGATAACAAGGAAAATGACACACAGGAAAACATGCATCTACTTTGTGTCTCTATGAGATGGTGTTACTATAGGCCTTCTTCTGATGTTGCGGTCTGTGAGTCCTATTTCTTGCTTATAACTCTACGACTGATACTCAAATTTTAGTTGACCATTAGAAATGCATTACTAAAAGCAGTATGGTCTGAATTTTTGGCTTTTATATATCATCAAATAATTTCCCATACAAACCAATTATCTTTGAAAGTTATATCCTTTTGCCTATTTACACAAGCAGGATCGGTCTCCTGTCTCCTATCAAAGTTAGAGATATTCAAAGAAAATAAAATAATTTCTTTACGGGCAAAAAAAACCCCCCAAAACAAAACAAATTAAACTGCATTATGGGAATGAATAGAAAAGGGAATCGTTTGGTATCGTCCCCGAATGATTATAGATTTATTACACTCGCATGCATCGATTGTAAACAAAGCACAAATATTCGTGAACAGAATGTAAACAGGTTTATTTTTGATTTGCCAAAACATTATGACCTTTATTTAATAGCGATGTCAAAGCCGTATTACAACATTTCCGCTCAAAGTCATTGGCAAATTTTAATGTTAGGCGAATTATCGCGGCACCTTTTTGTTTCATTTGATTTCAAAACAAATTTTGTACGTCATTTTTTTTTTTTTTTATTGAAATATGGCTCAATTTACCGGGAAAACTACTGCAATGTTTTTTATATTACACATACTTAACATAACCATCGTGTACATACTTTACATAATCATTGTTTTAAAGCGTTCACACAAAGTGATGTAGAATCAGACCAAGCAGCTAAAAGCACTGTAAACAATAAAAATAAAAAAATTAAAATTTGACCAACATCATGACCATGCCCCTTTTAAAATTTTAGCCTGGCTTTGCTAAAAGCAATGCCTTGGCTGTACGGAGGCAAATCGCCAATGTTGCTATATTACAATAGTAAATAATAAAAACCAAACAGCATCAGCGAAATAAAAACCTTCGTTATAAAAAACAGCCAGAAAACCAGAGAGCTATCTTTTTGTCAAATCTATTGGGAGTGAGTTTGTTTTAAATGTATCTAATCATTGTATGTTTCCCATTTGTTATGATAACTACAGTTTTGTATCTTAGCAATCTTGCAATCTGATCAAAAAAATGATAAGGAAATTGACGGTTTTTTTGTTGCTGTTTTTTTTTTTTTTTTAGTTTTTAGGGTTGTTGTTTGGTTTTTTGTTGTTGTTGTTGGTGGGGTTTTTTTGTTGTTGTTGTTTTTTTTTTTTTTTTTGGGGGGGGGGGGGGGGGGGGCTAGTAAGATAAAGTGACTGTGAAATAATTCAGATTTAATGTAGTCTAAAGCCATATATATGTATCCAAGTTTTATCTCCAAAAATAGTTTTGCTGTTAATTTTCGATTGGAACTGTAATTTAAAAGCATTGCCATTCTGGAGAAAACCATGCACCAACTTTCGATTCTCACCGCTCCGACTTATTTATGATTATACATGTATATAGCATAATAACAAACTGTATGATTGCAGGCAACATTGACAAATGATAAGCATATTCTTTTTTATGTGTTCTCTTCACTCCCCACCCCACCCCCACCCCCATTTTTATATATATATATATATATATATATATATATATATATATATATATATATATATATATATATATATATATATATATATATATATATATGTGTGTGTGTGTGTGTGTGTGTGTGTGAATTCCATGCATAACAAGCAAAAGCAAAACATGTTAAATGTCACAATGAAGGAGATAACTCTCGTTGAAAATGTGATGTGTTGGTGTGTGTGTGGTACCAACCAGACAAACATGCCCGTAACAAGCATGCATACAAAAAAAACCATATTTTTATGATAAAACTTAAGTTAACTGTAAATTCAATATCAGACATGAACAATTCGCATTCCACATCATTTGAAATACAGGAACTATTAAACATTCCCTTGTGTGTGTTTTGACGCATTTTTAATGACAAATTAAAAAAAATATATCAAAATTATACTTTTTAAAAATATTCTTTAACGTGCAAATTTACCCCTGGTAATAATGAGGTAGTGTTATATAAATTTAAGCAAGATCTCTTATCAGTACTTTTAGTTAAATCACTTCCGGAGTAAAGTGGTCGTCCATAGCTGAATTTTATATATAGGTCACGTGTCGTTTTCTTAAAGTCTTACAAACGTTTTTTGTTATGTAGTGTTTGGTTGCATTTACTACCATATGATTCACATGGAAAAATTCAAATGAAAGCGGGATCTCCAACAACTTGAGTAAGTGTTCAAAATCATCTTAAATGTCAATAATTGCAAATGTACATTATTTAAAAAACCTGTTAGATTTACATTTTTAGCGTATAAGCTTTGAATCAGGCATTGATATCTCGCTGAATGCCTTTTTATAACTTGTTTATGTTTGATAGAATGACATTTATTTCGAATGTTTCAATGTTTTGATCGAAATTAAAACATATATATGTGCTCTTGATAGATAGTTTCAGAGAAAAAGTACGTTTCCATAATATTGAACAAATAAATATGCACACTTTGTGGATTAATTTCATAACTTTCGTTTGCAAAAAGTAGATGGTTTTGAAATGCATTGTCTAATTGAAATAAGCACCATGTATATTTCAGTATAATGCAAACATTCTTTGGGGTCATTTTCTCATTTAATATAAATATAATTCATTTTCAAGCATAGGAAAAAGAACTCCCATTACCTTAAAACATGTATGATTATTCCCCAATCCATCATCTTTTTCCAGAAATGCCACGACGGAAAGTGACAAGAGCTGCCAAAACTAGAAAAACATCAAGGGTGTCTGATGGCAATGACTTGGAAATCTCCAATAAAGCAGAGCGAGAAAAGCTAGAGACTTACCTTCAAGACTTTGACACAAGGGGTAAAGGATTTAAATCAATGCATAAACATTCCTTATCATGTTGTCTATCCGCAATTTGACAACCCACTTATCTTCATCGGATTGCTTATTTTTTAACTTAAATGAAAATTTTTTCATCGCATGAGGATATGATGTAACTGTGGGATGTTTGGTCTTGTTGTTACAGTTGAACGTAAATTACAGAAGTTTGAGCAGATTCGGTCAAATCTATTCCATCAACTAAGATCACTACATCAAACAGAAAAACTAAATCTTGGAAAAACAGTAAGTATATGTAACCTTGTATAAATATGTAAAATTCGTGTAAATTTGAGAAATAAATTCATGAGCGACCCAAATTATACGGATGTAAACTGGTTGGGGCAGTTTACTCTCTAAAATCCCTGAGTTAAAAAAAAGTGTTAACTGTTTTATCTCAGTTTATATAAGTATATACACTTATATGATAGCTATTGATTTCATTCCTTTTACTTTAATTTTCTGCTATTTCATGTAAAAATTTTATACATGATTAGCAGTTTTTCCAATTCATTTGAATAGCTACTTAAAAAAGTGTTTTCATTAAAATCTCCCAATACATATCTGGAAAAGTGTAATTGTGCTCTAAAATGCATATATCTTATTACGTGATGGTTAATTGCGGTCACGTTTTGTATGGACTGAATGTCCTGTAAGACAGCCAATTGAAATATTTCACAAAATAACCATGAATTGTGATTAATTCAATTTCAGGTTCTGGAAATGACACTACTGGACTATGCAGGTATCATGCAAGCTTTATAAATCTATTTATTGAATTAAGATAATCACATAATGATTATTTTTAAAAACTGTATTGTAGTTGCAAGTTTATTTTTCTCTTTTTATTTAATGGAATAGGAATGTCATTAATTGATGTTTTATTTATATTTGAAAAGAATAATGCCAAGTGTTAAATTATCAATTTTTTTGATGAATTCAAATTTTTTAATATGCATGTTTTGCACTTTTATACATGTATTATAAATGGTAATCAATATTCAAAGTGTAAATAAAGCACTTCTAACTATATGATGTTACATTTCCTTTAATATCTACAAAATTTAAAGAATGATAAACTTAAAATTTGTATACAGTATGATATTCTTATTTGATTGGTATTAACTTTAGAATTACTTTTTACTCCTAGCAAAAATAGCAGAATGTGAAACTGAAATAGAAAAAGAAAATGTTGACACCGATGATGCAGAAGTTGAGGAGGAAGATGAGCTTTTTCCTGATGTTCCTGCAAATCTCAGAAGACATTTGTAAGTCATTGCAGACAATAATATCTTATTGTTTGTCCAATTCAAGGAGTAAAGAAATTAATCTCAGGTTGTAGTTTGTATTTTGTATACCTAGCGGTTGACGGATGTATGGATACCAGAGAAAATCTATGTGCCCTGGCTAGACATGGATTTAAACTGGGTTTTTTTTAATTAAAACTTTAATGAGATAAAGCAACTTGCTGATAGCATTCATCATTCAATGATCATTGTGAGTTTATGAATATATGACAGTTCACACAAAACCTAACAGTAGACAGTGCAAGAAGAGAAAAATTACTTCCAAAGTTTATTATTTTAGTTACATAGAAAAATAAGAATAAAATCATTTTGTCTGGTTCTCTACTGGATGTAGGGTTCTCCTGCATGTCATAGGGAAAACGCTTTGTTTGGTTCCTTTCTAAAATTATTTGTTCATTATGCTATGACAATTTTGTAGTTCCCGAGCTAAAACATCACATCTGAGTGTTCAAGATACCATCATGGAAGATGATGTATTCACAGAAAATGCTAACAGAACAAATAAGGTAAAATTTTGCAGATTTGATTTATTTTTGCATTTTTTGATTTTGTAACTAGTTTTTTATTGGACTTTGTATATTGTCAATTTTTAGAAACCCATACCAGATTCAGGATATAAGAGATTTGCATCTGTCAAAAAGTGTATGCCTCCCCCATCCCCAAGCATGCCATTCAAAAGGTACCAGTCATTACTATTTTTAATAAATTAATGATTAACAAGGAAAACCCTGAAAAACCATTCAGAATGATAATGAATTTCCCAATATATGGTAATGCTTGATAAAATATATTTTGAAAATTCAGTGCTACATGTAGCTGTAGAATTAAGTTTATTATGTTTCAGAAAGCTCTGTTTAATAACTGTCTCTCAGTAAAAATTATGATTTTGTATAAATGTAATGTACACATATTAGGATTTGGTGTCATTTTATAAAAAAAACCAAAAAACTTGTATAATGGTAAATTGAAAATGAGCTGTTGATGCTTTGTGGGGATTTTTCCATTTTCACTGTGTATTTATGTATACATGTACATGTGTATTTTTTGAATACAGTCGAATCTTGGGATCAGCACAGAAAAAATTTCAGACCCCAGCAAATCGTACTTTGGCTGATGCAGGATGGTCAAACACACCACTAGTCACCCCCAAATTTGATCCGAGGTAAAAGGAAATAAAAAAGCTTTAAAAAATTGAATTGGTTAATGTTTGGGATTAACTTAAATTTTGCAATGTCATTTTGATTTCTTTAAAAAATGATTTGTTTAAAAATATCTGTTTGGCAATCTAATTACGGTTTTCTGATCCTCAGCCTCAAAGGGTTTTTTCATCATAAAAATGTTATTTATCCTTTAAACTTTATTATTTAAATAAAATAAAAAGATTTTTTTTGATGGTATCCATGCATTTTATGAAGTTATTGCAACTTTGGCCACGATAGATATAATTGAATAAATAGCTTATACAAATTGAGATCAATTTAGAAAAAAAAACGGTTGTACCGGTGGCTCGAATCCCTTGACCTCTATGTAGAATAGTAGGTCTCCGCATATCCACTAAGCCAAGCAGTTCTTAGAATGGATTTGTGTAATATTAACACTTCAAGATTTATTAAATTTGTATTCATAAAAGGCAGATTTATGGTACAAATAAACAAATTCCGGATAATTTAGAGTTATCAAACAATGCTGAGGATCGGAGATACATGTGCTTGTAAAACCACTTCTCTATGATATGCAATACAAAATTTAACAACATCTGATGCGAAGTCATCCCAGGCTCCCATCGCAACCTTTTAAGTATGAATAAACTTAAATATTTCAGATTCAAGCTTCAATTAAAAAGTCTTAAAATAGTTTGATAGCTTTATCTCTTGCAACTCTAATGCTCGGTCGTCTTTTCCTGCCAAGGTTGTGTATGATATCCATACTATCTGGTATTTTTCCATGCATCATGCAAACAACAATAACACTAACTTTGAATCAACACATGCACTTTGTCATGACTTTGTTAACTACAGGGATCATGAAGCACTTTGGGGATTTAGGTTTATTGTTGATTTGAATATGTTTTATTGTGTAAATTACACAAAAGGATTGTTGATAAAGAAACACTTTTATTCAAACTACCAATCAAGATTTTGACAGCATTGATTCCATTGGCTATTTGAAAGGTGGTTCTGAGATGCCCCTGTACAGGCATCTTCCCAAGTCAAGGGTTTCTGATCCGCTCTGCTCTACATAAACCCTTGACCGAAAAGACAACACTTATGCGTACGCCATCTAGTGAGAATACTCATTTTTAAACTTTTGTGACCTCTTGTTCTGACCAATCAGAGAATGCTTTATAAACAGAAACAGTATATCAATATGGCTGCTCCCATGAACAAAATCTAATTCGTAGAAAATATGGATTCACTCGGACTAAAAACCGATATCAGTAAGTCAAATACTTACTAGTCCATCTCAAATTTATTTGACAACGGTTCAACATTGATCAATTCACAATTAACATCATTATTGAAACAACGTTTCTTATTGGATCATGCAAACTTGTATGACAACAACCAGCGTGCAAGGTTTCTAACCCCTCAAACTCTGCCTATTCAGTCAAGGGTTTATGTAGAGCAGAGCGGATCAGAAACCTTTGACTTGGGAAGTTGCTGTACAGGATGTTGTTAGATCTTGTATAGCGAATCGTAGAGGAGTGGTTTTACATATCTAATTTTATTAAGATTTTCTGTTCAACATTCAAAATGTCTCTTTGCCATGTCTAGTTTGATATTTACAGAACAGCAAATTTTTAGCTTCAGATCGATTTACCAACAAGCAAAATTTTAAAATGTATAAAATTTGAAACGTCCATTGATTTCCCAAATGTTCTAAAAGCAACTACCGGTATCTATTACAGGGTCCCTTTGACCCCAGCAGACGCCCGGAGAGCCAAACCTGGAGAAATTCTGATGTCCCTGGATGGAAGTCCAGTGCACAGTAACAGCCACAGCAGAGCTTACAGTTTCAATGTCAAACAAAAAAGAAATGTAAGAAATTAACTCCTTCACAGTTATTATTCTGTGCCTTTCATTTTTCCATTTCAGTGCTACCAGTTTTACTGAATATGACATAATGTTCCAGACCACAACCTTTGGTTTTCTGAATCAATATCACCAAACATAGTGTATTAGCAATTTTAAAAGTTCCCTGGGATATGAAGTTGGTAGGTCACGTGATCAAATCCTGTGAAGCCCAAAGGGCTTCTCAGTATATTGATCACGTACCAACCAATTTCATATCCCATTGAACTTTTTAACAATACTGTTTATTCCTTATAAGACAAATCGTTCAGAACTGTTAAATTTACCAAATATTTAATGTTTACCATAATCCAAGCTGTGAAGCGATAAGTGCTTTCTATGATTATTGTGACGTCATGAAAAAGTTCATACAGAATCTAACATTTTCGTTATTCTATAGGTTCGTATAAGGAAACATATTTGCAAATGTAAATATTAGAATATATTACCGTTATACAGAATGGATTTATCATAATGACAGAGACTCAATGAACAAGTCTTGATGCCCGGTGCAGATTATCAGATGAACTTAACACTTAGTGTTTATTTTTATCTTGTAATATTGATACAACATAGCCCGATGTGCAGTGTGACAAGGATTGTCATTAGCCGTACAGAAAATAATGTCTTTATTTATCTTTAAAAAGAGAGTATATACATCTTGTTTGAGTCAGGTTTATTGTCATTGCATAGTAAATTTGAGTAATTTCTTTATATAAGTAATGAAACAATAGATAAAAAAAAATCATGAAGATATGCAATATGTGCTCTTAATGAACATTGTATAAATGTTCTAAATTTAATAGTACCATTTTAATTTGAACTTGCTTGCTGGAGTACACACTTCATGATACCCATTTTGTAAATGGGTTGATATATTTATTATATTTCTTTTTTATTAGACAACTCATAATATCTAATCTATTTTCGTTTTCAGACGGTCACATTGGATATTCAGCTACCGGAGGAAACAGAAAAATCAGAAATTGAATCACTTCCACATGAAGAAAAATTGACAAAAATGATAAGTGTCTTATCACAAGCATTGAAAGATGCAAAGTCCGGCCAGTGAACTTAGTAAACTGACTCTGTGATGTTTTAAACATTTTGATGATTATTCCTGGTCGTGTATATGGCCTGGTATATGGTGTTTTAGTGTCTGTCATGTCTGTCCTGCATCCATCTGTCTTCTCTCTCTCTGTCACCCTTTCATTTAGAACAGAATACAGCTCTAATCCAAATGAATTATGGATTTTATTTCAATAGGACATAATATGAAAATACATATATGACATTGGACATTGGCTTCACTTTTTCTTATTTCATATTTAGATTAGTTTCCAGGACACTTTTCATGATTTTTTTTAAAATAAAACTTCATGCCAAGCTATATTGGAGAGCTGTTCAACCTTGACATTAAATTTAACCTTGACCTTTCTTGCGACATTGACTTTACTCTATTATATGAAAGGTGTAAAAAGTGTAAAAGGTATTTTTACCAAACATTATTTAATTAAGGAAAACGGGAAATAAAAGATAAATTTATTTTGACACCATAAATTTATTACCAATATGGAACTGTGTAAAGCTACATGCTGTTTCTATGTTGAAATAAAAATGTGCCAGTAGGCAGGACATTCATGTACTATGAACATATTATCAGTTATATATATACTCTGTGAGTTGCAGTTGTTTTTACTTAGGTTCATTTTTTAAACATGCCTTCAATGGAGGATCATTTGTTGATTTTTATCTTGTTGTGATTGGAAATTCCATACCCTCCATCTTTTCATAATAAATACAATTAACACATAAGAAATGCAATAAAATGCAAATTCATCTGCAATGGTTTGTTTTTTTTATAATTTGAGTTTTATTTCTTGTTGGAAATGTTCTTTTTCCTATCATGAACTCTGTTTTTAATATGCATCTTTTTTCACTCGTACAATACAAATATGCTGTACCCATAAATTACTATAAAGAGTGTTTGAATAGATTACTTTTTTCTATTTTGAATTCAAAATGGTTCATGAATATGCAAATTTTTCATGCGCAAAAGGGTATTTTTGAATTGCTGTAATACATGTAACAAAAGAATCGGACAATTCTTATATAAACTTGATACACTTCATGAGAAAACATTTTTAACTCATTTAATTAAAATTATTTTCAATCATTCAACATCTCAAATTTAATACTTTTTTTCAGAGAATAATAGGGAAATACATACCAATAATTTTTAGTATGTCATAGTTACATGTATATCTGTGATAACAGTATACATATATGAATAATGAACAGACTTGAGCCTTTTTACATGTAGTTCTGACAATAAGTATAATCATCAAAAGTTGTCATCGAAGTGCAGATGATTTTCTCTATCAACTGATGTTTTCAAAATATTCCTGAATTCAACAAATTTATGAAAACTTTTGTGTTCATTTTGTTGGATATTTTTAAATACAGGTAATATGAATTGTATGTTTCATTGTAGCAATTTGTTTATGATACCCTCCTATAATTATATTTCATGGAGATTCAGTGAGATAATATATGGGTGAAAATGAATTTTAAGAAACTCAATTTCGAAAGTAAAAAAAAAAAGAATATCATTTTCTGTTGAACGTGACTAGAATAATTAAATTGGTCATATGCATTTGGTTGCGCAAGCATAATTATTTATAGGTCATTTAATTACTATATTATGACTTATTTGTATAACGTATTGAAAAAAGAAATATAAGTATGTTCTAGTACAATAAAAAATAAATAGAGATCAATACTTCCTTTTGTTATTATCATTTATGTGTTTTTGTTGGAACTAAATCACTAACACTTCTAAAGCCTATACTGGTAATTCAATATTTCTGATAGATTAGCTAGTTAAGATAATGACAGCCGAGGTGTTCCGAATTGCACTATGCACTTGAATTACCGCCCTTTGTTCAAGATCTCAGATTCCCGGAAGATTGTTGCTCGTCAACATGGTTGAAGCAAAAAAGGGGTAAAACTGAAAATCATGGTGGGTTAATCAACTTCCTCTTTGTGTCTGTGATATTAATTAGACAAGTAACCCAGAATATTTAGCAAAACACTGGAGTGATATGTCGTATGTATCTGTTATGTTACCCGTGTAACTTCGAAATTTATTGAAGAACGTTGTAACAAAAGTGAAAGATGTCCACCATGGCGTCTGAAGTTGAGATATTCCGTGTCCTCGAAAGAGGTCTGGTTGTCACCATCTTTTTCTCCAAAAGGAAACCTGAGAGGAAAACAATGCAGGTCAAGTTGGAGACCAGGCAACTGGTGTGGATTCGGGCGATGGGTTCTAAACCCGATGGAACGCGTGAGTTTTTTCTGCTTTTTCCTTGTATCACAAAACCTGCAGCTCAAAGTACAACAATGCTTTATTGGTGATTTACACTTATATATCGTGTATTTTATATTATCATTGCATGCATACAAGTGTAATTGTGTTCACAGAATAACTACAGCTGAACAAAACGAGTCAACTTTTTTCTCTCTGATTGTATTTTCTTTTGAGTCATCATTGAACAATGTGGAAAATTTGAAGAAATATGTTGGCCAGTCCTTGCATTTACATGACTCTTCCCTTAGCTCTTGATAATGCATGCTATTACACAACTTTCTATTTTCGCCGTGCTTGCATCTGAAGCTTGATGACCAGTTATCAAAAATCAATGCTATTTGGTTTGTGGTGAGGAAAACCAATTTGATACAACATTGGTTTATTATGATGAAATCTGCTCCCCTCCCTCTTTAACACTGCCACTAGCCCCCAAATACATGTACAAGTATGTTTCATGAACATCAAAGATAATGAAAGGGTCAAGGGATGTTTATATGAAGTGCACCCTGGTTGATTCTCAACTGTTATTGTCAAATATTCTCTGTGTCCTGGTGGTAAGAGTCCCATATCAATAGGGGCTCATAAGATGCATTGGCATCTCGGGCAAAAAGGGAAATTAAAGGACAGATATTTCAGTTGGAATAATTGTTGTGAGAGAATCTCATAAATTAAAAGTATTAAACTTCTTTCTGCTTAAAATTAACAAAATCATAGAGAGTATTGGAAAACCCCATAAACCCCACCATCTCTTCCTGATGTCTTGTGGAATGAATTTGATGCTTTTCACATGTTTCATTTGAAAATTTTTACACTTATAAATATATATAGATATACCGGTTCAGTGTGTTTGTTCTGAATTTGACATTGTTCATGATGACTCCTAATTAACCCATATTCATTGGTAATAAAAGCTAGTATACATCATACTGCTCACAACCTCAAAGCCTTTATAAAAAGCCTTAACTGCCCGGAGCTCCAACCCAGTTTATATTTGTAACAATTTGGTAATGATAGCTATCAAAACTAGTTTAATTTTTGTGGACGTTAAAGTACCAAAAATAAAGATGAATTAAGATCTTGATTAAAATATCATTGAACCAAAATGTTAGAGTGTCTTAGGAAAAAAGTCTATGCATATATAAAATAAAAAAGATCTGCAATCAAATAGCATGTTACATAATACATTACATGATGTACTCATGGTACTTACTGGTAGAAATTTCATGGCCATCAGATACTTTTTGGGGATCATTTTATTATTACTGTAATTGGTATCCAGTGCAATAGACCCACCAGACTTTGTACAGACAATACTATGTAAACATTGAAACCCTCGGAATATGTACAGTAAATTAAGTTTTTGATATAAATCACATAATTTATTTTACCCTTCCGCACCCAGTTTTAAAGAATCTGTGCCTCATCCAATCCACAGCTGTCAAAATTGTGTCACATGTGTACAATGTACTTTTATTACACTATTATAAATGATTCAGAAGATGCCTGAATGCTTCACAATAAGTACCAGCTGGGCTTGTGTGAAAACCGGTAACTCGATGGCCGTTCTAACTGGTACATCTACTTTATTAAACTTATCGTGTACAGAATTTGAGAATTAAAAAAAACTAGACATTCTTTTAGCTGGAACAAGACAGTCCATCTTAATTAGATGTGCATTTATTATCTAAAGTTTTAATTACTTAAAGTAAGGTGTGAACTGATGGATGGGTCTTTATGATGACAGTTCTCTGCATGAACCACCAAAACTTGGGTTTGATGTATGCTTTCCATTTGGCTTCAGATGCATGCATACAGTATGTAACATTTTCCGTTCACTATATATACACATGACTAAGTCCACATAATGAATCGTAAAAAGTCAAAAGATTTTCTTTAACTTTCCATTAAATTTAATAATGCTTTTTTAACAATTTTTCATCAGTTAGTTAACAAGTTTAAAATTCGTTTTAATTTCTTAAAATTTGAAAAAAAAATTCAAAGATGGAGGAGGTTGGTTGATAGAGAGTTGCTAGTTTTATGATGAGTTATTTTCTCACCTCCATGAACACATATTAAAACCCATTCCAAACTGAAAAGATTTTAAATAGTGAAATAAAATTAAAACGTGTGTGGTTTTTCTGGTAAGGAATTACCAGTTCATGCATTGTAATTTGTTGCCAAAGGTATGCCGAATGTGGGATATACTATCAACTGCAAATAATTCACAAACATTTTAAGTGGCACTCTGTAAAATATTTTGACAGTTACCAAGTGTAATCTGACAAATTTAAAAGGAACTTTGAAACACATCTTGAAAATTTCTTTAGACATGTTAGTAATCTGTAAAGTTGAATTATTAAAAGTATTGCAATTTCATGTTGATCAGCTTAATGTAATGGTGTTTAATGTTGAGTAATGTAGCAATACACAAATATATCTGGCTCCAATGTCCCCAACTTTCCTCAAGTCAATACTCAGCCTCAAGTCTGAGTTTTGAACTCAGATGAATGCTCTTTTCTTTATAAAGTAGTTGAGTTGAGGACCGAGTTGAATGATTTGAAAACTTTGGTGACAGCAGGGCCAGAACCCATAACCATTGACATTAAAAATTGACATAATTTTTATATGCAAAATGCCTCATCACATCTTTGATCTAATTGAAGTATACATATATGTTAAAAGTTCATTCCCATTTGTATGAAAGGACTGTCCATCCAAAGATATGTCTGTCCACATTTTGACCCAAACCCTACCCTCCCCCCCCAAGAAAATAATATTTAGTGCCAAACAAATGTCTTGAGGAAAAAACAACCTCACTATCTCTATGTTCAGGAGCACTTGCAATGTACAGAAAGAAGAAACCAATATGAAAACATGGTCTTTTAAGAGAATTTTTTTTTTTTTTTTCAGTGAACCTTCGAGAAGTTCGTGAAGTGAGAGATGGAAAGAACAGTAAAGACTTTGACCGCTGGCCAGAGGAAGCCAGGAAATATGACCCGTCCGTCTGCTTTGTCATTTTGTATGGAAACGACTTTAAACTCAAAACTTTGTCTGTTGCTGGTAAGTCGCCACCATAATCATATTTATCAAAACTTATAAATTTTTTGTTTTCAGTTCTTAACTAATACATTAGCTTGTTTTTATTCACTCTCCCCCCTCCCCCACCCCCTCCCATCCCCCCTCCTTTCCCCCTTCCACCTTCCACCTTCTAATTTACACATGAACTACATTGATGATAAAGCAAAATAAACTATTGAAATATTATAGCTTTTGGAATGTTTAATTTTTGTGTGTCATTTCATTTGTATGCATTGCATGAAGTGAACACCCAATCATAAGGAAACTGTATTTTGTTGCAATATGCATATGTGACAATGTGTGACCTTGTAGATGTGATAAATGTCACAGGAAACTGACACATGAGTTGGTGGCAACTGTTCAGGGACTGTTCTATTAGTGTGGTCCATCCTCACATTGGCTGCACTGTTACTAAGCAGGGCTAGGATAGGCTTGGCGTTTGGCAGCAGGGATTGTTAAATGCTAATGATTATTGTGTGGCCTCTGATAGCTTTTAGTTATCCAGAAGATTATCTGCTAGATAACTACTGGAGACTATTGGGTTTAGAGAAATTACCATTGTGAAAGTTCTGTGATGTTTATGATTATTTTTTTATATTATTAAAAACGGCTTTTGACCAAAAAGAGTCAATTTATACTCAAGTGCATGTAATTGTTCAATTCCAGGATGAGTGCATGATTATGAATGACTATCATTTTACCCGTAATCGTATTGATTTTAGAATTTATATCATGTCAGATGTGGTAGTTGTTGAGTTTTAATAAAATTTCATTTTACTGAGCTAAAAAAAAGACAACCACAGGGATTTAAATGCACAGAATTGTGTCACATGCATACATGTATGTTGTTAGTTGTGAATGAAGGTCACAATATATGTCATTTGCATAAAACCACGACTAATTTCCTGAAAGATGACATTTTGAGTTTGCATTTCTATTGAAAATTTCCTCTGGAATCGAGTGAAGGCAAGTCTCCAGGGCCACAACTGGCAGTCCTAATACTTTATTACTAGTGACCCAGTTTTCCTTCACTCAAGGGGATAGAAAATCATATGACCTAGTTTCAGCAAAAATCCAAAGGGAAGGACACCCAAGTTATTATAATAATTATGTCAGTGAATGGAAAATATTTTTTGTTGTTGATTATTAAACAGAACCTAGATCAGACTTATGCCAATATGAATTTATCATCAGTAATTACTCTGCCCCTTAAAATTGTCAAGTCTAGCTCTTAATACTGTCAAATATTGAAGATAAATTTTACAATAGAAGACTTCATGTCACCCCATGTTTACATTATGTATATGGTCTTATAAGTCATCAAAGTGCAATGATACTTAGACTAAACAGACCTTCACTTTATCATCAAAAGAAGTTTACTTAGCAGCAATGTTCCACCTGGCTTTGGTGTTTTTAGGAAATTTATCATAGATGCACATGTATCATTGGGCAGATAGGCAGAAGGGGGAAAATTGCTTTGATAACAGACTTCTGCACTAATTTAGAAATGCAATGCTTTACAGTGCAGAAATCTTGGTCAATAACTGCGCATACATTAAGTAACAAACAAGAAACAATATTAAGTTGGTCTTTTGATGGATCTTCCCTGTGTACAAGGTTTATCTGGGTTCGCTGTATAGGGACACTTCAGTATGAGATAGTTGTATTTGCTGTATCATTATTAATAAGATAAAACAGAAAAATATCTAGGCATGCTCTAGAGACAAACTGACAACAGGTTGTGATCTGCCAAATTTGTGTCAAATTGCCCATTTTTTTTTTTATGTGTGTGTGTGTGAAAAGTATAGAAACCAGGAAGCAAAAATGGGAAATTTAACCGAAAAATTTACTTCCATGTACCTTGTCGGAATAATTTGCTTTGAGAAAATAATTAAATGTCGATTCAACTACATGTAGCTACTGTCAGGATCATATTGCTCCGTCAAGAGAATTTAAGATGCCTCTTGTCTAGATGCGACAAGTTTGACATAGTTTTAACAGAGATGTAATTGATATGACTCTATTTAAACATGTTAAATGGAAGAAAGCATTTGAAGAATTTGATGATAATTGAAATCCTGTTAGAGGAAAAACAAAGTGACATACATATTTGCTTGACTTTGATAAAGTTTCCCACTTTAAAAAGGAGATGCTTCTTGTTTGCATATTATATAGATGTGCATACTAGAATGTGAACTTGAGTACACCTGTTGCACATACAAATTGATATGCATGTTTGTTGTAAGATTGATATGCTGTAGGTTATAATGTCATTGATACGATTTTAAATTTAAAAAAAAAAACAGGTTAAAAATACATAACAACAAGTCAGTAACTATTGATAGATATTATCATTATATATCCTGTGTCATATAGGACATTGATAAATTTTGAATTTTAAAAAAAGATGAGGGAGCCAGGAGAACAGTCTACCTACATCAACCCTCAGTCCCTCATCTGCACCCCCCCCCCCCCCCCCCCCCACCACCACCACCACACACACAAAAAAAAAAGATTTTGTGAGTCAGAGGTATTTACTATGGAAATTTTTGAAGTCTAGCCATAAAGATTGATGGTGAATCCAAATTAACCAGTTACTGTGCATGCATGGACATTGTGGTCTTTAATGCCTAGAGGCATAATTCAACAAAGTTTGGAACCCAGTAGCATTGGAATGTGATGTCTTTCATTGATGCTATGGACGGCAGTATTGATTGCCAGATATTGGAGGATTATTGATTTCTGGTAGATTTTCTGGCTTAACTGTGGATTGTTTATTGGAGATAAAATAAAAAATGCACCTTGTGGCCTAGATTTCTGGAGAGCACTCACAAAATTTGTGTAGTTCTAACAGGACAGGATAAATATGTGGGTCCCAGTGGGTGACAATTATGCTTTCAATTTTCTAATGTTATGATGCTGTAATGAAAGCTAATTCTGGGTAATGATTTTGCAAGCGCTCTTACCAAACAATTGGTCGATTAGGGTGTTATAATCATGAAACAGGAGATTAAAAGCTGTGAAAAAAAAATCTTTTTTCTTCTTTTCTTTTTTTCTTTTTTTTTTTATATAATTTTTGGGCTTGGAAAATAGTGATTGGGATTGCAATTACCTGTCATGTTGTCATTGAAGACCTCTCAGTCTCCACCAGCTAGATTAGATTTCCTTCCTTTGGCCAGTAGAATTTTGTAATCGAAAGGCATTAAAAGTTCATTTCTCAGGTTTTGTGTTGTTTTGGATCAGACCATCAAAGGCAGAAATTGAGGGTTAACCACCCATGATGGCATCCTGGTTGGAAAATCAAAACGAGGTGTTTAAGATTATGTTACAAGTTTTGGGTTCAAACCAGGCTTTGATATGGGTCTTTACTTGTACTATTACTATTGGGTGATAAAAGATATAGAGGTGAAAAAATTTCCATTATAGACATGTAATATATATCTATTCTAAATTCTAAATGCATGAATACAAACATTGAACACATAGAGGTTACTTAGGATAAAACTTAGTTAACAAATCTAAATACAATGTACCGGTACATGTATCAATCATTTGGAACTGACACATCTACTAGATATCAGATTTTGATTACAATTCTGAAACATTAAAATTCAATTTGGTTAGGTGGATAATCTGACAAACCATATTTGTGATATTTGTGACACTTTGGTTGAGTACAATCGTAAAGTAGTTACGGTAATCAATTGTTAATGACTAATGACTTCATCTTGTACAGTGTATTTTGATTGTTGTATTAATATATCAATTTTTTTCACAGCTGTAAATGCAGATGAGTTCCAGATCTGGAAGTTGGGGCTCCAGAAGCTGGAGAGAAGTGCTAAAGAGGCTCCATATCAGCTTCAGCTGGAGAGGTGAGAGAGAGAGAGAGAGAGAGAGAGAGAGAGAGAGAGAGAGAGAGAGAGAGAGAGAATTGTATAAATGAAAGATAAAAATCTGAGAGAAAGAAGGTGCATACCATGTCCTTTGTATAGAATAAATGGAGGTAGAGATAATTCATTCTCAAGGAATTTTTTGAAAAATTATAACATTAAGGGTATTACATGTTTTGTACTAGCTCCAAAGCTTTTTTGTTATCATATAGCTGTTGGTTTTTTTTTTTAAGGGTAATCATAAGAATTAAAACTTATGTTTGGATATTGTCGTTTCAGATGGCTGCGGCGAGAATTTTACCTCATGGAGAAACAGGGAGCTGATGCGTAAGTCCCCATCATCTTTGTACAGAACTAAGTTCTCAGCTACGTGAAAGTACAACAATTTTAGACTGTACAAACTATAATAATAATACTATGTAGAAGATTAGAAGTACACATTTAAAATCTTTGCATCAAGTACCCTTAAGAAAGCCCATATATACAGAGGCCCGATTTACTGCTGAAGTTGTGAGGTGCATATAAAACTAAAGTGGAGGGCACTTACAAGATGGTGGCATTGTTCTCACTTAGCAGTGATAAATATAAATGTTGAAAACCTTGTCCACTTTTACTTAAAGGAGGAAATCACTCATGTCTTGACTTATCAACATGCAGAATTAATCTGATATAAAATAATAATATAAAAAGTAATTGTACCAGCTAATGTCAGACATTCCAAATTAGCAGTATTGACCATGGCTCAAACTTATATGCAGAACTCATAAGTCATCATAGTTTTCCGCAGTCTTTCAGTGTGTACATTGGAGAAGACTAATTCCTAACCCTAGTACTAGTAGCTAAGAAGTCATAAATCTGTATGAATATCAAATTCAGTATACCAGTACTGTATGCTTACTTAAATAAAATGTATTTATCATTATAGGGTTACCCTGAAAAATGTCAAGGCGTGGATGCCAAGAATAAACTACAAAACAACAACTAATAAATTACGGGAAAAATTTCAGGTGAGTATGTGGGAATTAAGGACCATGGGTGTCTGATGTTGGCTAGTCCACTCATTATATAAGCATGGCTAACAACGAGGTCTCCTGTTTGCCCCTGTGGTAAAATAATTGGTTTGCCAACATTTTCAAATTGCTGTGCAAGAAACTTGCAATTGATCCTTCTTTTCTGGCCCTTCATTAAAAAATAGATGTTGGTATAGTAAAATTATAGCCTCCAAATTCAGATATTCAATAGCAATCAAAAATGGTCTGAATTAACAGCTCTTCTCGGACAGTGTTGAAAGGGACGTTCAACAAACATTGTATAGGTTGGATTGAGAAGGGGTGGGGTGGGAAAGGAAAGAGGAGTGGAGGCTATGCAAGCTCACATTGACAAAAATAAGCAACTCTGTATGTTATTTTGTTGATGGAACTGAGTCCATTGGGGATGGGATACTTTTGTTTAGAGTTAAAAAGTAATGCAGTGTTTCCTACAAGTAAAATTGACTAAAGTAAGTTAGATCTGTTGAGTTATACTTTGGCTGTGTTCTGGGTGACCAATTTGTAGTTTTCTCCATGACATTGCTGATGATAATTATAATTTATATTGTGATTAATATTATGTACCTTGCATTATTATTATTATGATAAATTATTCATGTCCAAAAAATGCTCAACATTGGAGCCAGGCACACAAATGGAATAGGAAGAAGATTAAATAGTTCAAACTGATACCGGTACTCATGGTATAACATTTCTAGTTGGTTTCTTTGAATTTGTAGGAAGTTTCCAGAAATGATGATCAGCTTTCCTATGAAGGATTCGCATCTTTGTTTCACAAACTCGTACACGTCCCCGAGGTAAGGGATCTGTTCAATGGTCATCTTTACAAAGCTATTTAAAGAATACAATAATGGGCACTTGTTATAGAATAACAGTTACTGTTTTGGAAAGTTAAAACTAAATTTTCATGCAAATTTTATATTAGAGTTGTCATCTTTAAGTATGATGAAATATTTCAAATTGTAACCCATGTTAATTTGATTATGTAACATAAAGTGCATAATACTTGTACATTGTAATACATATAGTTTATCTATAATAATTTATTATACATGTACCTTTAAATTTATGTTCATACTGATAAACAGTTGGAAATTCAGAGTGAAAATTATCTTCTTTTTTTTCTTTTAGATTATTACAAATTATGTTGTCGATTACTGTGGTGAGAACAGTGGTGAAAGGTAATGAGAATTCAGATATGTAGTGCATGATGTGGGCAGGTAATTTTGTTAACTAATTGATGTCAAGGTCACGGAAGCAGTAAAGTTACCACAGATAACCACTTTGTTCCAGTGTTTGATGGAACTGCATGTTTAAGTTCAGTTTTGTAGAAGTTGAACCAGGATCAACTGGCTTCAGAATCTTAGGCTTTTGTTGAAATTTCAATCATTCATAAAATCAATACATATTTTTTTTCAACATATATACATTTCAAATCGGTAGCCACTTACTTTGTGTTCATAATTTTAAATTGATGAATATGAACTGTTAAATTCTTACATTTCTGTTTTCATACAAGTTGTAAAGTTACAATTCTGTACAGAAATAAAATTACGTTACCATTTTTCTGCAATGCCCGCTACTTTAATATCCTGTTAAGGGGCATGGTCACGATTTTGGTCAAATTCTATTTTCATGTTTTTATCATTTACAATGCTTTAGAAATGCATTTCTAATGATCAAATAAAATTTGAGTCATTCGTAGAGTTATTAACAAGATACAGGGCTCACAATTCTTTGTCATGTAACACAAACATGTGCGCTGTTTTTGTCATTATTAGGTTCAATTTACTAGTAAAAAATCTTTTTCCAACTTATTTGTCTATCTTTTTATTTATTTTAAGCATTGATACACAGTTCCTAACATATAACACATTCATTTTAGATTTTAAATTGAAATTTTTTACTTCAGCGTTCAAAATGTAAACAAATGCTTTGTTTACATACTGAAGAATTTCAAGCCTTGTAACTCGCTTTTAACTCACCAAATGACACTCAAATTTCGGTTCATGCCCCTTTAAAACAATCTAAGAATGTGGTTTTATCATTCAGTTAAAGAAAAGTAGTTCCAATAAGACTGCTTCATATTCAAGCTTTCATGAAAATTACATATAATTTGATGTATAAATTTGTATGTCTGATATTTCAGAGTCATCATGCCAGACGAGTTTAAAAAATTCCTTTTAGAAGAACAAAAGGTATAAATTCCTCCATTAAAATCTGTATTTTCTCAGTTACATCTAATTTTCCTTTTATTTCTTATGAAGAAATTGTGTGTTAACGTTTATATCTCAAGGGTTTTTTATCCCCTCGTACAACTTATTGCGAGGGGGATATAGCATCGCTCCTGTGCGTGTGTGTGTGTATGTATTTAATATGTGTTTCCATTGTCAGCTCTTTAGCAAAATTCCAAGAAAAACCCTCAAAGGAATATTCATCAAACTTTGTACACTTCTTTGGCATGGTAAAAGGACAACCCCTATTGATTTTCAAGTCAAATTGATTCAATATTTTTTTAATTATCATAAAAAAGCGAAGTTAAAACATGAATTTTATGTACGACTTGACAATAATTTTATGTACGACCTTAAGTAAATAGCTACCGTATACTGTTCAAATCAACAACTTGATATATTTGGGATTTTAATTCTCTCAAGGTTAAAAAAAACCCAAACGTTTTGTAGTATTGGAGGGTTAGAAGATTGCCCATAGGTAAAAACTGAAGCGGGCAAGAAATTGAAGTCATGCGATTGACATTGAAACAAGCAGTCGACTTTCGGACAAATTTTCCCATATTACTTTCAATAGAACTAGTCCAAAATTCAGAGGAGACATTGACGGATATCGTACATTTATCAAGCGAAGATTGTTTCATATTTAATTTAATAATAGCTATGGGTTGACATACCACAAGCAACTAGTCAATACTACAGATCGCTAGATCTTCAGCAACATTTCATAATATATACAGATCGTTTATGTATGCTTCTATAAAAATGAATGTCACTTAATGAATCAAAATTATTTAACTTTAAAGTATATGTGTACGTGCGTTGAGTTTTTGCTAGGAATAGGAAAACTGTGCAACCACGTACATGTAACCCCCCCCCCCCTCACCAAAATTATACACCACAAACCTTTGGGATTAGGATAAAATAAATATTATGAATTCAAAGTGGTTTTCAGAAATACTTGTGTCATAATTATTTTGATCTGATAAAATTTGATCTGTAAAATTTACATGTATTTTCCTAAATGATGCATTTCCCCCTACAACAAGTCATGTCGCGAAGGGATGCTCCGTTCGCGTGCCCTTGTTGATTTTTTTTTTAATTGAAATGTTCAGTATGGTAGACTTTTTATTATGAATTGTTGATTTGTAGGAAAAAGTTGCAGAAAACATGGGTAATGTGAAAAACTTAATGGTGAAATTCCTTGAGGACCCCATGAGGCACAGAGGAAATGTGTACTTCACAGACATGGAGGTTAGATTACATTTTCTGTATCATGATGTTTTATTTTCCACATCTACATGTACAGTAAGAACACATGTTTTTGTTGATTTTTATCAAGTTAATATATAATTTTTTTTGGAAAGGGGGGGGGGGGGGGGTAATGGGAGTGCAAATTCCCAACTTCATTGGAGTTCTCAAAGGGTACTGTAATATTTCAGTTGTTTTTAATGGGTTCGTTCTTTGTTCCAGTTTGAGGATTATTTATTTTCTAAAGACAACCAGGTTTGGGACACTCAGTATGACAAGGTATATCAGGACATGGCACACCCTCTCGCCCACTACTGGATTGCCTCCTCACACAATACGTAAGTTTCACGTCACTGCTTGTACATTATACTGAACAATTCGCCTTTTAATAACTGACAAGTTTAGTATGGTTTTAGTCTATGAAAGTTCAGAGAATGTTTCTTAGTGGACGCATATTTCAATTGAAAATTTTGGTTTGGGGATTGTAGTTTTATTCAAAACTATGTTCTTGCAATGTTTTAAAATCAAAGATTTTTTTTTTCCATAATTTTTACTTGTAGTATGGATACTTGCAGCCATCAATAAGGTTTTATAAATAAAAATAGGAAAGACAAAGTAATTTTACCCAATTGATACCTCGTAGGGTGATAATCATTTTGAAAAAAAAAAAAATCACATTTCAGCAAAATTAATCTTGTTCAAAGAAAATTGTAAATTATGCATAAACAGAAGTGTTTACAACAATATTTAGATGAATAGAAGATGTAAAAGAATACTGAAATGAATCTATAAATATTACTGTCAGGTTTGTTATTTACTGTGTCATGTCATTTTCAGATATCTAACTGGGGACCAGATATCTAGCGAGTCCTCTGTAGAGGCGTACGTCCGGGTCCTTCGCATGGGTTGTAGGTGTATTGAATGTAAGTGTTGAATTTCATGGTCAAAAATAAAAATGTAAAAAAGAATCATCATTGTACTTGATTTGGGCATGTACAGGGTGTCCCAGAATATCTGATACCATTTACTCTATAAATAACTTTTGATTACATTTATCTTACAAAAAGTCAAACGCATTTTCATAAATGTATAGAATATAAATTTTCACTCAGCAAAATTCACAAACATTCACAAGTGTTTCAAAAACTGAGCATTGTTTATAAAACCACAACAAGAATGAGAATGTGTCCAAATGACATCCTTTTTATCAATAACAGCGTCAGTTGTAATTAAATTTCTCACAACATCCTCTTTGTACATATCCCATTTTCTCAAATCTTCTCACTATTTAAAGAATATGTTACTTGTTGAGTTGTTTTCCCCAGGATATTCTTTTTTCATTATTCGTGCAACTATATATAGCAATCTTGAAAAAAATTCAATTCAACCAAAGAAATATGATGCAACTCTGTGACATCATAAATCCATGAAAAGCACGTTTTTCTTTCAAAAATGTTTTTCGGAAAAAGAATTTACCATTTTACTTTTTATTCGAGTTACGATTTACAAGGTTTGGCTAAACATTATTTAATTTATATGAATTTCAAATGTTATCAGATATTCTGGGACACCCTGTACATTTACAATGCAATGAACAAAGCAGGCAGGCTCAGTATTCAGTTGGTGTGTTATAGGACGAACAATATCCCCCCAAAAAAATTCCTCAATTGTGTATATTTAATGTCAGAAGTTACTTTTATAATGTATGTATTGTTCATTCTTCCTTTTTTCCCAGTGGACTGTTGGGATGGACCCGATGGATACCCCAGTATATACCACGGTCACACGCTCACCTCCAAAATCAAGTTCCTTGATGTCTTACGTGCCATTAAAGACCACGCTTGGGTGGCCTCAGAGTGAGTCCAATAAATCAGACTGTACATGTTTTATGCATCTAGGTGATGTGTACATGTACCCATGTGAATTCACTCCTTTCTTTTAGTTGAAAATTAAATTTTTGGACTATTCTTCAACTAAATTTTGGACTATTCATTTTAATTGATGGTGTAATGAAACTACGTGTTTAAAATGTTATTTTGTTTGTTGTTGTTTTTTTTAAATACATGTAGATTTTTATTCTTTGCGTGTTTACTTTACAGCTACCCCCTGATTTTATCACTAGAGAACCACTGTGGCTTAGGACAGCAAAGAAACATGGCTATGGCTTTCAGAGATACATTTGGCAGTGAGTATTTTGGAAGCATCGGGAAATTGTTTTTATCCTTGGTGTTAAAGAAATCATAACACCCTCCACAACTTTTCCTGTTTATCAGATGACTTTATTTTGCATTTTTACATATCCTCAATTGAGTCAGTGTGATTTCTATGTAAATAACTCTGATTAAAATAATTGTTTTTGAAATGTATGTTAATTTTCCCTTTCAAGTAAATGCCGTATTGGTTTTATACAACTGAATGTTTTAAAATACGTTTTCAAGGACATACATGTACATGTACCTGCAAATTTACATGTAATTGGACTGTTTGAAATGGCCTCTAAGATTTTTTTTACTTGATTGCAGGTGAACTTTTGATTGAGCCAGTAGATGGAGATTTTAAAAAGCTGCCATCTCCAGAACAGTTAAGGAGAAAAGTCATTCTCAAGGTAATACTATACGTGCAATCAAATAATATTTGGTCACTATGTCAAGGTACATATACAATGTATTTTCAAATCTTTGAAGGGAAGTGAATAGAACAATTATTTTTTCCGTTAGTTAGGATTTTTTGTATATAAACTATTGTTTGTTGTCCCTAAATGTATGTATCTAAAATTCTTATGATTAATAAAGGTAAGATGAATTTTATCCTTGAAAGTATGAGGTTGAATTGGCTGTTAATTTATAGCACAAGAAGCTTCCGAGTGAAGGCAGGAGTGCTGAGCTGGTGGAGGTGAGAGTGGATGATGGTAAGATACTTCCTGTTTTATTTATATACATGTTTGTCTAATTAGATTAGTTAGTTACATGGGAATTATTGATGAACCATTGTGGCCAGTACTTGTAATGTTATGTTTTATAAGCCCTATGTTTTTGGTGTCCTGTGATAAATGAATGAGAAGTTTGATTATCTATTTGAAATCTACTGTATAGCCAATCAAATTGCAAGTTTGCAAATCATTATGGCATGTTCAAGTACATGTATTGCAGACTCAGATATCTACGAATTATATGGCTGGATAAAAACTGAGGTGAAGAGTTGTGTGAGATTGTACTGTAAGATAGAGATTTTGTTTACATCAACACCTAATTCTTTTCATGACAGTGACAAGAGATGGCGATGTGTCAAATTCAGTCAGGACTGGTGTCATGTACTTAGAAGACCCAATAGAACATGTGAGTCAGATTTAGCAATTTTCTCTTCAAAGAATTAATTACATTGTACATAATTATTCCAAATTCAATTATTACTAGTTGTTTTTTTTTAATAATTTTAATAATAAATACTGCATCTTACTTTTTTTTACTAATCAAAAATTGAAGATAAATTGAAGTGTTAACAAAACCTTGAATGAGGAGCTAAACAATTCATAAGATTTCTTTGTGGTGTCTATCTGTCGAATGCATACATTTGGCTCTGTATTGTAGCAATGGCACCCCCATTTCTTTGTGCTGACCCCAATAAGAATGTTCTGGACCAAAGAGACGACTCAGAGTGACGACGAGGAAGAGCCGGATGACAATGCTCCACCAGAGGTATGAGCATAAAATAGGAAAACATACATGCTGCCCCAGCATAGGAATAGAAGTATAGGAGGTTTAAAACTAAGGAAGCATAACTCTTGTATAACATCTAAAGTGAGGAAGGTACCGGATATTGAAAGTATGAAAACTTAAACTTAAGTAAAATGCTTCAGCAATGGAAGTATTAGACCTGTCATTGACTAACACCTGTAATATCACAATTTCTCGGTTTTATAAAATCAAATGATCTTGCATGGAATGTTATATTTAGAAATACACACGTCGTAAATGAACTTCAAGGTACAAGGCACTCTAGATGTACATAAAAAAGATTATTATTGATTTATTTTATTTTTCTGTTTGTGTAAATTTATGTGCACTTTCTCAAGCTCTCTTCTACTACATGTATGATCTTTTTCATTTGAATTTCAATCCCTGTGAATTTCAGGTGTGAGAATTTGCTTGTTTTGTATTTTCATGTGAAAACTAGATATTCAATACTGATAGTTGAGAAAAATTCCCTTGTATAAAGATTGCATGCACTGGTAGTTAGTATTTCTTTGTTGTATGTGTGCAGCGCATACCTGTATTTTGTTTTATTATCATCAAATATGCATACAGTTCCAATGAACAAACAGACAAAGATCATTATCTGTAAGATTGTCTGCATGAATTCCATTTCAGGGAGGGA
Organism: Magallana gigas; assembly: GCF_963853765.1. Taxonomy (NCBI): domain Eukaryota; kingdom Metazoa; phylum Mollusca; class Bivalvia; order Ostreida; family Ostreidae; genus Magallana; species Magallana gigas. The sequence continues at coordinate 27,138,224 of NC_088855.1, read as the reverse complement.
AAAAGAAGGTGACATTGGGTGTGTTCTTGCTTGTCCAACAACAATGTATAAAACCAGCACTCCAGTTCTAAAATCAGTCATTTCAAACAAAAGAAAAATACATATTATATTCTCCCTATTACTGTAGGTGCGTTAGACCCTTCATTGTATAAGCACACTGAAACCCCCACCACAACCCCTCACCCAGGGGAATCAATACACTCACTCCAGTTGGTTATTTTTGTTGAGAAATAAGGACCTCCCTCTCAAAACTGTTTGAAAAATGAAAAATAAAATACTATGATACATTGATTTTCAATATAGTTTGTTAAAATTGAAGACAGGAATGATACACTGATAAATCAAAACAAGGAAAATCAAGATTGGTTTTTATCATGTTTGTTATGTCAATCAAAATAAAATCAAATATGCACTGAGTCATCAAAAAACCAGACACCTTTTGCTATTTCTGAGTGCTAGGTTCACCAGATAGGGAGAATATAGTAAAAATTTACAGTATACTAGAACCCAAAACTTTCAAATTTTTGAAAGTTTTGCTATAAATTAAATTGTTTTACAGTGTTTATAAATATTTGATTTACGTATATATAGCAATATCTTTAAATGAAATATATCAAATACAGTAAAACACGGTTATAGCGAACACGCTTATAATGAATTGACGCTTACAGCGAAGTGAATTTCATTCCCCAAGTCTCTATTTCATGTTGTAAACTTGACGGATATAACGAATTACGCTTATAACGAAGTGAAATTGGCCGTCTCTGGGACTACGTTATAAGCGTGTTTTACTGTATGATGACTGCTAGAACTGGTGTCTGATTGTGCTGTGTAGTTGTACTGTGTAATTGTTGACATTGTTTCTTTAAGGTAAACAGATTGCCATCACAATGTTTTTAAGGGATTTTCAAAAAAAAAAAATTATTTATATTCATGTATTTTAAATCATTGAGTTAACATTTGGGTTGTTATTTTATTACCTAAAAAAATAAGTTACATATTTTCACTGTTTTGAATGAAATTGGTTATCAAATACTTCATTATGTTACAAATTAATAGTGGCCTATCTGTCTATCATACTGATGCAATTAGCTTGTCTATTGTCTACACTCTATACAGCTGAAAACCTAACCAATGTTTGTGTGTTTGCTGTAAATTTGAACTTCTGTCCTGGCTAATGGAAGAAGCTGACTAATGGTAGAAGTCTTTCTTTACAACGAATGAACCTTACACTTTTGTCCAACACAAAGTTTTCACATATCACACACACCAACATTTAAAATCCCTACATGTCATACTGTAATTAAAAACCACAAATCTTTCAGTTTTCTTCATGATGTATTAAAAATGAAAAGATTTATTATACACTAAGTACATGTAGTTGTGATTTGGCTTGAGCTTAAACCGTACCTAAACGATGTTTTTGATATTTTTCAAGAACAAACTTGACGTCCAAAATTTGCAAACTTGATCATGCAAAATAATGATTGTGAAAAAGCTTTGAAATTCTTGTTTTCTACAACATTATCAGCTCCTTATGCTAGATTTAGAATTGAAATGAAAGAAGCTCTTTTTTTATACACATGTATAAATTAACATAAGCGAGTTTACGGGTAGTTTGCATGTAGAAAAGAAAATCACCAACAATTTTAATTTATGCAAAAGTTATGTATAACAGTACTTGAATTGGTCCTTTAGTGTTTTCATCTTCTGAGGTCATCTTTTGCAGGTGGGGGATAGACCTCAGGATGAGCTGCACTTTGGAGAGAAGTGGTTCCACGGGAAGCTGGAGGGGGGTCGGAGGACAGCCATTGAACTCTTGAACGAGTACAGTTACCTAGGGGACGGCACTTTCCTGGTCAGGGAGAGCGATACATTCATCGGGGACTTCTCCCTCTCATTTTGGTAAAGTTTCCAATGTTAAAAGAATGCATATCCTGTGACATTTGAATATGGATTTTGTATGTCATTTTGGTGAAGCTTCTGATGTTTAAATAATACATATTCATTGGAGATTTTCTTCTTGTCATTTTGGTTAACTGTCATTTTCTTTTATTGATACATATATAATCAATGAGAATTTATACATGTTCATGAAGAGTATCTCTGAATTATTTAGTTCTTAACGGTAATTAAAACAATTGGTAAATTTTCTTTAAAGAATGATATATGGACTAACTCATAAATGTGATTTTGATTAATTTTAGCCTTTAAAATCTTGTCGTTAAAAAAAGACTTAAAGAAGTTTATTACTGTAACCAAAATAGTTTTTGTTATTGAACAAGTAAGTTATTTTAGAAATTAATGATTTTTGTTCATTGACATCATGGAATATAGCATTTTTTGAAATATTTTCTGTTCTTTAGGAGAAGAAACGCAGTGGAACACTGTAGAATAAAATCTAAACAGGACATGGGCCAAGTGAAATATTACTTAATAGAGACAACTTTGTTTGACAGTCTATATGATTTAATTACGTATTATCAACAAGTGCCCCTTAGGAGCCCCAGTTTTGTGATGAAACTGACAAAACCTGTGCCTCAGTTGAAGAGTCATGAAGATAAGGAGTGGTACCATGATAACCTCAGTCGTGCGGCAGCCGAAGATATGCTGAAGCGGATACCTAACGACGGGGCTTTCTTGATTCGGAGAGGCCAGGCAGGGGACAGCTATGCTATCTCGTTCAGGTATTTAATTTTTTCATGGACAGAGCTCTGCAAATAATCACCATGATCTTTTTTTTTTCAGGCCAAAAATTTCTTAACAAATGCCAGAGGTACCATGTTTTATTTTATTGATAAATTTGCAAATGAGGGTACTCTTTCAAAAAGCTTTCAAAATTTTTCCTTTCTTATAATATGGCAATAAAAATAGTCATTGGTGCTGCATTCGATCGGCGGTGCCTGGAAAACAAAAGATTATTTCTTTTTGCCTAACAGAGAACAGAGAGATTTTAGAATTACATTGTTTTGTTATACTGTGATGGTGCATATACTTGTATGTATTCATGTGCGCACAGGCTATATGTTTGATTGCTGGTACATGTATTCTACTTTAATTTTAAGGTGTAATTTAGAGTAAGTATCTGCATTTACCATTCTTCCATTGATTTCTGGTCCAGCAAAACCAGTTTACAATCCAGCTGAATTTGATCTTATTCCTTGATCAATTCTGGTCTGATCAACTCTTTCTTGACGCACTGGTAGCAAGCTAGATTTGTTTGTGTTTCTTGTACTGTCATTTTTTTGCATCTCAATGTGTTGTTTATTGCTAAATACTGAATGCTGTATACAAAATATGTTTTGTTTATTCATACATGTAATATTTAAAATTTTGAATCATTTCAAATTTGTCCTATTGAAGTTATGTTTAAAAGATTTATTACTTTGTGGTTTAGATGTGACAACTTTAAGATTTGCTTATGAAGAAATGGGGGATGGGGGGGGGGGGAGAAAAATGGGAGAATATTGTGCACAGAGGGACATGCATTTAAAGATACAGAGATACCAGACATGCCATGATGTGGCCACATAGTAAAAGTTGTTTGTTTGCTCTTTCCCAACTCAGTGTTAAAACTTTGGGTTGGAAAGTACTGGTATGGAATATTTTTTTTTCAAAGTTTTGCAGAAATGAAATAAGGGAATCTGCAAACAACTGGATTTCAAAATATAAAAATATGCTCAAATTGTTGATAAAAATATGTTGAAGTCGGGTGCTTTTTCATCAGTTGTACCTTTGTTGTAATGTTACAGGGCTGATGGAAAAATCAAACACTGTCGAATTGAACTGGACGGCAGACTCTTTGCCATTGGGTCAGCTGAGTTTGAAAGCTTAATAGATTTGGTGAAATATTATGAGAAAAATCCACTCTACAATAAAGTGAAATTAAAAATCCCGGTCAGTCAAAGCTTGGTGGACTCAAGAGGAGCTGTAAGTACTATTAACTTATTTTAATTTATATTTATTGAATATTTACTCTTGTATAAAAAGATTTTCCATTAAGAAGGAAATTTAGCTGTTTAATTTGTAACACTACGGAAAAAGGTTGGTAAATAGGTGTTTTTCTTAATAGAAAAACTGAAAAAAGTTATATGATTTTCTGATAAAATGCATTTTTTGTGACCAACAATGTGAAAAAATGAATTTTTTCTCCCAAAGAATCCACGGCAAATTGATGAAAGTTCTTGTACAGCTTATATAAACCCCAATGAGTTGTCAAAGGTAAAATTCATAGAGAACCTGCATGCAATGGCATCTGGATATGAGCTGGTTGATACAGAATATGTGTGTACTATCAACAGATCTTATACTTTTATTGTGAATGGACTAGACTGTAGCATGTAGTATTTCATCTTCATCTTAAGCTCCTCCCATAAACTGTCAATTCACATTTTGAAAAATCCAGAAATAAATGATACATGTATGTCTTTTTATGGAAATCTGTAAACTTTAAAGGATAAAACAAAGGGTAATATATGTGGGTGTAAAATTGATGATAATGGGGGTTATAAATGTAATTATTGTGTCTTTGCCAGCTATTCTCAACCAGATTTATTAAATTAATGATCAGATATGATTATCATGCATTAAGATTTATCATCAACAGATGATATCAAAAGATGGCCACTTAATTTTTTTAATAGGGAATATGTAAATAACAAGCTATGCAAACTTGATAGGGGAACCATTGATTCTTTTGATTCATATAAATGTGTACACATCTTCATCTTCATTTCTAATTTTCATTCTATCATAACCAGAATGGGTTTGTATCATGCAATCAATCTCTCTTGAGTAGCATACATAAAGAGATATACTGTAAAAGTGGTTATTTATGCTGGTACAGTGGTAAAGTACGCATTTTCTGGAGTTCAACAATATGCTTGGGTATTAAATACGCAGATGCATGATTTGCCACACTTAAGTTTTGATTCTTTTACCACTTTTACAGTGATGTATCATTTCAAAAAATCACTTTCATTTCTGAACATTTTCCACATTTGAATGTCATGGCAGCTGCCGGTCTATGTTTCCATGGCAACAGCCACTAACAGCTTGAGTGCATGCTGGTGTCTTGTAGGTGTTCCTTAATGGTAACGGTGATGATCAGTTGTATGGGGACGGAATTTACCACCAACCCAATGAGATCATTCAGCCACCAAAGGTAAATCTCGAAGGGGTCAGAGTTCATTCAGCTTGCAATGCGATCGGTGATGTGTAGCAGATGTAGGAAACATTACCAATGACACAAAATTTGGAATCTTTGAAGAATTTGATCTTCATTAGTGAAATTTACTCTTTTATTATCATTCAATTCAAATGACATCGGCTTGAGTTTGTCGAGTAATTTTGGAATTTTTGTGTTTGATTTATTGAAATTACCGGAACTGAGAACAAATAGAGTTTCAGAGATTTATTTTACACTTTATCTGTTATAATTAGTCAACACTGTAGAATGTAAGTTTATCTATACTCTCCTTCTTTCATTGATTCACAGTAATCATGGATGGGCCTAGTTTGAGTGATGATATGATGTATGATGCATGGTTCTTTAGACTTGTACAGTAAAACACGCTTATAACAAATTGCCAAGGATGGGCGATTTTACTTCGGTAGAAAATAATAATTTTAGTCTCAGGGAATGAAAATCACATCGCTGTAAGCATCAATTCATTATAACAGTGTTCACTATAACCGTGTATTACTGTACATGGGATATATATAACTTTTTGTTTTGTTTCTCGTGGTGCTAGTTTGATGATTAAAGATGCCTGTTTACATATATTCTAAATTTCTCTTTACTTCTGTTAATTGCAGGATATTTAATGGTGAGAACATGTGTTTTCAGAACATGCAAATTTCTTTGCAATTTTGTTGAGTTTTAAATCCTAATGAATTACAATGGTAATTAAAGATGAAAAAACTTCCTTTTTTTTATTTTCCAAAATATTAACCTTCTTTTCTTAATTTGATGATAAAAGTTTGATTATTGAAGTGTTGTCAGAGGCGTATGTAAGAATTTTTTTTATTGAATTTTTGAATATTGAATTTCCTCAAAACAAGATAATGGGCCTGTATTGAAGATGAATGATTTTGTTTTAGTTGAAAGTGAGAGCCATGTATGACTACAATGCCAGTCGCAGTGATGAGCTGTCATTCAGCAAAGGAACCATCATCACCAATGTCACCAAAACAGACAATGGATGGTAATTACAGTTCAACTCTTGCATGTATATTCAAGTCAGTAGTCACCCAAATAGGAAAAAAATGTTGAATTACCAGCATCAGTAGAATTCCTGGGAACAGTCCTGAACAAAATTACAATTAATCCATGTAAATGTATTCATTTGGCATAAAGTCCAATTTTTGGTTGGAACATGAACTTGAGCTTCATGAAGGACCTTATACAAAAAGGGCAAAAATTGTCCCCTCCTTTTAATATTATGTCAACCCTCTACATACTAATGCAAAAATCAAACATGCATGCCCGTTATGAAAAAATTGACATGTCATTTTATAGGGGCCAAATTGATACCCAAGTAATATAATATATATAGTCCTTTGAAGTGTCACAACAAAAGGGATTGAGTGTGTATTCGCTTGATTACACAGGTGGCGGGGGGAGACGGCCACCACTCGCGGCCCCATGTTGTTTCCCGGACACCTGGTAGAGGAGGTGGTAGAGGAGGAGACTGACCAGCAACCCCTGGGTACCCTCCAGAAGGGCTCCCTGGACATACAAGGCTGTCGTACAGGTAAGGAACTACCTAACACTGCTGCCCAACAACCCACACACATTAAAAAAACTATGTGACCTTGTGACTTCCTCTATGATTGTTTTTGTCTCGTAGATTCTGAACTTTCAACCTAATGCCAATCTCTTGGTATCCATAACAGTTGATAAACACTTCACTTTACTGCTGCACACAAATTGTAGCTTTTCATTATTACTTAAACTGTATGAAAAGTCTTTTAATAAGATATTTTACACTCAGTATTTTCCTTTTCAGATCGCACTGGTCGGCCAGACAAGCCCTACATGTTCAAGATTTTCTCGCGCTCCATGCCTAACCCGATAGAGGTGGCGGTGGACTCAGAGGAACAGCTCAATCAGTGGCTGGACAGTATCGATCAGTGCACCACCAAAATGGCAGGGGAGGTAATCTCTAACATTCAATAAAAATGAAGGACAGTTGATTTTAAATGAAATTTGGTCTAAAACTGAGAAACCAAAAACTGGTTTTAAAATTCTAGCACATTTTTAAGTGCAAGATATGATCTTCTAATTTTTTTTGGTCTTTAGAAAATTGTGGACAAAATGATGGAAAAGAGAAAGTGTCTGGCGAGGGAGCTGTCCGATCTGATTATTTACGCTGTGGCTGTGCCCTTTGATCATGAGAGTAGGTTCAAAAGCTGATGAATCATTTATACTGGTGTTAATGAAGGCCATTATATTTTGGGTTATGTAAATGAGAGAGGTTTTGGGGTATTTTTTCTGCTAAAATTATGGCCCAATGAACTAAAGAGAAAAAACTTGAAAATGTTTTTTAAAAATGATTGTGCATGGTCTCATTATTATTATGTGGCATTAGTTTTGTGGATTCTCATTGATCAAAATAATTCTTTCATGGACATTGGTCCTCTAAATTATATACTGGTATGTTGTCTGACTTTGATGAATAATTTGATTTTTTTAAAAATTGACTCAAAATCCAGGAAAATTCATGTTCAATGAAACCATGTACATGTAATTCTCAATTACAAACATTGATTTTCACTTTAATTGTTAGAAACTTTCTAAAATGAATCTGGTGGTTTTGATTCTGATTTGAATCATTGATGCTGAATTTAATTTGTTTGTTTGTCTTTGTAGAGGTGTTAAAGAAGATGTCACACATAGCCGAAATGTCGTCCTTCTCAGAGATCAAGATAGAAAGATACTGCTCTCAGACATATTCCCATTTCTTTCTACAATATCCTTTTTTCCTGTGATTGATTTACAATTTGACTTTCATACATAGAAAACATGCCATTTGAATAGCGTTTACTGTTTTCTTGGTGTTGAATTTGTGTTCAGTCTACCCTGTGGTCATTGCTTAAAAGAAATGCAATGATTTTGTGTGAATAATATACATTTTAGAATGGCATCTGGCAGAGGTAATTTACTCAAGCATATCATATACGTTTAATTCTGACTATTGAATGCATGTGTATGCAATATTTGAAGAAATGCAATCTGTTTATTAGACAATTTGTAGAATACATTGCTGATAAGCTTCTTAGTGAAAATCTACAGATTATGTTGGTCATGGCATTTGAACAACAAATGCCTCTATAGTATTCTATGACATGTAATATATATTGCTTAATGCGCAATTACTAGAATGCTTATTCTGAAGATCATCAACATCATTTACGCATGATACACCTTAACAGTGATACTTATAACAGAATTCAGTTGAGTCGCTGCTATCCAAAAGGAGCTCGAGTGGACTCGTCGAACTATGACCCCATGCCGATGTGGAACGTGGGATGTCAGATGGTCGCCCTGAACTACCAGACTCCAGACCGTTCCATGCAGCTGAACGAAGGCAGATTCCTGAATAACGGGAAATGTGGCTACGTCCTACAGCCCGACATCATGAGGAGACCCGAGTTTGATCCGTGCAATAAGCAGTCTATACGAGATGTTGAACCATTAACCTTATCTGTCAAGGTTTGTGTATGAGTGATCCACTGCCTTTGGAGAGTCTGTTACAGAAGTAGAGATTCTCTGTTGATATAAATATGGATGATTTTTTTTACATGATCTGTTGACATCATGTTGCTCTCTCTTTATTTTTGACAGATAATTGGAGCTAGACATCTTGTGAAGTCTGGGAAAGGAATCATAAGCCCTTTTGTTGAGATTGAGATTACTGGACTTGACAATGATAAGAGCAAATTCAAAACTACAACAAGTAAGAAATGACCGTTTTACTTTCCTTTTGTTATCTGGTTTACTAAGGTATTAGTGTGGAAGTACATGTAGAAGTGTTTTGACTTCCTAGCTATTTACATAAAAGTGTACAAGACAACCTTGTACCCAAAAGTGTATCATCTTATCATTGTTGACATCAAGATGTCTGCAGCTAAAAGTTACAAGCATGTTGCATGTTACATGCTTGTAACATTCAGCTGCAGATATCCTGAGTTTTTCATGGTTTTGTCATCTGTTCTAAAAAGCTATTCATTGTTTCTGAGGATGGTTTGTCCTTTTATCATTTAGATGAATTTTACTTTTTCTTATGTTGATTTTTTTTTTTAAATCTTGAGCTTGATGCTTATTTTAATTCAGTCTATATTAAAACATAAATCTGATGAATTTCACATTAACTTTAATTTTGATCAATATTCAGGTCCCTCTAATGGACTTAACCCAATTTGGAAGGACAACAACAGTGGAATCTTTGACCTCATTTGTCCAGAAATGGCCCTCATCAGGTTTGTGGTGTATGATGAGGACACATTTGGAGAGCCAAACTTTGTGGGTCAGGCCACCTATCCTGTGACTTGTCTCAAATCTGGTACGTATTGGGTGTCTAAGTACAAGTGTACATTCCTGACTTTGTTAACCATTGTTATCCAAGTTAACCATTGTTTTATGCAGCCCCTATCGTTTATTTCTTATGAATATTTACACCATATTTTCAGGGTTATAATCATTTTAATTATGCCCCTGCTCCGATGGAGAAAGGGGTATACTGTTTTACCCTTCTGTCTGTCTGTCCGTAACAAAAATTTCTGTAAAATTTTTCTCAGTGCTATTCATCACAGATGCCTGAAATTTTATTAAAATACTCTTTGCCATACGTTGGGATATATTTTTGTACCAATCAGACGTCAACTTCCTGTTAAATGTCAACTTTGCTTATTATGTACATTTACATCAGAGCGGGTATTACTAGTGAGCATTTTCTCAGATATATCTTGTTTTTGTCAATTTTCCAACTTTTTACAATCATCAAAAGTCATTTTTTTCAAAAGCGTTATTACCATTTTGAGTAGAAGCAACACGTTTTCAAGAAACTGTTCTATGTATAAAATCTTTAATATAGTAACTTAAAGAAATGTACTTCTTTTTTCTCAAACCTTGCAAATTTATCTCTCATTTGAATATAAGTTGGTTTACAGTACTCTAATTTTATTTTTGTTTGTTTAAGGTTACCGCAGTGTTCCTCTAAAGAATGGTTTCTCTGAGGAGATGGAAATGGCAGCTTTATTGATCCATGTGGACAAGAGAAATCCAAAGGTTAGATGAATAAAAAACTTTTTTAATATAGACATACATTTTAGTCCAAAAATTTAATAAATGAATGACTTTAAAAAAATCTATCAGTATGTGAGCATGTACATAGCTATTGACAATTTGCAAAAAAAATCTTTTTCATGCCCAGGTACATATATATGTACTGCACCTGATAATGCAAGTTCCTATTTTTTGTTTTAAATCTGCTGAATTTTTTTTTTTTAACAGGAGTCTGACGACAGTGATATATACTCATGCATACAAGATCTACGAGACAGGAAGGACGATCTGGTCACTAACATTAATGAGCTGAGGCGAACAGGGAACATGGAGCGAGTGTCCAGACTGGAGGAGGACCTCCGCGAGACGGAACAGAGCCTGCTCCAGAAGAGTGCCGAGAGGCGACAGAGAAAGTAAGCAGTCCTCTGATTGGATTAGATTTGAATTGTTGATTGTTGTTGTAAAGTTGTTTTAATTTTTATTTGAGATACAGAGTAAAGACTCATGGGATTACATGTATTGGGATGAAATTTTTTTTTTATCTTGCATGAAAAAAAAAAAAACAAATGGTGAAACCCGAATTCAAAGAATATATAAACCTACCATTTAACAAATGACTACTGTTTAAAATATACCGGTATGCATCGTTTGTTGGTTAATAACATTAACATGGAAAATCTCATGAATACTTGAAGTATCAAATAAGTGTATTGAGTTTTACATTGCACGATCTGTTAAAATTACTCAGTCTTCATCTTTTGAGTGTGATCTTTAGATGGATAGAAATTTTAATTTTTGCACGAGTATTGTACTGTATTTCTACCATAGATAGATTGGTGAAGTTGATATAAAATTGTTGGTTATATATATTTTATATACTTCTTTTTTCTGTTTTATACCCTATGAAATTTACTTTAAAATGTCTTTTTGTACCTAAAAAATTCTAGTGCTAAAAAGTAGTGAGATAAAGTGGGTAAGTGAATGTATGGCTGGTTCCATCAACAAAACGTATTACAGACCAGGATTTAAGCGGCATGCTGCGTTGGGCTGATGTGCACATGACAAGCTTCTCAATATGTTATTGAATGATATGGAGTTTGCCAAAACATTGAATGTATAGTGCTTTACATAATACACCCATTTAAATGATCATAGAATTCAAGTACGGTAGACTGCTTTTTTTATGGTGGGATAAGGATTCTTCAAAGAGATTCCTAGAGAGTATTTGCATGCACATGTATCAAGTCATGAATGTGAAGCAGTCAGATTTTTTAAAAACTCGTATGAAACATATGTACTGATATCATTAAACCTTTTCAAGCTTTCTCCATTTGGGTTGGGGAATGCATAAGTATCTTATTTCATCAAACAAAATCACACACATGTTTTGAAGAAACAATGCATTTCTATCATGATTTTTACCCAGTTTGCATGTAACTACAATAAAAAAAAAGTTTAAATATATTTACTTTATTCAAAGTACAAAAGACTGACCTTATAGAGCTATATCGAGTTATTTCTTTCAGGACAAAAGGACACAGTTGTGGAAACTAGTAGATATTGGTTTTGCTTCATATGCATTTAGATTTTTAAAAAAATGATATTAAGATATTTGAAAAATTGTTTCCACTACACTTTTCAGACCACACTATTAGAAGCCCCCTGTTTAATGTGAGTTTGTTATTATCAAAGTGCAGAGAAGTATTTTCTACAGATGAATTATAACATTCTCACTGCTCTGCTTGTAATACTTGGAATAATCATAGATTTGTATTCTTTGCTAGCTTTGTGTCATATGCAAGAATTTCACAATGAATCTGAAATTAACAAGTCATTTTGCTCTTGCTGCTTGTCAGTTTTTAGCTTTTCAGGGGCTTTTCTTGAAATATCATGCATTTGCAGAATATCATGTATGAACAGTCTTTGATGGAGGATATTTGAAGAGACACATTGTTGCCATCAAAACATTACATTGTGATGTGAAAGGGTTCATTGAATGAATGAAAAAAAAATTACGATTTGGTTCACAAGGGAACTATTAAAAAGGGGCATAGTGGTAAAATCATCTCCAGTACTTAGGAAATATGCCAAAGAAACCCATAAATCTGGTGAATCTTCGTTTAATAAACTCATAAATCAGCAATTTGTTACACAGTGGACACAGATCATCTCTAATTTTGATTGTTCCAGCTTTCATTCATTCATTGAGCAAAGTATCAGTGAGGGCAGACATTTAAACCACAGGTAAACCCAAGACAACTGTGTACATATACCCACCTTAATGGTTTTTTCTCTGCACTTAATTTTGCTGTATACCTTCTATAGCTGCATCACAGGTAAAAATGTGTGCACCAAAGAACAGAATAATTGCTTATAATATCAGTATACTAGATATAACATACCCGGTAGTTATATAAATATCTTTAAAAACTCACAGCTATTTAAGTGAGAGGGGAAAAAATCATTTTCCTGTATATTAGGAAGTTTTTTTTTAATTTAGATATGAGCTTATATTTTAAAAGTATCTCCAGAGAAAATCAATCAACTAATTTCTCTACTTCCTTTATAGATTTTTCCTTTGTTATAAAATCTTTATGTAATTACTTCTCACTGTCTCTGTGCATTCTCTGCCCACTATTTCCTTTCCTTAATTATCACCATTAGCAACAGTACTCTACTTAATTGCTTTCCATGTTTTATCCAACAAGTGAAGATATTACAGCAATGGAAGTAAGAAAGAAAGAAGGGAGAGAATTTATTTTTAAAAAAAATATGGATATCAACAATCATACAAATTATAAAAAAAAATTAATTATGAAAAACAGGATGAATATTTTGTTGAATTGACAGTGTTATTAATAATATTCAATTTGTAAAAAATAATATTTGGAAATCTTTGATGTTGATGGTAAAGATAAAATTTGTTGAATGATTAACAACCCAAGTATAACTCAGTCCTTATGCTTTAAAAAATTACAAATATTATTATTCCCAATAATTTTGTCTATTCCTCATGATGTTTACTGCTCTACAATATATTTATGTACATATGAACATTCAGTATTTTTTGGTTATTATAACATTTTCTTGGTTTCAGATTCGCCAGCACACGACCCATTGTGTACAGTAGAAGTTCAAACAGTTAGAGATTTCACGACCTTGACCAAAAACACACACAACTCATCCCCTTATTGACCTTACCATCTAACCTGTGATACACTCTGTTGCCATAGCAATGACCTCTTAACTTGTATCTGCTGATGTACTATAGATGTTGAGACATTTTTTTGTCTAGTGCTCCGATTGCCTTGCCTTGTTTTTTCTCTCTCTATCTCTCTCTCTCTCTCCATTTTTGTGCAGACTTCAAAACTGTGTGATAAACAATGTGCATTGATTTATGACTCTTTATTTTTTATGTTTGTTTTTATTACTATTATTATTATGAATTATTCTGGGTGCAGGGAGGGAGTATCATAGGGGTGGGTAACATGACGGGAATTTTTTTTTAATGTTTAAAGTAAATTGTGATTTACAAATTGTTGTATTTAGGATGTACATGAGTATATATACTGGTGCATATGCATGTATTTGCACTAATGCTGAGTGGAATAACTTTGTACATTTTCATTACCAGCGAGTGATTTCATGATTTTGTTGTTGATAGTCGAACAATTGTAGATACTTATTTGTCTCAACAGTATATGAATTCATAGTTGTACCTTCATGTACTAGTTCCCCTCTAAATGACACTATGCCGTGTTTAATGACCTGGTAATCGGGCCAGGTCGTATGAAATAAAATTGTCTCAATTGAGAACAATATTTATGTATTTGTTGTCCTGGAAATGACCTTTTACGAGTCAAAATGGTCATCATCATCATAATTTTTTTTTTATATAAGTGCTAATTAGAAATTAAAGCAATTTTGATTATTTATGATGAACCTGTAGATCAATAAATCTTTACCGATTAATTCTCAATTTTTGTTTTTCATATTTGACGATGTTTATGTACATAATTATAAATACTAAGCCTAGAGTGTAATTTACATGTATTTAATAATTCAAATATTGATGATTTTTTTTTTGTGTAATGCAGCATTGTTAGTAAAATGTATTTTATTTAAGCCCACTATCCAAAAGAGTTTTCAGTCACCACAACAGTAGTATAATGTAAAACCAAGTTGTCACAGTAATACATTACACATAATTATGTCCTCTTTGTTCAAGATGTTTGTTTTAATTATTGATTAAGCATTGTTATAGAATAGCAATATACAGCATTGTTCTACCTAAGTACCATAAACTTGATAGGTTAATTTCCACAGGTATGAATATGATATAATTACTTAGTAAATACAAGAAACTTGTCCATTTTGAGCCAACTTAATTGTATGTTGAATTAAGTTTGTCAAACTATGTAAGTTTTTTTTTCTTTCTGATAGCAGTGTTTATTGTAGATATAGCCTAATTGACAAGATACATTAGTATGTTACTTTAAAAGCATTTCAAATTTATGGTTTGTTACAGTTTCGTAAATTTTTTGAATGATATGACATTGTTCAGTAAATATGTTTATTAAGAAATCCTTTTTTCTAGGTGAATTATCGGTGAAGTAGTGTATTTAATTTTCATATCAGGGAACAGTATTTTCATGTCAATTGTAGATTTCTTATTATTATGAACTGAGAAATTTGTGTTGGTAGTCAAATTTACCACTGAGTAGCAATACAATTTTCTTTTTCCAAAAGAAAACTGCACTTCTCTCTTGCAGCAAGAGAAGACACAAAATCAAAGAGAAACAGGGGGATGGCTTCATAGATTTGGACCATCTGCATGGGGAAACAAAGTGTAAAATTATCAAGACACATCTGCTAAAGATATCTCTGGAGTTTTGACTCTTTTGCTTCTTCGAAAATTGAATTGTCTTTTGAAATGTTTACTTTCTCAGATCGATAGATATATAAGAAATCTGCAGTGTCACTGATATACTACCCCAAGGGCCACATTTTTAGACCACTTGCATGCATGCATGTATTTTTCAGTGTGTTCGTGATTACCACAGGTGACATCAAATGGCACAAACTTATTTTTTAAGAAAAAAAAAATGACCAGAGCTTATTTAGTTGTGTTTATACACTGTTCAGGGGTTAAAACTTTTTAATTGTAGCTTGGATTTAAAGTCTTAAAGTTATCGATGTTTGGAATATGGAACATAATTTGTTTGGTGCATTCATTTTTCTGAAATCATTTGTTAACATAACTTTTTCACCTAATTTAGACGCATCGCAAGACTTAACCAGGAAGTTGGTAATTGATTTTTTTATGAGATTAAAAAATTTAACTCTGTAAGGGTGGAAGAACTTGTTCTATAAAAAGTTTCAAGATTGATAAGGAAACTATATCGTAATCGGTATTACCGCATTGAACAGACGATAGATTAACGGCCGTCGATTTTGTTTTTTATAATTTCGTTTCAGAAAGATCAGGCAGATGTCTTTGTGAAGGCTACTTTGATTGATAAGCAGTGGCATTACACTGATTCCTTCATCAGATTAGAATGCATTGTTCACATCGATAATAATATTTAATCGACTCCTTATTCATTCAAAATGGCCCAAAACTTGATGACATGTTTATGTATTTATACTGTGAAAAAATCACCACGCACTGAAACTGCTGTATACATACAAGTTTATTCATTTATCGTTCAAAAGAAATACTGATTAGCAGCAGCGCAATATAACGAGAAAACAGTCATACACACAGTTGCTCCCCTTTGTTTGCCCCAAAGGTATGTATTGGCCAACCGGAAATGTTTTTATGTTGTTTTTTCTTTTCTTTTTTACATACTCTGTAGCAAGTACCAGGCCAAATTTTATTGTTATGTTTTTGAGATTATTTACAAACGTGTACTGTAATGTTACTTACGCTTCATCTCATTTTTTCTTTCTGAATCAGACACATTGCCGATATTAATTATGATAACACATAAGTTATGATAATTTTATCCCACCGGTACACTTTATAGTCCTTTCTTTATTTTACTCAAACAATACTTAATGAATTCATGTTCTACAATGTTTTTTTTCATTGTTCCTTATATTGCTGATTAATATTTACTCGATATGTAAAATGTTGATAATTTTTTTTGAAGAGTTGAGGAGAGATAAAGAAAAAGATATCATAAAACAATTCATTGTTAGGTGATAATGTCAGTTTGTATATTAATTCTGATGTCAATAAATACATAAAAACGATTATGCGTTGGGCTGTTATTTATACAACACCATAATCCATGTTTTGTGTCCGTTTGAAATTGAGTTATCATAAACAGCCAAAATCTATTAGACAATTTTGAACACAGAGCCAAAAACTTCTCTTTTTGCAGGAATAATGGTTGAGGTAACACCAAAAGTTATTTGCGTGTATAGAGCATTCTGCATTACTCTGTACAAAGGTGAACGGCCACATGTGTCCGTTTTCAAGGCCAACCCCTACTCAGATTCCAAACTGGTAGAGGAGTTTCACATTCCATTTGCTAGATATATACCGGTTTATACCAGCGCTTGCTAAATTTAGTGCGACTGTTTATAGAAAAACAACACCAATGTAAATGAACTCGATGTATGGATGAAGCCTTCATTACGTATCTAATTCTGAGTTTGTTTTCCCTTTCTTCTTCTCAACTTATTCTTGGTTAATTTTCCCTTTCTTCTTCTCAACTAATTCTGAGTTTGTTTTCCCTTTCTTCGTCTCAACTTAATCTGGGTTAGTTTTACCATTCTTCTTCTCAACTTATTCTGAGTTTGTTTTCCGTTTCTTCATCTCAACTACTTTAGTAAACTATTCTGAGTTTGTTTTTCCTTTCTTCATCTCAACTAATTCTGAGTTTGTTTTCCGTTTCTTCTTCTTAACTAAGTCTGAGTTTGTTTTCCGTTTCTTCATCTCAACAATACTGAGTTTGTTTTCCGTTTCTTCATCTCAACTTATCCATTCTGAGTTTGTTTTCCTTTTTTTCCAGATAATTCTGAGTTTGTTTTCCCTTTCTTCACCTCAACTACTATTAATAGTAATCCAATCTTCATCTCAACTATTCCATTCTGAGTTTGTTTTCCCTTTCATTATCTCAGCTAATTCTGAGTTTGTTTTCCCTTTTGCAGCACTCATGTTTAAGAAGTTATATAGTGCGATTGAACAATGTATTTAGTATTTTTACTACCAGAATCTACTTTAAAAGGGTGTTTGTCATGAAGATTACATGGTTTTTTTTCAACATGCATGAAATTAATTAAAGTTGGAATATATATTCACTAAGTCTATCACGGATTTCACAATTAAAAGAACTATTATATACTGTAAGATTTCAGTTATGATAAAATGATTTTTCTTTATATTCAGAGAAACCGGGAAAATGGGAAAGAGTAATCAAAGTAATGAATCCGGGCTCTTTTGGTGTGTCTTTATGCATATTGTGTAGGAAAGACTGAAAATCTCTCTCTCTCTCTCTCTCTCTCTCTCTCTCTCTCTCTCTCTCTCTCTCTCTCTCTCATATGCTTTTAATGTCGACAAAGCGTCAGATAGCGACCAAATTTTGTAAGCGACTATTAACAAAAATATGCCTGTCTAGTAGAAAAAAGTTTACAGTTGCTGCCTTGAATTTTGCAACAAGCGTTATATATTCAATCCCCATTTCTCCTACGCACACTAAAGTAGTTCATGGAAATTCATGCGCATTGTATGTGTCCAAAATGCATAGTCTTGATTTTAAAACACGTTATTAATAAAAAAAAAAAAAAACTAAAAAAGAAAGACAATTCTCTCAAAATTAAAAAAAAGAAACAAAATGCAAGCACTTTTGACAAAACTTGGCTCTTTGTGTAACTATTTGGTATAGCGGAAGCTTTTACTTTGGCGCTGTTTGGTTTTTTGTTTACTTTTGAAGTTGTGCTATTTATAGTAACATTGGCGATTTGCCTGCCCACAGCCAGGACTCTGCTTTCAGCAGAGCCCGGCTAAAAACGAGGTTATAAAGTTCCTTAAACTTGTTATCAATCGATTGTAAATGCTTTATATAATTATTTAATAATGCATATCAAGAGGGTTGGATATTCTTTTCAGTATTTTTTTTTTAATTATAAAAATGAAAGTCGTTATTTGGCTTTTTAAGTTTTTAAAAACACCTAAAATCATATCACAAACATAAAGCAATTGTCGGGTGTGACCGGTCAGCAGAGGATGCTCACTCCTCCTAGGCACCTTATCCTACCTCTATCTTTTTGGATGTCCGTGTTATATATATATATATATATATATATATATATATATATATATATATATATATATATATATATATATATATATATATATATATGATATTGTCAAACTTTTGGGACAACCAATTCCTTTTTTATTGGGACCAAGCAAAAAATAGATTATATACGGTATATATAAAATCAAAGAAAACAAAATCTAGAACTACTGTACAACTAACACTACAAAAGAAACGACATAAGCAACAGCAATACCATTTTATACAGTTTTGAATTTTACTTTTTGA
Source organism: Magallana gigas (assembly GCF_963853765.1). Lineage (NCBI taxonomy): Eukaryota > Metazoa > Mollusca > Bivalvia > Ostreida > Ostreidae > Magallana > Magallana gigas. Next base: position 27,119,378 of record NC_088855.1, on the reverse strand, counting down.
GAAGGTGTTGGCATGCGTGCGGCCGATTGGTCTGGAGTAATCAACCATGATTTGATTATACCGGTAGTTTAAGAACATCATATCACACGTGTTGAAATACCAAAAATGTAAGCAGTTACTCTGCTTCAAGGATTTTTAGTTTATTGACAAAATGTATAAGTATAGATTTAAACTTTGATCTGTAAAAATGGATATACAAATATAGGCTATTTTTGCCCGTTGTTCAAACCTGTTTTCAATTAAGTACTCATTTGTATATTTTTGTTTAAAATACTGCTTAAACTAATATATTGATGGGTCGAGCCACCTTAACACCTTATATGTACACATAATTCATTCCTGTCAATTATCAATTAATTGCTAAAAAGAAATGTATGCTAATCTTTAAAATAATAGTCTCTTACAAATGCCCTTCAAAAACAAGGTGAAGAATTTGCATTTGAAAATATAAATATAAATTCCTAATTGGTAAGGTAATCGGAAAAAAAATATTCGCAAAGATCAATATGTAAAAAAGAGTCAAAACACGGGTTGCTAACGTATAATTTCTGTTTGAAGTGTTTTCGTCAGACAAAAAGATGACAAGTAATGAAAATTGAAACTCTGTTATCATTTAACCTACATGTAGGGCACGCCAAATTCACAAAAAAGGTAATATATATATATATATATATATATATATATATATATATATATATATATATATATATATATATATATATATATATATATATATATATATATATATATATATATATATATATATATATATATATATATACATACACACACACACACACACACACACACACACACACATATATATATACATACAAGGCTTGGTCTTTCTGCCATTCTTGAAAGCTATAAAAAAGATTAACAACTGTTTATATGGTTTTGCATTTAGATTATAATATTGTATCGTTGACCCAATTATTAAAATTAAAATAAGCGGAAAAAGAAACTGTGCATTACTTTAAAAACCGTACAAGGTGCGCAATTATGACTTTCAATTTTAGCCTTTTAAATAAAGAAGCTGTAGGGTTTTTCCTATGACCAATTTAACATTACGTAGTAAATCAATTTCTGCCGGTAAATTGCAGTTTACACCCGATGAACCTAGTTTATCGACTGTGAAACTGTTTTGCTCATTTTTGTGAATTTGGCGTGCCATATATATGGTACCATTATGTGTGTCAATATGTATACAAAATATGCCAGACATAATCAATATGGATACATGAAATTTTTTTATTGGATCTAAGTAATATTGGAGAGTAATACACAAAAACTTAAATGTGTAGATTACGATATTAATTAAAGTGTACCAGCGGTTTATATACATGTATACAGCCCCAACAACCGCGTTTGAATCATGAATCATTCCAGCTCTTCATTGTCTTAAATGAATACCAGCTTTAAATCCTACACGGTGGTTAGTCACCATTATTACGACTGTCAAGTTGACCTGTCTAGGCTTTACTCGCTCTAGTTACACTCATTCTTCGGTCGTGGACTCTCGACAGTAACCGGACACTGCATAATTTATCTTTATCTCTGTAATTCACTTTATCCGCCATATTGGTAGTGCTATGCAAACGGAAAGTCTTGATAGATAGAGAAGGTTTATCCAAAAGCATAATAATAATACTCATACTTAATGACACCAAGAAACTCCAACGAAGAAATCACACACAAAAAAAATGTTTTTATTGCACAATAGATATAATTTTTCAATTTTGGCATATCGTCAACTTTATCATCTAAAGCCAACAATGTATATATAGATATGAGTGTACAACTTATGTATTGCTAACTATTTTTAATTTTCTCAATCACAAAAGGTTGTAGATTTGACATCAGCCTGTTTTTTTAAAATGACTCTAACCTGTGCGGTATACACAAAAGTCCATGGCCAAAATAATGAATCACTTATTTACAGTATATATACAGGAACAATAAAAACAACAAAAATGTGATCACGTGCAGGTACATTTTTTATTTTTTCCGAGATGAATGCATTTTAAAATGATAATATTTACAGGTCATGAAACTGGTATAAAAATAAAATGCACATAATTTGACACTCTTTCTACATTATATCAGTATGATAAATAAAAAACCTGCGAGCAATTACAACTGTCAAATGCTGTCAAACGATTCGTTTGTTCAAGCTAATTAAAGAAGCCAGTAATGCGTGTCAGCATTCTTTTCCTTTCTCATATTCTATATTTCACAGAAATGGATATGCTGAAATTACATTACATAGTAATGCCCTATTGAACATTTTTGGCACAGGATAACTTGAAATAATTGATATATCTTTAAAGACAAATCTTAAATCAATGGAAAGTTTCTAACCGTAAGCTTTCATAATATTATATTACATTTTTCTTTTTTTTTTAATTTTGTAAACTAGTTAAATTTTTCAATGATAAAAACCTCCTGATTGTTTGAACAAACATAATTGCAAAGTATCCTGCCAAAAATATTCAACGAAAACACTCGCGTAGAAATAATATTCTACATGTAGTACTTCGAAACCTCTCATTGATAAATGCAGAGATCGAAGTTAATTTTGCCAGTGAAATAAGACAATCACTCTATAGCAAAAAAATTAAACTTAAGGTTCTGCTTTCATGATCAGCAAAACAATGATATGGCACCAACTATGCAATGCATGATTCTGTGAGATAGTGAAACCATTAAACACACTGAGACATATAAATATGCACGTTAATGCTACAACTTGGCGTTTGATCTTATATGTACAATATAATAGTTTAGTATGCAAAATGCTTAAATTTCCTCATTTTTTTCATATCAATAAAATGCAACCTCAAAAAGCCGACGTTAAAGCTTTGAAAAACATGTGAATTACGTTATCTTTACTTGCTTATGGAAGGAATTTTGTTTAAGGCGTATCGGTCTTTTCATTTTTAGTCATTTTTTTCTTCTCGGTAATCTCCACACCAATATACAGAGCTGTACCGACGATGCATACAGCTGCGAGAATGTACATTTTCTCCAGAACACACAGGCTGTTCGAATAGGCGAACAAAAGAGTGGCTCCCAAACCCTGTAGAACTCGTAGACTAGCGAATGCATCCTCGAGTTTGTCAGGAAAAAGGGCACTTACAATACCTACATGATAATAAACAATTCCGATTTTAAGCAACATAGCTAAAATGTTAAAAAATAATATTTTAAAAGCCGTCGGATTTTAAAAAGAGAAATACATACTGTTAACTTGTGACATCCATATTCCATCACCCACACCCCACACTCCTAAAAGGGTGATAAATATGACTGGATATTCTGGATTCGGCTCCCACACAACCATAAAGAGCAGAAGAGCTAGGTTCAAACAGGCGGCTAGCAAAAGAAACGGAAATAAATTAGTCTACATAGAATATGATAGAGGGTTCTCTGATTTTCAGGGTCTAAGTGAGGTTATAGGTCCCACCCAAGATTAAAGGAGGCGGTTCCATCACTTGATAGTCTAAAAAATCTTCTTTACTTCCTGGAAAAAAATAGTGACGCAATTATATTTCTATATTGAATTAAGTAAGTTTGGCTCAACATATCATGGAGACTCAATAAAAATAATAAAAAATTTTACCATTCTTTTTATGTTTTTAGTTATGTACATGTATTATCTTGCAATTCGTGTATATAAATGAATCTCGGCTTCTTTTGTATTCATAAATTGTTATGTTTTCAAGCAAAACTTTCGTCTTCGTGATTTATTATAACTATAAGTGAATAAGCAAGTATTGTTTGATTTTGCTAAATATGCTGTGTTAAACGTTTCTGATTAATGATGCCAGTGCTCACTCTTGCGCTGAAAAATAATTCCCTGTGTGTTTTTTCTGTATGTGCTTGTGGAGGTAATTTGTAAAAAATGCTGAAAAATTTGACTGATGTTAAAGTGTATGGAGCCGCCTCACAAATGACATCAAAATTTCGGGCTTCACCGGGTAGAACCAAGGAAAGGTATACTCACCACTCTGCCAAAACTAAAACTCTTAAACCATCCATGAGTATATCTGATGACATAAGCATCATTAATCCATGACGTCATCAAAATATGTGAAATGCACTTGATGGAAAAGGAAATAACTATGTCGCAGATAAACATCCCCAGAAGTCCATCTTTAATTGGTCAAATGAACTTTGGATATCTCTCTCTGGAAACCCTATTGGGTTAAGGGTCTTTTTTAATTTAACTAATTGAGCGGGAGCTGCAAGGATAAGGTAATTGATTTAACAAATAAAGGATCTGTAAATAAGACATGCATGTTAGATAACAAGTTCTTCTTTCTTTGCTGGTCAGATGTTTGCACATGAAGTTGAACGATTCCAACAAATCGTACTGGAATTTAACTAAAACATATTTGCATTCAACTTCAATTACACACATTCTGATGAGTACAAGATCTGGAACAGAAAACAAGCTCAATCCCCAAATACTGTGGATCTACAATAGAAAAGAAAATGGGTTCTGGAAACAAAAAGGCATTAATTTCGCTCTGCTGGAAGTAAGTATACATATTTTTATTTTTTTTAAAAACAAAACCTACCTGCTGAAATAAGCGCAACTCTTCCGACATATTCACACAGGATACCACTAATCCAAGAACTGAAGCCTCCAAATACACCATATGCTATCATTGTATAGCCGACCATGTGGATTCCAAGTGAACAAGACACAAACGCCTAAAGTATAAAAAAAAAAAAAAGTGTATTAAATTCAACTTTAATGGTTAATTTTTTTTTATTATTTAACAGATCTGTTCACACTAATAGAGAAAAACCAATTGTAATTAACTATTGAAATTCAGAACTGAAAAAAACCTTATCTCAGTATGTTTTTGCGTCGACCTTTGTACATAACCCTCATTAGAATTTTGTTTTGATATCTAGACTCGATACATTTTCATGTTTGTATGAATTTTAATTAAAACAATTCTACATCAGTGACATGTCGGTTTAGTATACCTTTGTCATCTCTGCTGCTGCGAACCCTAGTTGCATCATACTATACATCAATATAGGTATAATGAGGAGGAATTTTCTGTGGATAATGCATTTCAAGACGGACCTGACTTGATTGAACATCTGATGACAATGGAACCCTGAGGTTTGGTAAGTTACAATAGGGTCTAGCAACACATGGGAAACAACAAGTGCAACAACGACACACATCCCGTACACCCCGAGTAAGGTACCAGTTGTTTCTTCAGTAACGTTCATGTTGGCGTTTTCCATTTTATAATGGCTACAGAACTTTGACCCGCATATATTTACAGTGTTTTGGTGGAGCATGTTTAAGTCATGCTGAGATTCATTCCATGAAGATATGTTGAGGATGTTTCGAGTAGTTATGGTGCTAGTTTGTTCCTGACTTCCAGGACCAAAGAGCAGGACAATTGAGGAGATCAGGTTTCCAACAACGAACGAAAATTGATGGAAAAAGAAAAAAATTCCAAAATATTTGCTGGCCACGTCCTCCGTTTTCTTTTCGTTTTTGATTGCTGACGCTCTTGCAAGAAAACTCGTGTATGTACTCATTGCATTCCACAATAGACTGCTTCCCATTCCTTGAAGGAAGGATGCAGGTATAAATATATAAAAGGTTGGAAGTAAATTTGCAGTGACATATATGAGCTGTGTAAATATTCCTGCAACAAGAGAAATTTTAGGACGGAATCTCTGAACGACAAATGGAGAAATTAGACTAAAGAACGTAAATGCTCCATAGCTTGCGGCTAGAGAGTATAACCCAATACCACTTTCGTGGTGCATGCTGCTCAAAAGATTTCGGAGAGAACCAGTGGCAGTGCTGACAAGAGATATACCAATGCTTAGAAAAATCAGATTTCTGAGGTGATTGTTGATGAATCCGATTTCTTCTACCTCTATTTCGACTGCTTCTACTGTTCCTTTCTCGCCAAAATTATTCTGTTCTTTTTCGTTCACAGCAAGAACAGACATCGATCTGTACACCACTTCCTGACTGAGCGACTGCACTGCATTTCGACATATACTTCGGAGTCTGTTGACATCAGGGGATGGCGGAACTAAAGGATCTATATAAGCTATACTCTCTAAAAGACCATGTCCCTTTTCTCTCTCACGTCTCTTTTCTCTCATCGAAATTTTCCCTGAAATTTCGTGACCAAAATCGCTTATGTCCCAAAATGAGCTGTGATTGGATGATGGTTCGTTCTCAGAAAAAGATTTGTTTACGACTTTGTCATCTTTAAAATTGTCGTTTTGTAGGAGCGCCGTGCGGCTATTTGTGCTACTGACTGAATCAGTGTAAGAAGGGTCGTTCATACTATCAGGAATACCGCTCTCGTCTGGTAAAGGAGTGCCAGTTTCTTTTTCAGGCGACAACATTTCCTTGGTTTCTTCGTTAGCCTCTGTTATTATGCCTGCAATTGGATTATTTTAAGGGACCCTAGTGTTTGCTATATAGCCATTGGGTAAATTGTCTACCAGACAAATACCCGTGCAAACATTCAAGGCACATGATTTCTGCCATTACTTACATTAATCTCTTGTATCCTTGTACTGCAACGCAACTCTGTGAGACAGCTTACCTTAAATTGTTTTCACTTGATAAACTCTTTTAACTTCTCCTTTTCTGATTAATTCTATAAACTGTATATTAGGGTATCAACTTATCTGATAATTCCAAATACATTTAACAGCGCTCGAACATTTCAAACACCTATCTTTAATTTTTAAAATTTAATCACATACTAAATGTTATCCTATTGCATTAATGTTACCTGCATTGATGTTTATTAATTAATGCGGTATGAAACTATTACAAGTTATCAAGTTATAAACTATTAATCTATAATTTATAAGAGAAAGTTTTCGTTAGTAATGGAAGAAATCATGTGCCAAACATTACATAACAAAGAATAAAAGGCAAACGTTTCCTCCCTATATTAAAATACAAGTTAACCTTCGAGAAAAAAAATTGCTCTAGTTAATGGACATATTCTGTAAACGCACAATATCTATATTTAGTTGAGTCCTTTTATCAAACGCAACCAGATAACCCAGTTTTTTTTTAAAATAGGAATTTAAAAAATGCCCAAATCTTTTACACTTTTAATGATTTACTCCGTTTATCAATTGCAAATTACTATTCCTTGGATCTATTTTTAACTTAAAACTAAGAAGAAAAAATCATTCTGAAGTAAAGTTCAGCGTTTTAGAAAAAAGATTTTTTTCTGGAGCAAGGCATGTTTGATTTATTAAACTTACTAACTCATTTCATCTTTACGTGAAATAATTAATTTAATTTCATTTTTAGTGAGTTCTCCACACAGACCTCGGAAGCTTTGTTAAATTCTCAACGACAATCAACAATTCAATTTATCCTTACCCGTGGAGCCGTTTTCCATGGTTTTCACTGTGTTGGACACAAACAAAGCGCGTACAGTTAAGGATCTGTGGAAAAAGAAGAAAGTATGAGAATGTCTGATCAATTTATCTACTGTTGTTCCTGGCTGCACAAGACACTCAAGTAGATTAGCACCATAACAACCAGTATATTTTGTCCTAAAAAAACCATCTAGACCGACCCTCAATAGGCACACGCGCGAATTACATAGTACTCTAAAAACGATTTATGTCACACGACGCCCCGACTAAATACCTTTCAAGATCCTTAATCAATGCTGAGTACCTAATACAGTGCAAGTTCAGAGTTGTCGTCTGTTGGGAGAAATCCACAGCGAAATCATCGCGCTTCCCGTAAATATATATCCGTTTATTAGCCAGTTGTGGAGACTGCGCGGTCAAGTTAATTATATGCATAACAATTAGGAGGTTCAAGGACGGGTATTTGGAGCACGGCAGTGCAGTACAGAAATCAATGACCTGTATATTGTTTAACATTATAATACCCTCTGTTCACCATATTTTTATCAAGGCTATCATTTTATTTTGTCTAAATGTTTTGGTTGGTTGAATTTTATTTTTCGTTCGTTGGTTCACATTTTCCTAGTTAAAAATAGAATGAACAGCTGATCGCTTGAAGGGTTTATTAGCAGACGATCGATATGCGTTGGCTTTGTACAGTGAAGTAAAGACAGAACAAGTAGGTCAAAAGTTCATTTCATATATTTCATATACATCATACATGATAAAAAATAGGATAGATTTCAACCCGCTTCATGTACATCTGTGGAAATAGAAGCAGGACAGACATATAAAGGAAATGTAAAGTAAATTTAACATATTTCACATCAAGACGTCATATACCTTATATATTCTGTACAGACACTAACAGAAAAGAAAGTGTATAACAGATATAATGTTACCTTTCAATTAATTGTTACATTATATACACCACGTACATATTGCTTACCGGGTTTCCAGTCCCTTGTCGGGCTGACGGAATGATATTCTTAAAGCCACAAACATGCGCACATGCTCGGTATCGTGGTGCGTTCTACTTGAAAACGCTCATGGATGCACTGGTTGTATTGATTGTTAGGATTCCGGGTGATAATTGTAAATAGCTGATAGGCAGTTTATTTCCGATCTGTTAAACTCGGAAAATAATATTTTCCAAGCAGGTTCAAGGAAGAATGAGGTGATTTAACCGCCATTTATTCCCTATTTTATGTCTGTCTCCCCCCTTTATAAAAAATGATTCAGTCCCACGATAGTTCTGCGACCTCTTAATTTGCATATAATCTGAAAAAATCCAGTTTATTCTGGTTTCAAATTATTTGTTCGAAATGAACCTAGAAAATTTTGCAGGTTTTGTATTTCAAAAAAATACCTATATATAATTCAACTGAATTAATATATAACTTTTTACTCTTTTTTGTGTGTGTGTGTGTGTTTTAAATATAAATATTATTTAAGCGCCTTTCATTTCCCCCATAAACTGCAGCAAACTGATAAAATTTGAAGGAATAAAAAAATGAACTGTAAACTAACTTTACACAGCTATAGAATGCTTGTTCATGCTTTACACCTGAAATGAAACAATGATAAAATACATTTCAAACAGAAAGTGTAGAAAAGTGTTAAAAAATATTTTGTCCATTCAAACATGAAAATTGAGGGACTATTGAAATAAATCTAATTGTATTTATTGTATCGTTAATTGTATAAAAATGGATATTCACAAAGGAAGAAAATAAACAATGAAAAAAATACGATGCACCTTTCCTTACTCTAACACTAAAGAGTTCCAAAACAAGAGATCTTGAGTGAATTAATCATGAGTAAACTGGATGTTTTACGTGCAATCGTGAGTTAGAGTATGAAGTTTTCATAAACCGAGGAAAATGAATAGTAGACTTCTTGAGGCAATTGAATCCGACGATTTGGAAGCTGTTATAACTTTATTGAGAAACCAGGAACACAACAAACATTACGATGTTAATGAGGGTCTATGTATGGCGGCCAGGAACGGCCAATATGATATAGTTCAAGAGTTATTCCAAAGTCAACATAGACAACCGTCGGTGCAGTACATTGACCAGAACCAAAAGCGGGCCTTAGAGTACGCTGTTATCTCTGGGAATATAGATATCGTTCGATTTCTGTTAAAAGCTGGATCTTTTGTCAACTGGTCAGATGAGAATGGCTTTCAGCCATTGCACTTTGCTGCTCAGACTGGAAACGTGGCCATGATAAATTTTCTCATAGAGAAAGGAGCCCATGTTTATTCTGCAAGAACAAATAAAGAAGGACTAACTCCATTCCATGTTGCTGTTGATCATGGTCACTTTGATGCTGTGTTGGCGTTTATTGAGTCGCGAACAGTGTCAGTCAACATGAAGACAAAACTTCGACAAGGTGGACAAACACCCCTACATAGAGCTGTATTGAAATCACACTTAAAAATTATAGAGCTGCTCATAAATCAAGGGGCTAGCATTGAAACCAAAGATTCTGAAGGCAGACAAGCCATTCATTACGCTGCGCAAGCAGACGATCCTCACGTTCTTGAGTACGTCATTAGACTTGGTGCACACGTTGACGTCACTGAAAACTGTGGACGACGAGCTATTCACTACGCAATATATAATAACAAAGAGGAAAACGTTGAAATCCTTCTTAAACATGGGGCTGATATAAATGTCAAAGACGATAATTCTTACATGCCTCTCTACAGTGGTGTTATGGTTGAAAATGTAGAAATTGTGAAGAGCTTACTGCAAGCTGGAGCAGATCCAAATAAGTGCAATCGGGTTTCCCGCCAAGATTACGCACTTTTAATGGCAGTTTCTCTGGGAAACGTTGATATTGTACGAGTTTTATTAGATGCTGGAGCAGATCCGAATGTTACTGGTGCAAACAAGGCAACGGCGCTTCATAAATGTCAAAAACTAAAAAGTTAGTAACAAGTTTGCAAGAAAACTGTTATTATGAATATATTTGGCGTTAAATTCAAGCATGAGTTTCTTTTTGTAAAACATCTCTTTCTCTCTTTCCAACAGACAAAGATGGACGTGATGCAATATTGTTGATGTTGATCAAATCGGGTGCTAAACTGAACGTCACAGATAAAGATGGATACACTCCTCTCCATAACTGCGTCATGCAGTCTGTCTTAGGAAACTTCAGTTTGTCCACCATGAAAATCCTTGTTCAAGCAGGATCTAGTCTTTGCATGGAAAAACGATCATCTGCTGATCAATCGAGGTAAACCTCTAAAATGTTATTTTTGAAATATAAGTAGAAAGAGTTTATCGAATTGAAAGGTAGAATTTAAGAGGTAAACCTCTAAAATGTTATTTTTGAAATATAAGTAGAAAGAGTTTATCGAATTGAAAGGTTGAATTTAATTTCCAAAATGTATAAAGAGATAATTTATATAGCTATCCCTAAAATGTACTTGTGATCAGTTATCCTAACCTTATATATTGTTTTTACATAAGAACGCCTGGCTCGCCCAATTCACCTCTGTGTTTCCTGGTCTGGCGTGGCTTTCTCGAGGCTGCCGAGTACCTCATCCAATGTGGCTGGGATGTATCTAGCGAATCATGGATGTTTCTGCCAGGAAAAACACCGGAGCAGTCAAAATTCCACCAACTGATGCAAGAACTGACCATCTCAGTACGCCCACTGACTAATATCTGCCGGCAAAGTATACGAGAACACCTTCTTCAATGCTCTGTTGGATCTGAAATTCTAACAAGCATTCAAAGCTTGCCATTACCAGCTTCAATTAAGAATTTTCTTTCATTCCAAGACTGATAAAAATCCTAATTTGGGAATTTAAGATTTCCATGTGAAAATCTATTGTTTACATTTGGTGGTGTGTTTCGACGCTTGTTTATATTTGGTGGGACGCTTATCGTTTTCTCTATGTTTTGATGACATTTCAAATGACATTACTAAAATGATTGGAGAACTGCTAGTCATTCATAAAAGCATTTTGAAAGTTTTTAAATATAGTGCAATAATTGAGATACCTGAACATCTATTTACTTCTTGTTTATAGAAATAGTTTATTTGTTTAAAGACAGTGTTGTTAATATCCATATCATTCGTTGAACGTTTTCATATATGTTATGTGGTTTTTTTTATGTTATCCTTTTGATTTTTTTTAATGTTTTAGACAAGAATTAATTCCATTAAACTTAAGTCAGGGGAATCCAAAATTAGATCTCGTTTTGTATACCGAAAAATTATATCTACCTTTTCTATGTTGATATTTTGTTACGATTAACATTTATTTAGTTTTGCGGTTATTGACTTGTATGTTGGCATTGGCACTTTCGACCTGTATGGGATCGTGAAAAGTACACTAAATGTTTCAGACCAACAATTATACTATTCCATTACAATTCATGCTGTCGTTATTATTGGTAATCGTGTTTTTTGAAAATATAACTGCATCAGGTTACATATTTTGTTAAATTGAAACCAAATGTGAAACCCTAATTTTGTTTCTTTTTATTACACATTATCCCAACTGCCTTTCCGTACATTCACTTCATCATTTAAAAATATTGCAATTACGACAAATTAAAGTATAAAAAGTCAAGGCAACTGAAAATAAAACTTTTGATTTACAATCACAAAATCTGCAACCAAAAATTTAAACAAAACTCATTTAGTGAGAATTATTGGTGAACGCCCAAGTATTGTCCAATTACTCATCCTCATTAAGCTGATAGCATTCAAGTGAAGATCACTTGACAGTTTATATTTTTACAGCAATTTCTAAAGGTTTTTAAAAAATATGTTTCAAGTACAAATTTAATGATTTTGGGTGCAGTTCAGTGTTTTTAACATCTGTGCATTAAATACACTTGAACTTCCAGTGGTGAACCAGGTGCATGGATTTGGTGTGTGATTAGGTGTGTGATTAAGTGTGTGCTCCTGACTGTCCGTACCCCACGGCCACTGAAAAACATATAAAAAATGAGTCAGCAAAACCAAGGATATGCAAAAAACATGTGTATAATAACATTGCATTTATGTTGCAATGATTATCTTACAAGATGTTGTGTGTGTGTGTTTATTATGATAACGTTTACATCTGTCAAATATTACATTTTTGATTTAAATTTGCTCTTTAAATCATTTATATTTAATCTAAAAATCTAAATTAGTACAATAGTTCATCATATTTTGTTGACCTTACATTCTGTACATTTTGTTGAGAAAACGATCAACAATATAAAATTTCACTACTGTAATGCAACGAATCGTAAATTTTGTTTTCGTACTTGTGTGGCTACAACGTAAAGTGCTATTTGAGTTATAAACGTGGTCATAGTTTTCTTTTATACAAAATGGAAAAAACAAACACAGGTTCGATGAGACCAAACCAACTAACTGCAGAATATCGCTTCCTTAAATAGCCCCCAGAATAGAAATCTCACAAGCTGTATAGGGTACAGCAAATGAAAATGAAACCACTTTATTGACTGTTCCATCTATCTTTAAAAGAAGATGAACAGATTGCAAACCCTTGGCTAGCAACAAATATCGGGCTGAAGAAGTGAATAGATTCCGGCGTTTTTGGTAATTTTATTGTTTACGGTATCAACTGATTGAAAATAACAACAATGATATTTTATAGACTTGTAGTTTGTATTGTATTTGTCTTTAAATTTTATGATGCTTTGTGTTCACATTTATGCATACACCTTTGTTCAACAAAAAATGTGAAAAGTAACAACTGTTCTTAGGATGTCTGTCTTTAAACGGCAGTTTTCATGTGGTTATACTTTATCGTTTCTTTACAATTCAAAAAAATGTATATATTGAAATAATGATATATTTGTATGGGTATATATGTATGTATTACTTATACTGTCGGTGTGTATTATTCTATGGACGAAGTCATGGTTCGTTGTTACCAATTCTTCTATTTATTAATTATATATATAACAATTATTTAACTCATTTGTTTCGCACAATAATAAGAGAGGGGGCTTTCTATCATCTATTTTAAAAAGGGTTTAGGAAAATGATAGCCATAAGGTTAGTCAAAAAGTTAATCTGACAACTAGAAGAATGGTCTCTATTTTTTAAATTAATCACCACATATATCAATTCAATTAAAAGAACACGAAATGTAATGGGCATTGAACATTTGATCTGAGGGGTATTTTTTTTTCAACTGTACATATAAAATAACAGAAAACAAACCCAACCATTTGGTTGTTGGGTTTCTTTTAATTTGCATGCAAACAGAAAAATGTATTCACTGAAATGTTAATTATGATGACACTCAATATCGGTAAGGTAATCAGATGACATTTTAATGAAAATTAATGGTATCAATCAAAGGAAGGTAAATCGTGAACCCATGTTTTTTTCTTTATTTTCATTCTGAGTTACGGTTCTTTGATTAACTTAGATATTGAAGAAGGCTGGGTTGTCAACAAATTGATCAGTAGATCTACCTTAAAATTTTTGATATGTTTATTAGTCATAAGCCATCAATTATTTTTTTAAATGCAAATTTTAATTTTAAAATTTGAATACTAGTATTTTCCTACGGTTTTAGCATATTTTTTGTATGTATAATTTACAGTGGGTTTGAACACAATTTCAGACAACTAACTAGATTCTCATTCTATAATTTACAACATGTAAATCTTTTAGGGATGCAATCGATTGCAGAATTGCTAATCGGTAAATCGCAATTCGCTCCGACCGATTAACCGGTTACTCGTTGCGGTATCAAAATACACAGCTTTTTGACATGTTATCATTTTCAATAACTTGTTACAAATGACACAAAAAGCACGATAAGAATATTTTTTTTATGTAAATAGATAAAACTAAATAATTACTCAAAAAGAAATTTTAATAAACAACGAGCTAATAGTCATGAAATAGTTTCATGCCCATGTTAGGTTGCAAGGCCTTACTGTCTGCCAACGACAAGTCATGGATCTCCGATTGAAATGAATTTGAACTTTGGATAGTTGTAATAAGTATGTGCCTGCTGAAGCAGTTGCATTTTTTTTTAAATAAATTGATGTCGTAACGGAAACACGTGTACCTAGATTGTGACTGTGCTTAGCAGTGATATTAGTATCATCATTAATGATTTATGAAAAGCTTAACAGACATGGCAATGGCATATATTATAAAGTCATTATAATAAACACAGTCATACTGACCACTTTTCTTCCACGAACCCGAGGTCTTGCTAGTCTTTAACCTAAATTGATTAGATAATAGTCCCAAAAGATCAAAAATCTAATTTATTCTTAAATTTACTTTGGCAATTTCTGACCGGTTTGCCGATTATTCTCGCTCAAAACAGTGGTAACCGGTTACAAAATCAGTAATCGGTTAGTCATATGAAATAAAAATACTGAACATTTTAACGCGTTATATAGAATACATTTTATTTTTTGTCCTTTGAGACTTTTATCTAATCAAGTGTAATTTGAGACCGTTAAAACCCGAGAACGGATCATACATGTAAGCTCTTGGAGGAAAATTTGGTAAATAGATGGTAATTATAATGGCTGTTTAAACATGCCACTGCCTTGCCTGTGCAACTTTTCATAAATCATTAATGAATAATACTAAAATCACTGCTGAGTAACGTAACAATTATCATTTACTTAACCGTTTAATGTATTTAGCTTACTTTTTTCCTTTTTAAATACGACATCAATTATTACATAGAAAATACAATTGTCTATAGCGGGTACATACGGTTCATGAACATGATCTACTGTCTGAAAGGATCATCATCATTTCAAACAGAGATTTATAACTTGTCCAATGCAGACTTTGTTTTGAAAAGTCAAATTGTCTGCAAAATTGCGACTTAGTCGGTGAAACTATTTCATGACTGTATGCTGCCTGTCTAAGATTTCTTATTGAATAATTGTCATCAGATATAATGTATATTTTGATACACATAAACAGAACATTCCTAACGTGATTTCTGTGTTATTGAAAACAATTATTAAAAATAACAATAATATGTCAAAAATCTGCGTATTTTTATAAAAGTAACAGGTTAATCGTCGAACCGAATTGCAATTAACCGATAGGAATTCTGCAATCGATTGCCATCCCTATACTAATAAGTGACATAATTTTCAAGGAGATGCAGTATTAATGATGACATAAGTAATCTTAATCTTAAAATATATGGGTATGAATATAAAAGTTATTTAAAAATAGCTTTTTTCCTAGCGATAGTAATGCACCACATTCTTAAACATAATGGATAGAAGGTTTTTAGAAAATAATCCATATCTTAAAAAATGTGTCTTATCTTCAATAATGATATCAGTATTTGTAAATTATTATTTAAAAAAAATTATAAAGTATAAAATATTGGATATTCTTTTTTCATAAGTTGTAAAGTTTCTTTTCGGCAACCGAAAAAAGGTCAATGTTTCTTTTGTACACATTTTTTATTGTTGTATACTTTGCGACAGTGAACATTTATTATTTTAAAGATTCCTTAATGCACTAAAGGCGTCAAACAAATGGGCATGAACATATGAAAATACAAACAAGGAGTGGATTGCACTTTGTTTTTCATAGTGTGTTAAATAACATATAGCAGTCAGATGACATGAGGATGATATTAATTGATTTTACCAGAGGTATACGTGACCATGTGTTCTGTTTTTCATTTCCCTCAGTCACTATTCCTATGTGTCAGTCTTTATGGTAAAACTTAATATTTGTAAACAATCTTAAAATAACAATAACCTCAAAATCAAAACAAGTTTATACTCAATATATACTTTAAACCAGCCTGTTTTATAATTTCCTCCTCCAATAGTAAAAACGAACTGTTTCGGTGGATCGAAATCAATTTTTGTAATTATTTTAACTTGTAGCGTTGATAAATAGTTAACTTGTTTTCACTCTGAGTTACGGTTCTATAAATTACCTACATTAAAGGAGGCTAATTCCACCCTAAAATGTATGACATGTTTTTGTGGTCATAAATTATTATTTATTTAATCAACAAAATACATACTTAGTATTCAACTTTAAATTTTAATATTTTTCTAAGGTTTTAATATATTTTACGCCATATATAATATACAGTTGGTTCAGACAACTTACTAGGTTCTCGTTCTTTATACAATAGACTAATTTCCTTTTAAAGGAGATAAACAGATAAAGTCTAAACTTCAAGCTTCTAAACAAAGTTGAAAAAAATAAGGCATTAATAATCATCATCTGAAAACTCAACAAGGGAACACCCACAGCATATTTAAAACATTTGTTGATTACGCTCTCCAATTCTGAGTAATTAAAATACGAACAGTTCAATGTGGATAGAATAGTTTTAAGAAAATTGACAATAGATTCAAAAGTTTTCATAACTAATAATCTCAATATTTGTAAATTGTTATTATTATTAATAAAAAATCATATCAGAATGGATATTCTTCTTTCATAAGTTGTAAAAGTTTCTTATCTGCAACAAAAAGTACCTGGTCAACGTTACTTTTGTAAAAAAAAAATTTATTGTTTAGAAAAATACTTTGCGGCAGTGAACAGGTTTTTTTAGCAACCAAAATATTTATTTTATAATTTCTTTAATTGCACTGATGCGTCAAACATTATATTTATATGGAAAACTGAACTATATAAAAGAATCACACTGGAAACATGCGGTAAGTTAAATATTCCTTCTGATTCCTCCTGACAATAAAGAGAACTGTCTTGTTATGATGATAATGCATTTACTTGACCATCACATTCTCTATAAAATATAGGTCCAATAGAGTAATGTGAACCGCGTCTCATATGTAGTGGGGGGGGGGGGGGTAACAATTCTTATTTAATGACAGAGAACAGATGCATATATTTTGTTGTTTTTGTTTAATTATGATAGATGTATTTTTACAATAATATGTTTGTGCATGAACATATAAGTATACAAACAATGAGTGGATTGCACTTTGTTTTTCATAGAGTGTTTAATATCATAGAGCAGTCAGATGACATCTGAGGATAATATTAATTGATTTTACCAGAGGTATACGTGACCACGTGTTCTCTTCATTTCCCTCAGTCACCATTCCTATGTGTCAGTCTTTATGGTAAAACCTAATACATGTATTTGTGAACAATTTTAAAATAACGATAACCTCAAAATCAAAACAAGTTTATACTCAATATATACTTTAAACCAGCCTGTTTTATAATTTCCTCCTCCAATAGTTAAAATGAACTGTTTCGGTGGATAGAAATCAATTTTTGTAATTATTTTAACTTGTAGCGTTGATAAATAGTTAACTTGTTTTCACTCTGAGTTACGGTTCTATAAATTACCTACATTAAAGGAGGCTAATTCCACCCTAAAATGTATGACATGTTTTTGTGGTCATAAATTATTATTTATTTAATTAACAACATACATACTTAGTGTTCAACTTTAAATTTTAATAGTTTTCCTACGGTTTTAATATATATTTTACGCCATATATAATATACAGTTGTTTCAGACAACTTACTAGGTTTTCGTTCTGTATTCTGCTATCCCTTTATACAATAGACTAATTTCCTTCTAAAGGAGATAAATAGATAAGGTCTAAACTTCCAGCTTCTAAACAAAGTTAAAAAAAATAAGGCATTAATAATCACCATCTGAAAACTCAACAAAGGAACACCCACAGCATATTTAAAACATTTGTTGATTACGCTCTCCAATACTGAGTAATTAAAATACGAACAGATCAATGTGGATAGAATAGTTTTAAGAAAATTGACAACAGA
The DNA here is from genome assembly GCF_963853765.1 of Magallana gigas. Lineage (NCBI taxonomy): Eukaryota > Metazoa > Mollusca > Bivalvia > Ostreida > Ostreidae > Magallana > Magallana gigas. Next base: position 27,101,150 of record NC_088855.1, on the reverse strand, counting down.
TTCAAAAGTTTTCATAACTATTGATCTCAATATTTGTAAATTGTTATTATTATTAATAATAAATCATATCAGAATGGATATTCTTCTTTCATAAGTTGTAAAAGTTTCTTATCTGCAACAGAAAGTACCTGGTCAACGTTATTTTTGTACACATTTTTGTTATTGTTTATAAAAATACTTTGCAACAGTAAACAGGTTTTTCAGCAACCAAAATATTTATTCTATAATTGCTGTAATTGCACTGATGCGTCAAACATTATATTTATATGGAAAACTGAACTATATAAAAAAATCTGGAAGCATGCGGTAAGTCAAATTTTCCTTCTGATTCCTCCTGACAATGAAGAGAACTGTCTTGTTATGATGATAATGCATTTACTTGACCATCACATTCTCTATAAAATATAGGTTCAAGAGAGTAATGTCAACCGCGTCTCAGATGTAGTGGGGGGGGGGGGGGGGTTGTTAACAATTCTTATTTAATGACAGAGAACAAATACATATATTTTGTTGTTGTTGTTTAATTATGACAGATGTATTTTTACAATAATATGTTTGTGCATGAACATATGAATATACAAACAATGAGTGGATTGCACTGTTTTTCTTAGAGCGTTTGACATCTTATGGGAGTCAGATGACATTCTGAGGATTATATTAAATAATTTTATCCGAGCAAGTTTACGTGAGCACGTGTTCTGTTCTCCATTTCCTCTCAGTCATTGTTCTTTGTTTCAGTCTTTATATGTCATAACTTTTGACATTTAGAGTAAACAAATTCAAAATAACAATAATCCTAAAATTAAAATTTGTTCATACTCAATAAATATTTCAAATCAGTCTGTTTTCTAATTTCCTACAGCAATAGTTAAAACGAACCGATTCGGTAGATAGCGGTCAATTTTTATAGATACTTTAACTGTAAATTTGATGTTCACAAATTATTTATTATCCAAAATAACATAAGGTCTAAAAAACTCTTCTGAACATTGTTATTTATATACAATCCATGTATAAATTGGCACCGAATTTCTGATCTGCAACCAAATCAACTTGAAACAAACACTTCTTTCATCATTTTATGTATATGCACATACAAATTATGCGTTAGGTAACACCAAATTTTAAATTTAGAATATTTTTCATTTAAAAGAACAATGTTCATTGCTTTAATTTTAATCTAAAAAAATTATTAAGGTCCTGATTTTGTAAACGAGAAGTGCCTACAGTTTTACGTGATTCAAGATGTAAATTCTTTCAATGATACTAGTACTTCAAAGCAATAGCCCTTCGGGCTATATGGGATTTGATCACGTGACCAACCCGAATTATATATCCCAACATACATCCAAAAATGATACCGTATTCCTTAAATGTACATATATTTCCTGACACTTTCGTTAACAATAAATTGAAGGAAAGGATATTATATGTATTCGGTTAAATGAAAATTTAATATCATAAGAAATTTTATTTTAACAGAATGTTTTACATATGATTTACATTGACAGAGTGAGTTCTTAGATCTTTTTAATATGTTATGTTTGATTGTGCATCCATTGAATATTTCATGGCGTATTTTTTTTTGGAAAATGAAGATTCCTTATAAAAGAACTGAAACATTTTAATTTACAAATCGAAAAAAAAAATAACTAGCATAAACAATACTACAAGTGCGTGTGGCATGTCTGAATTTGAAGATGTTTCAAATGAGACACTTACTCTTTCGAAATCTAACAAAGAATGTGTCATTTTACTGTAAGATAATGGTTAATAATGTTGGATTTTTTTTTAATTTTTATATTTTTGTTTACACATAAATCCACATACACACATATTTCAGACATATTTCATACATTTGTTGGATTTTTAATCAAACTAGTTTTCATGATAATTGTAAAGACGTGAAGGTAATTTTAAACAAATATGACTGTACCTGCTTTATTTTCTCTTGAGTCTGTTGAAGCAATAATTTGAATTGCTTTGTATTTGAAAATTAAGATACATTCAAAATGTAACTATACTTATAAATTAAGACATTTTGCCAATAAACTACGAAATGTATGTACCAGAGTAAATGCTTACACCTTTAGTATTTCATTACGTATGAGTTGATGTCCGTGAGCTATAATTGAATTTTACCTGAAAAGTAATAATTGAGAAATAAATTAAAGACCTTTTTTCGTTTTCGATAAACCAGTCTGAAATAGCAAAAATGGGAGTAAGGTGGTGGACACGCTTTCGCGGATCAAAGTCAGTTTGCTTTGAAATATATGTTTGAAATGAAATTATAGTGAATGGTTACGTAAAAAGCGAATATATTTACTAGGAAATTATTTAGGGTATCCATAGAAATTAAGATATGAGAAATGTAAAAAAAAAATGAAAAGAGTCTATTCGTTTCTTGAATGCGCGATTTTAGTTTTGATTGTCGGATAGAACTTTCCAGAACGAGGTAACCAAGAACGCGGGTTGACTAATTAACGTCATGACGGATATTGCAGGGCAAGTTAATCATCAAGCATCTATCTTGGATCTGACAAGTTTGGTTAACGATATGCAAATAAGTATGTACATGCTAGCCTCTTTGAATTACATACATTTTATACCAATATAGATTGGTAGTAAACCTTACACATTAATTTGTAAACCATAAACAGATTGTGTTAACAAATCTACGTCGTTATGAATAGATGATGCATGGTTAAAACGGAAAGGTTGAATGGGGGGGGGGGGGGGCAACAGGTTTTTTTTATCTGAAATTGTATTTTGGACAGTGAAAAAGTGAGATTTGGCCTAAAAAACAAAATTTATAAAAGAGATATGATGCAGTATACACCCGCTTCATAATATGTTCATAGTTTTGTTCCTGTCAGCTGCAACAAAAAGAATAAAGGCAATGTCCATGTACATGTTTATGAAGCATTGATCTATATTAATGTGTAGAGTTAATTCCTGCGCTAGTTGATAATATAAAAAAAATGTTTTTGTCCGCCTAACTATTATATCAGAGGAAAATATAAATTGAAAATAAGTATCAATTTCATTGATATTGTCTTAAGAAAGTGCGGAGTAATAAAATGAGGTATAACACTTCTAAAACATTTTATTTTTGGTTTGGTTTGTTTTGTTTTGGGGTTGTTTGGGGGGGGGGCTCGAGTTTTGTACGGGTTAATAGCTCTATATTCTAATATTATAAGTTCACAACTACTAGTAGTCCTCATTTATTAGTAAAATTTAGTTTTTATCACACATTGAATCGAACATTTGTTAGATTTAAGTAACTAAGGATGTTCAAAATTCTTAACCGTTTACTTCATTTGAATTTGTTTTGAACTCTACGTGTAGTATCTTAATTTGCTTTTCTTCACTTCAGAAAATATTTTTTATTAAGAAACCAAATGCACAAACAAAACGATTTTGATTAAAAGTAAACATGTTTTTAAACTATAACGAACCCATGGAAATGTTTTGCTTTTAAGTTTTTGTTGCTAGACTTTAATAAAATGTTATTAATGATATAAGCACACCCACTGCATCACATTGAGTTGGCCTCGTTATTTACCGTTAAGTGTCGATAATGAACAACGATCTTACATCAAACAATGTTACATGTCTGTCTGTAGATATTTTTCCATTATTTTTCTGATATAAAACGATAACAATTAATCTTTTCACTGTAAGAAATTTGAAGAGAATTGTAGTTTGTTACAAATGACAAGTCATGAGAACATTTTTGCTATAATAAACATACTTATACAGTATTTGAATACATAATTACATGCATAATCCTATATACTCAGGCTCCTCAAAATCAAAACTGAAACTCTGTACAGTAAAATGTTTCTGCTTGATAGGCCTATTAGTGTTTATTGAATCAAAACCTACAGAATGTTTAAATGGAAGTATCTTCCAACTTCTGTTCCGGAAATCGTTATGAATAAGAACATATCTAATATACATATATTTACATACTTATATTTACAAATTAATTATACAAAATACGTATGGATGGATGACAGTCTTACTACATGTTTTCTAATCCTAGTAACGCCTCACTCATATATAATTAATGTGTATCCTTTATTTGAAATAATATTTAAGTAGCGCATTCTACATTGCTGATCAACTCTTTTATTATTATGGATTTAAAAATTTAAAAAACCCTGAGATTTCACCAACCTCAACCATACATATTTTGTTTTAAAAATATATTTACTGCAAGAGGTGCTCACTCCATACGTGTTATGAAGTAAACATGTTTCATATATACGTACAGAATATTGGTCAATAGATTAACATATAATTTACATTGTACATAAATGATCGAAATAGTATTTTGACATTTTTCTAAATAACTCAGGGACATGAATTGAATAATTATAATCCATGCATAATAGTACTTTGACATTTTGCAAAGATTTAGAGACATGGATTGTATGGATATAATCCATGCAAATCACTGATAACTTTTGAGCCAATATTTTGAGCCAAACAAAAATTAACAATGTATTTAACGCGTATAAAGACGAACAAACTAAACTGAAACTGAGATAATGTGAGGGTTTTTTTTTTTTTTTTACAAAATTAATCAAAACAAATTTTATCAAATTTTTGAATTTTTAATCAAGATAAATAAATAAATATCTTGAAACTATTAATTCAACAATGAAATTTAGAGACATTACTGGATACCATTAACGAAGTTAAAAAATGATTGCAAAGCCCCCCAATACGTGTGAAACACATGGATCACTGACAAATTGCAGGCTTCGGTTCGAATCCATGACTCCAGCCTTGCCATCACTCAGACCAGAACTGACATTAAGTCCTTCATAATTTTATATATTTCAGAACCTAGAAACATGACGTACATCGCGACTTTTTATGCCCCAACAGGAGTGTGAAGGGGATAAACCATATGCAATGAAATGGAATTCTGATCTCAAATTAACTCGAGATTTCCTCCAAGAAAATTGAAAGTGAATCGTTGCCAAATTGCCGGTAGCAGACGGCAAAGACTGAGAATCTGAGCGACGACAGACGAGAGGGCTGAATAAATATTTACCTTATTCCCACGTATCCGCCGTTCAGTGTGCCGTCCCTCGCCCTCCACAGTCACAGACCCCGGGTTTCTGGCAGCTACCAGAAGTCATTCATCCTCTCCAAGACTGGATGTCAGGGGCTCTCTTTGTTCTACACGTAGGGAAAAATTCTGAGGTGAAAATTGATTGGAAATCGTTTCATTCATTTCCTTTTCTTCTTTTCTTCTTCTTCATTTTTCAATGATTTTCAAAAAAAAAAATGTAGTGATATACATATACATCATCGATACATTAAAATATTAATAATGAGTATCATTAAAGTACTTGTGTAGGTATTTTATCAGTAATTGTGAATTTACGAATCAAGTTTTATTTTCTGGGTTTTTTCTTAAAAAATCAATTATATACGGGTAAACAACATTTTTTTAACTATGCATTTCTTTTTCTACTTAATTAACTATCTTATTACATAGAGTTATCTTATAAAAATCTGTGTGTGAATTGCAATTCTAAATATGTAAGATTTTCTGCGCTATATGACGCATTATGACGCATTATATTTTATTTTACCATGTCATGTTATAACGACACAATATTACGATTTCAATTTGAAATAAAACCACAGTCTGCTAGCAAATTTCAAACTGTTGATTTACGACTGTTTTTCATGAGTCACTTCTAAATCATTGAAAATTATTTTTGTATTGAAATGATTGCTGCCAAGCAGAACAGTTGAGTCAAAAAAGTTATTTATTTAGCTTTTAAAAAAAACTGCATGTTTGACTCCTGTACTGTAAAAATCACAAAGATTAATCACAAAGCAAACTTAGTTCATCCCACAGAATGTGAGTCAAGAAGGAAAATATTGTTGTATATAAAAATAAAGTTAAAATAATACAGTGTTGTTTAAATTTGAAAGTTTCATTGAAATAATTTCTAGTACATGTATAATGACCATTGCTTGTGATGTAATTTCAGTCTTAAATTTATTATAAAAAAGGTTATTCTTCAAAGAAAACACGCAACACTAGCAGACACGAAACGAAAGAAATTAAGGCATCGGGCAACCTATTAAGTTTGTTTGAAGTACTATAGGGTTTGGCTCTTTATAGGAGGTACTGGTCATTTACTGGGGCTACGATCTTTTACAGGAGCGAACAGCCACCACAAGACGTTCCCAAGAACCATCAACATCGAGAGCTGGAATTGCCAACCAATCTGTATTATATTTGCCAAGATGTTAAAATTCGCGAGAGAACCTGCTGAAGATTTTTAATGTTATTCTATATTTGCGGGTGGTCGAAGCACGATTTTCCTGGCCCTCTGAACGCACTATAGTTTACAAAAAAATGTGTTCAGTTTTAAAAGAGCGATCATTATCGAACTGCACTTTTCTTCTTTTTTTTTTAATTTCTTCGAGACTTTCAAACTTTTATAACCCTTTGTCATGTTTTGTCATAAGTCTTTCTACGAATATTTAACGAACAATTATAAATAAATATATATGTTGCATTTTTCATTGATGAAAATGAATGAGTAAATTTGCAGAGGCATGGGCAATAATATGTCAATACATTGGTGTAATTTTTCTTTGTAATTTTTCTTTGTTTCATTGAAGAGTACGGATATTTATGTTTCTTGTTATTCATATTTTATTACAAAGAAGACGAGAATGTCTTTCTAATACTTTTTACATTTATTTTTTCCTCATTTTGAATTTAAATTGATGATAATTTTATTATTCTATTTATAATAATAAGTAATTAAATAAAAATCTCTTTTATTTTCTTCTTTGCAAGTAGTAGTAGTAGTAGTTTATTTATATACATTTATAAATACATTTTCATACATTATATTAACAACAATCGGTATAAAATTACCCGACTCAACGGGTATATTGCCACTTAAAATATATCACTTTATAAGAGAGAGAGAGAGAGAGAGAGAGAGAGAGAGAGAAGAAATAAATTGTTTTAATTAACGATATGCATTTTAGATTCGTATTTACCAAAAATAATTTCTGTAATTTTATGGTGATAAAATTAAACTAACATTCTCAGTATGCTTTTTGGTGAAATGTACATGAAAACGATGTTTGAAACCAAAAAGTTTATCTAGTATTTTATAATCACCTGTTAACTCCTCTCAGTATTTGACAGTGCGTAAGAGAAGAATGGAAATGCTTCCCTACAATACAGGGGAACACTTGTCTGTCATTGTTACAATGAGATTAGGGCGATCGTTTGACATTTTAAACATACATCGGAGTGTTCTCATACTGTTTGTTGACGATTTCTTTAAATATTTGCCTTAGACTCGCGCCTTTATCAAAATATTATAAAGTTCCTTAAATAAGCAACTGCCTAATAGCATATACAGGAGCAATACAATGTATTGAAAAAATACATCAGTTTGTGTAAATGTCTTCATGAATACGTTGATAAATAATTTCCTTTTTCTTTTCGCAGCTACGTAACAATGAGGGAATTGATGACGTAGTAAACAGTTGTCATTTTCTCTTTTATATTCAAAATTGATTCGTGTTTTTGACAATTTTGTTTCCATTGAGTAAAAAAAAATGCGTAATTGAAAAAAACACATCAAAAACACTTCAATACTGTGGACAAAATCTGTGGTGTTTTTGTTTGTAAATATGTTGAATTGCTTTGACAATATGATCTTTGATCATCAAAAACACATAATTAAAACAAATGACGTTACTAATTAGTCCTTGTCACTGAGTGTTCTTGAATATGTATTTTATCAGATCATATAGAACAAGTTCTTGATACTATTTTCTTTCTTTTGAAATATGAATAATAAAGCACACAAATAAAGTCTTAAATTTCTAAACTAATCTGCTCACGGGTTAAGATGGAGGAAAGTAAGTATGGCTAGGAAATGATTCTAGGGAGGACAGATGTATTCAATACATCGCATCTTCGACGGATGCAAGACCATGAAGGTCGGATAGAAATGCTCAGAATAATGTCATTCTCTATGAAAGATGATCGTTTATTTACATTTAGTCATTTCATCGCCAGTAATTAGTAAGATCTGTTCACTGAGCAAGAAAAATCGGAATATAATAGCATCCATTAGAGAAAAATTGATTAGCTTCAAATGCAGTGTTCAGAAGTTCGGATCAGAAATCAGAATCAAAGAAACCCAAAAGAATTTGATCTGTTTTGACCAGAGTTTGGCGAAATTGCCAAAACGGCCCAGGTTTTTTTTATTTTACAGGTGGACTATATAATGTCTTCGGTATTCATACGCCGGGAGCCAGAACAGGGTCGCAAGTTCAGTTTGTCTTTTAAACAGCGACGATAGAAGAGTTCTATATCTCAAGGAAATGCCATACCACCCAAAATCACTGATTTATGCTTTGGCTTTTTCTTATCATCCAAAGGTCGTCATCTGTTATAGAATTTCTGCTTTAAAAACAATCACATCATTGGTGTTCTGCATCTTTTTGGTATTTGTAAAAAAAAAAAATTAATATAGTATAATATATGTAAATCAGATAATAATAAAAGCCCTTCGTACTTGAATATTTTTGTGATAAGATTGCACTGAATTTAGGTTTATAAAAAATCATATGACCTGCTTAATTACTCAAAAAAGCTCAATATTAATTAAAATTTAAAAGCAATCATTAAAAAACAGTCTTGGTTTTTACATATCTTTAATTAGCTGGAACATTTCTTTTTATAAAATTGCTTTTTTCTGCTGTAATATTTTATCTACCTTTCCACGTTTTTAATCAACTCATAAATTATGTAGCAGATATAATTCGTGTCATTTTTATTGTTTAAAACTGTAAATTCATACATTGAAAAAGGCATCAATAAATACATAAGAATTTCGATGTTTCTTGCTTAAGTTAAATCATCTACCGGGTATATATTTTAAATTTAAAAACAGCTCAATACAAATAATAGCTTTAATCCTTCATTTGCCATTACATATATCTATAAAATCTCAGAATTAGTGTTGTTTTCAGGTTCTTTTTAAGAAAAAAAATTAATGTTGTCTTCATGTGATTTTTTAAAATAATGATATGTTTATTTCATACCTGCGTTTTACGTTCAGTTGGAGTATTCAATTTTGAATGGGGTTTTACGGCTTACAGAAGAAATATATAAATTCGATTTGTTTAATTTTAAAGATATAACCAAATATTTATACATTATCTTAATATTTATTAGTTATATAGATAATATTTATTGAAATAAATGATTATTTCTTTGAAGTCAGAACTAACATTTAGCATAAAAACAAATTTTAGAATTTTAGAAAAATATTTTTTCACATAAATGTGCCTCATGTCTAGCTGAAACCAATTATGATCGTCGAAAATTTCTTAAATTATTCACATACTCCATTTTATAACGAAAATTACACTTTCATATTGGTATTGATACGTGAATGGCAGAAATTGAAATATTATACATTCTTATACTATTTTTTCCAATTACTCTCTACCATTCAAACAAAATCTCTTTTTTTTAAGTTTCCATTTGAATTATTCATTTACGCCTACTCGAAATCAAAGCCGCAAGTTCCTCCTATAGTTGCATGGTGATAAATTCGCGTTGTTTTGCATGAACGAGATTCCCCTTTTCCGTTTAACGCGACTTCTTAAAAAATATTTCATTTTTCAACACGTGGATAATTAGAAGTTTGATTGACCAATAATTCCTAGAACTGTACCAGCTTCTAACCCCGCCACCTACGTTGTTCGCAACGTTATCACTCGGTAAACTCGTAAAAAAGCATATGAAATCTTTATTAGGAACTATAAATGTCTTTAAGGAGGGTCATTATGCAACGCTTTTCTTTTGTATCATCCTATTAACGTGGGTTCCATTACACATATATTGAACAATTAATATCACCAAAAATCTGCACAACTTCGTGTGTGGTTTTGGAATTGTACAACATAGTTTCAGAAAGGCATTTATATTATAAAAGGGATTTTTTTATTCTCACAACAATAAAAAGTTTTGGAAGCTCTCAACATAGCTTCTGACCTATGTGTCAAATATTTGGTAATTTATGAAATGAAAAGGGCTCAGAGAGGTAATAGCAGCAGGTCTCGGTGTCAGTGACGTCACAAGCGAGATGACGAGAGATAGCGAGACTCTCGCGCAGTAAGAAACGAGTCATCGGGGCATTATCTCGAGGCAATCAGATTATCTAAATGAAATTAAAACAATCATATCGTGATCTATAACTGCCAAAGTACTACTACAAACGTGTGACGTGTGTGCATTTGTTAAAATTATTCGCAATATTAATCAACGTACATTGATTGCTGTTTATAGTGTTTAAATCCGATGCAAAGCCTTAAGAAAAAATATATTTCCCTGTTGTATGATTGTTTATTTTCACTTATTTAATTAAAGGTGAGCGTACATTTATTGTTTCGGTATCTAATTGGCATCAACAATAACAACATATAACTGTTCTTTTCTCAAATGTGTTTGCACACGTACAATTTCTTTTAGTTAACATAAACGATGATTTAAACTTTTACAATTTTGTTTTGTTTTTGTTTTTGTTGGAAATATTTTCTGAAGATTAAGAACGTGTAACAATGTAATTTAAGTGTAACAATGTAAGAGTTTTAATACTAATTCAAGAATGATATACAAAGTATATACAAAGTTTATGATATAAACGAAAATCAAAGACGGCTATTGCGAATGCCAGGTTCATATTTTAAAAAATTAAATTCGTGGTTTCACCATCCAAAATTGAATATTTTGTAGAAGTTTAATTTCTATTAGATCAAATTATTTCAAAAACTTTCAATCAATTGGTTTGAATATAAAAAATAAATTTGAATTAAACTGATTTTTCAAAACAAACAAATATTGCCATGGACATCGTTTGCTTAAAGTGAAATCTACATTTGTTTACAAAGCTTGTCATTATCCCTAAGCTTGACATTTGATTGATTTTTAAAATATGCCCAACTTTGCATGCATGTGCCGAAAAGAAAGAATATTTTTTTCCAAAAGATTTTTAGAAATAGTTAATAGACAAAAAGATCTAGCAAGCAAACTTTGCAAATTTATGAATATATAACATTCATGTATAAAAATATATCTTTACAAGTCTAATTGTCGATATTTTTAGCTTTATGGGAAGGGAGACTGCATTGTATTTGTATGTTTAAGCATTAATTTTATCCTTATTGTTAAAATAATATTGTTGTCAATGGTTTTTTTACGGTTATCTAAAATTCCTTTTTGATATAAAAAATAGTTTAATTCAAAATAACTGAATTTTTAACGAAAAATAAAATGAAATTCATATGCGTAAATATATTTACAAAACGCTAGAACATTTGTTTGGTAAAAAGTTCATTGTGTGTGTGTAACTTCTTTTTCGTTCGGTTTTTTTTTATATCTTGGATTCAAGTTTTATAATAAATAACGTCCTAATCAAAGAAAATATTTTTTCTTAATTTGTATCTCTTCGTTTAATTGTTTTTGTGTAAAAATAAAATCATGGATATTTACATTTGTATGGAAGAATTGTACGCTGATTCCGCTTTATCTTTCTCCGCGGGACTCTACTGTAGATTGGGTTACCCCTGTTGCTGAATCTGGTTAATACCGATAAACCGACAGCGAAAGCGGCCGCCCGCCTCATTAACATTCCACCAATCAAAACGCCGAATCGCCGAAAATCGAGCAGCAGCATTTTGATGCGATAATTCTCGGCAAATTATGCATAAAATGGGAATTTGGATGTACTATTTAATCAAACATGATCGCAAGTTTATGACATTATCAACGAAAGTGAAATGAAAACGATTAGAACAGGCAAAAATGGACTAATATTCTTTTGATATATTTCTACGTGTGTGACTGTTGGACTACCGATTTTTTGCACAATAATATTTTGGCTTTAGTGTATATTTTTACTTGTTTGTTGGTATATTTATTTGTGCGAGGTCTCTAGATAGTAGTCTGAATATCGGTCAGTTTACTATTGGGAACGCAGAAAAATAAACAAGATGGAGACTGCAACAACTCTCGTGGATAGCAAGGATATTTCTACAAACCTGCAAATCCTTCAGGACGTGGACGGGAAAATAATTCCCAAAACCGAACCAGATACTTGCGATGATGACGCGACTTCTGATGACGACGACGAGGACTCTTCCGAGGAAACACCGACCACCACTACAACGGAGGAACCAAATCCGAAAGACGCCAAGAAACCCGGAGTTGGGGTTCGGCGTCAGGAAAAGCCTCCTTACTCGTACATTGCTTTGATCGTGATGGCCATCCAAGCTACCCCTAACAAACGATGCACATTGAGTGAAATTTATAATTTTCTTCAACAAAGGTTTCCATTTTTCAGAGGAACATACCAAGGTTGGAAAAACTCTGTCCGACATAATCTATCTTTGAATGAGTGCTTTATCAAATTACCTAAGGGCCTCGGTCGGCCCGGGAAAGGACATTACTGGACCATCGACCCTGCAGCCGAATTTATGTTCGAGGAAGGATCCTTCCGTCGCCGTCCAAGAGGATTCCGAAGAAAATGTCAGGCTCTGAAGCCTTTCGGAATGATCGGAATGAATGGGGTGACTCCCGCTGGATCTCCAATGCTAGGGTCCCATTATGATTTCTTTCAAAATACAAATATGAATTCTATGAACATGCAATGTGCAGTGAACTCCTCGCAGCCTTATGACACGTCAGGGATGATGACGTCACAACCCACAGGACTTCACCCATCTAGCTATTCCACTGTTCAGCATCAGTACAATCAAAATTGTAGTTTTAATTTACCCGGGAGTGGAAGGTTCGGGTCCAGTTGTGCTATGTCCGGATTAGAGGGGGAGTATGTTCAGAGTGGACCCTCGGGTAATCTCCCCTTATATGACAGAGACCATAATATGCAGGGTCTTTCCATGGCGTGGACAACGCAACGTTTTTCCAAGCAGCAACCTCTTAGTCCGGCGGGAAGCACAGGTTCCGTTCCCAGTATATCTCCATCCGGTTCCGGGGAGCCTTCACCATATGTAACCAACACCATTACCACATCAGAACCTATGGATCTAGCTCTTGCAGGTACATCTATATTTTAAAAAATATATCTCTTTAACTCATTATTTATACCCCGACGTCAAATGAGAAATGTTTAAACAGCAAAAATTTCTGTTATTTTTTAAGGAAGAAACTATTCAGTTCTCTTATCAACTTTTTGCACGTTTGAAACCGGCGCATTAATTAGTGAATTTTGCAACAGAAGTAACTCAATTATCGCCGGGTTTTTTTCGTCGAAAAAAACTGACATCGTTTTTGACACAACTCACGAGGGAGCATTCTTCACCCACCTAAAAAATTACAAAACGGTCGAAAAATGTTCTTTCCACGTGTGAGGGATTAGCACGTTTGTGTTTTCATTCGACGGGGTGTTTTCAAATCTAGGCCCAAATACCAGAAGAATCCCTTCAAGGATTACGTGTACTTTTCCAAAACTCGGTATATAATCGATCAATTGCTTAGAAAATTGGATATATAAACTACCAGTAATTAAAAGTTTCAAATGAATACTTTAAAAAATATAAAAATTTTATTTGTATATCACACGATTGTTTACATCAAGCTGAGTATATGCATTTAACTAAATTAAAATATAAGATCTGAAAAAAAAGAAATACAACCAGTTTATAATTTCAACATTGAATTTTGAAAAATTTAAAATATTTTCTGATTAATCAATCGAGAAAAATATTTATTTCTTTGAGGAACTAAAAGAAAACACCGGTTACGGATATGATGATTAAATAATGAATATTCATAGATTATGACAGATATGATGATTAAATAGTGAATATTCATAAATATCTCATTGACTTTTTCTTGGGAAAATAAAATCAATTCTTGAGCAACCAAATATTTGAACCGTTGGTACGAGACTGCAAGGCTTTTGTTCACATAGTGTTTACGCCAGACAGTAACTTATGTGTCTGGTTGTTAATGAGCTAAAAGGGGTGATTATCCAGCGCCTCTAATGAATTAATGTCCAGATCGGTACACCGATACAGATGTCATGACCTTATCTACCAGTGGCCGTGGCAAGCAATCCCACCATGCACCGCCTGTGTCCTGTCGCAAAATAGTAAATGATAATGTAATAGGCCTAAAAGCAACAAAACAAAACTAAAACCCACAAAAATACATTGGTTTGGTTTTCATTTCGTTTTTTTAAATTAATTTTCTAAACAATGAATATCGGGCTTAAATAATATCATACTTGAATTTATCTTCTGAAGTTCTCATTCTGCTTATTGTCTACATTTGTTTTGTAATCTGAAAACTTAAAATCTATACATATAAACACATGACATTCTAGCGAGTATATATCAAAATATCTTGTAAATTAATCCTTTGAATTATAGTATTTATGGGGGAAAATCAGATATTCCGTACAGCTCGACCATGAAGGACTCGTGGTTGTACACAAGTGTCCACTAATTGAGCCCCTCCCTGACACATCAGATAGCGCTCCCTGCGATACCTCGGGGTCCTCCAGGGGCGTGTCAGGGGTCGGGATCCGTATGGTTCTGTCTGTGTCAGACTCCCTCATCTCTGATGAAAATCAGGCAATTAGTCACTAATTAAGAATTAGATGTACATTGACCATAAATCACATTACGAATCTCTCTCTCTCTCTCTCTCTCTCTCTCTCTCTCTCTCTCTCTCTCTCTCTCTCTCTCTCTCTCTCTCTCTCTCTCTCTCTCTCTCCTTTCTCTGATTTATATATACTACATTCACTAAAAACTAATACGTGATAAATAAATAGTATATCATATTGAATATGGGATATGTAAAACTAGCAAGCGTCAAATATTTTGTGAACTTGAATAAGTGTGAAACAAAAAATTAATTTATTTCATCTAGACTACATCTATCAATTTGATAATTTTTCTTTTTGTGTAATTTGTATACTTATTTTTAAATCTGAAAAACATTGAAAATAATATTTTACAGATATATTCATAATTAATACGTATTAGAACGAACGATCAATTATGCAATTTACATAGATATAGATCAACCATATCGGATAAGTCGGGTATGAAAATATTATCATGCGTTTGTGCCGGCGATTAACTGTGAAATTGAAACAATGTTATTCCTCGGGTGTAGATAATTTAATGGTCTTTAATGTGAACCCCCGGGAAGTCCCGAGAGGAAAAGCGTCCACTTCAAACTGATCGTCATATGATAATTCATCAGGACTATCAAACGCTTCATTACTGGGGTCCGCTCGGACACCGCGGGGATTGTTTGTTTATTCGGAGGGGTTAAGTAAACCTCCGTTCCTTCGGACGATACGGTGAATTGCATAACTCGGGACCTCTTTAGATTGTAGATAAGACTGGTCAGAAACCACAGATCTTGAAAGCTTTTGGTCGATGAGCGGCATTTCACGGTTATTCTTGTCGGATAAGAATCGCCGCATTACCCTCATCAGAAGTGATGATTCGTGAGAGAATGTTTAGGAAAACAACATAATTCTTGTTGTATTTGGTTTCAAACACGATGTTTTCGCAAGGAAGTGTAAGGGAAAGCGGAATTTTTCCTTCTCTTGTTGTCTTAGCGGGTTCCTAGAACCTCCAAATCTTTTCTTTACACACAAAAACGACCACGACAATATCAAGACAAGAAGGAAATGCTTGATTTCTCGTCAAAAATTTGTCCAATGTTTTGACAAAGCAATTTAATGTATATATAGATAGTAACGAAATATCCAATGATTTCGTAACGGAACGAAAAACTTTGTAAGGATGCGATTTTTCGTGGGGCTTCGCAGCATGAACTGTTCATATGACTAGAAATCTGCGTCGTTGGCAGTCGTTATTGTGAAACCAAAGAAAAAAACCCGATTTTTCTTCTTAATATGCAGATTTTATTTCTTAATTATTTTACAAAAAAATGTGCGAAAAATAACTTTTGATACGAATGCAACATTTGTCGTTTTTTTTGTTTTTTTTTTAAATAAATTTCTTTAAAAATCAAAATGATAGATTACTGTTCATCGTTGCCAAAAGTCATTCAATGTGCCTTATGGATGTTATATATATAAATACTAGCTTATATTCTAAAATTCTTTCAAGTCGAAAATTTTTAGGAAAAAAAATCGGTTGATAAAAAAATCATAATGAAAACTATTACATCAGTGTCAAGCAAATAAATATGGCGTTTTATCTCCGCATGGCGGTTTGACGTTGTCGGTTGCTTCACCTTTATCGTGTGGAAAACACTTTCTTCATGTTTTTATCTCCGTCTGAAGGGCCACCAGTGGTACCCTTGTGGCGATCTGACGAAGCCCCACACACGATCTGACGATAACTGTGAATTACGGGGATCCGCGTGACACCATTTAGTGTGGTGTCAGATTGATATGGAAATTTTCATCTTGGAAAATAAAGCTTTGTTTGCATGCATGTTTTTTTCGGCGGAAAATGTTATTTTTTCGACATCAATCGAATTTGTATCTTTTTATATCATACCAAATCAATACGAAAAGTTAGTATCTCTTGATTGACTTCTTTTCCCCAAATATTTATTTTATTCAAAAATAAGATGTGGTTTTATAACTTACCAGTATGAAGACATCGCTCCTATATAATACGTTATAGCTTGGGTTTTTTTTTTATATACACTAGATATTATATTTGTATCGAGAGAGTATCAAACTCCAGTAAAAGATGCAAATATTATATGAATACAAAATCACTGTTGATGACTTACATGTACATTAAGGGCGTGTATTAATAAAATTTTCCAATACGATACAATATTTTGAGATGCAATATCCGATATATTGGATTAGAAATTAAGTTGAACAATGTATTATAGTATCACAGTGAAAAGAACTAAACCTTTGCAAAGTCTTTTTATTTCAGTTCAAAACAAACTTATTTTAGTGTAATAAATAAAAACAGTCAGATTATTAAACATATTTCAATCATTTCAGCTGTAAAAATAGAACAAACAAAAAAAACCCACAAATTTAGGAATACAAGATTTTGAGGACTTCAACATTCGCTTGTTGCACAAACAATATCTCATCACTCCTACATCTATTCTTGTAATAAAGTAACGATATTAATTTTTTTTTTCAATCTTATCTATACGTAGACTAAAGTTCTTCCAACAAGCATAATGACTTTAAAGATATATCATTACTTCAGTAAGTACATGTAATTTAGACTCGGGCAAAATTCAGACACTTTCTCAACACCTGTTGTACACGGCGACCTGGCGGTTTCTACAACGTTCCAAAACGTGCATTATGAATTGAGGGGAGCCCGATCCTCTTAATGGGAACGTAATTTGTCCCGAAAACGAAGCAGATGTATTGTAACAGATAACTCCCTCCGTGAACTCGCCCTAATGAATAAGTCATCTCGCCTGTCTAAGATGGTTAGCATAGAAAAATAAGTACACGTGATCTTGGGTATATTTTTCTTTCTTGAGATTTCCGAAAAAAAATCCTTTGAGTTCTCTTTTTGTCCACCTGGGTATGCAATAAGTTTGATTTTTTTTTCTTCATGTTTCCTAATTTTCTTAATTGTCTTTTTTTTCAGGCATGCGACTTCAAGCACCTTCTTATAGCCAGAATACGTCTTGTGACAGGAAGCCATATTTTGGACACTATGGAACAAATGCAATGAATTCGGCGCTGCATCATGCGCCATATTATACCGAGAAATGTGTCATGTGACAACGCTGATCGAATGAAGAATTTGCTCAGAAAAAAAAAATCTTGTCTCATTGAAGAGTGGAAATATTTTATTAAATCAAAAAAATATGATACATGTATGATTCGGGTGTAAAATGGACTGTGTGTGTTAGTAATTTAATGTTGTATGTGACATTTTGATAATATTCATTGTATTTTTAGCAATTTGACATGTGGATCTTATTCTATACAATGTATTGTATATTTCTATATATAAACTTACACAAAATATTCTGATTTGCTGTGTTTATCTATACTTTTTTTTTCAACGATTCATTGTCAGGTAATTGGTCTGACAATGTTTACATCGCAACCCAAAGTACTTGATACAATCGTCTATTATCAGCGCTCAGCGGCAAAACCATACCTTACATTGAATGATCAAAATAATTTTACACTAAATCTCCCAAAGTATTTCAAATACAACTATAAATACAAATATAACAAAATTGTCATCGTTTCTCTGCTTAATATACATACTTAATGTAATTGGAAAGAGTCTACATATTTTACAAACTCTTTGTATGATACTAAATCTAAATCGGTTGGATCATCAAGATTATTAGGAGTTAAAATTATAAACGCCATAGAAATGTGTGTTTAAAACTTTATTAAATCGAGCAACAAATGATATGTATCAACAGTGATCGCATTTAATGAGAAAAAAATCTTGCATGTTTCAAAACTCTTCTTTGAAAAATTTTAGATTTGAAAATAGGTTGTTTGAGTTACATCAAATGTGACCAGCAAGAAACTTTAAATATGTTATATCTACTTCTAACACAATGGTATTCAATCTCGGTAGGTGCCGCCTTCAGTATATTCGAAAAAGAAAAAGGGAATAATAAAATTAATTTAAAAACAAATCTACCCCCTTAAAATACTATATTGTGTATTGAAAATATCTGAAATAAATTTTATTCACAATAATAAAAATAGTAAATGGTTAAAAAATAATTCTATGGTTAATTATTCGTTTAAAATTACGGAAATCGTGATTTCTTCTGACTTTTCACAAATTAACTTTATTTCAAGAAATCGTTTTTGTAATATTCTCTTCAAATGCCCAAATAAAATGAGTAGAAGTAACTAAACAATCGACATTGTCCGTCAACGCAATACAAAAAGGAACATCAATTTATTGCGTATTTGGATCAAACTGGGAGTATGACGTCAGTCCGTGCAGTCCGTGCTCTCCGTGTTGGCCTACCTATGCCTAGATTGACTGACGCTATACTTCAATTCGTCCTGAACATTAGTTGGTTTGTATTTGATATGACGACTCTATCTGTGATGATATTTCGTCTTCAACGGTTTTAGAGTATAAACAGATTCCCAAATACTGGACTGCATGAAAACTGTTATACACTCGTTTGCAGCACAATGAAACAAATGTACAATATCTAAGCGCGCCTTTTTCGCACTCTATATGTTTAACCACAATTTCAAATCTGGAAAATGATCATCTGATTAAATGATATCAAAGTCAAATAGATCTGTGTGGAGTCCCAAAAATATTCATAATTAAGAACTCTTTATTGTCATACATTCTTTTATTTTTTTCTCGAACAAGAGATAGCATTATTTTATTTACTATATTCTAAATTAAAATTCATGTTTTAATACCCGGTACCAAAACTCTATGTACACCAGTAAAGTATATAATAAGATAAACCAACTATCTATTTAAACGAATGGTTTTCAACAGCTTCAACTTAATTGTACGTTTATTGTTTACATTTTAACATTCTATATCTCGTGAATTATATATTTTCCTACAGAATATTCTAATGTGTGCAGGGCATTTGCTTTAAGTAAATGCCCAAATGTCAAATAATCAAATTAAATTCGATTTTTATCGTTTGAAACGCGTGAGACTTGCTGTTACTCAAGCGTAAATTCTGTCCTAAATATTTATAATACAGTTCACGATTTGTTTATTTTCTTACACAAGCAGCCTATACTAAAACAGAAAACAGATCGGCTTGTAATTTTTTCTGAATCGAGTGATCTTTCCTGAAAGAAAAAGAAATCATTATACTAGACTTTTCATTTTACTGTTGATGGCAAAATATACACAAAATATAATCTGATTGAAAGAAAACAATATTGTTGCCGATAATTCTTGTTCTTTGCGAGTCCTTGCTTTGCAGTTTTTGTTCCATCAAACAAAATTTTAAATCGGAGCTAACTTATATCAGGATAGGCACCGTGGCTCAACAGTGATTTAAAAAAAATGTTCAGAATGATCTTTTTTTCAATAAATGTTTTAGAGAAATTTAAGTATAATTATATGATCTTTTTCATAAATCTTTTGATTTCTTTGTCAATTTGAAACACAAGTTTGTATGTCACAACTCACTGGTTACAAGTGAAATAATCCAAATTAATACGTATATTGTAAACTAATTTCTAATTCATATTATAATATATACATATAAACAAAGTTTTCGTTCACAGAAATCACTTTCCAGGTCAGTTTTCTGTGAGAGCATTTGTAATTCATAATTTTTTCATTGACACAAAACCTAATTCTTTCAAAAAACTTTATAGCAAAGATAGCTATATACTTTGCCTGATTTTTTTCCCGTTTATTAATGAGGAACAAATATTAAAAAAAAAATTATGAGATAATTGATTCACATTACTTATTCTATGCTTATTAATTAAGTCATTTTTCTAAACTGGTACCAGATACAGAAGTAAATTTAGTAAGCCTGTTTTAACTGAAAAAAGATTTGTAATATTGAGGCTCGAGCAAGGAAGTTATAAGATGAAAAATATATATTTCCGCTATCTGAATGTCGATTTACAGACGGGCAGACAGTACTCATTTCAACATTCTTCCGCCGATAGATCAAAAACTGTGACGGTTGTGTGTTTTTAAAAAAAAAAAAGCAATCTACATGTAGTTGTGAGTAAACAATAAAGAGTAATATAGTATTTCAGTTAACCAAAAATTATCTTAACCTGTAAATGATTTGTGCCATTGTGCATTTAAATAGAGTTTCTTTTTTTAATTTAGTTTTGCGCGGTGTTGGGGAGAGGGGATGAAAACATCAGTCAAAAGCACGCTACGTGCACCAAACTGATGAATTCCCGAAAGTCAGGCGAACTTCAAGCAAACCCGGGTCAAAAAGTAGAAACAAGACGTATATCTTTGAAGTGACAAATTACATGATTAATCAAATTTACGATTTTCAACTGCTTATCAAAAGAGAACTTCTGCTACACGACGCGGAATCTTTATTGCCAGAAGAAAAGGGCTAACCACTCATGGATCTACATTTGTCAAAAGAAAATGACAACTTAATGGCGAAATTTCGTACCCAAATCAAACCTATTTTTCTCTTCTGCGAAAGAGTTGAAAAAGTAAAAAACCTCCCAAAAGCAAGACAAAAACCAAAAGCAACGATGATGGTCTCCACTGTGAAAGAAATACTTGAGAGGCAATTCCATGAGTTCAGGAATTGGGCAATGTGGTTTCTGTATGTAGGCTTCACCGGATTAAAATCAAGGGGAAAAACCACATCGATTCCAAGATAGGTTCAAGTTGAAAGTTAAACAAACAGAATCATTGATGACGAGATTCTATGAAATGAACATTAGTGGATGGAATTCTCGCAGACTTTATCCCTCCAGATCTCTAATTTACGAGAGTCCGTGGACGGGGCGCACTAATAGACGGTAATTACACTACAATCAAGTTTGGAACACGTGGTCCTTGCCAGATATTAGCCAAACCATTAAAATATAATTTGTTCAGACAAATTGCTCTCCTATAAATAAATCATATATTGGATTTTAAGATGTTTCTACAAATCAAAGCTAAAGGCATGAAAAACATCGGGAAAACTATTTCCTTTTCTTAATTAATTAGAATATTTCTAACCATATTAGCTTTCTTAAAATTGACCAAATAATTTCAGTTTTTAATGTTCGGACCACACGCATAAGAAATAAACGTTTCCAAATGATATCAAATTAGTTGTCAAAATATGCCAGGTTGTAGAAGCGGCTTTCTGGGCTCTGTCTTGGTGAGCGATGAATATGTTTTCGGAGCCGATTGTTTACACGCGCACGAGTTTTGACACCATATGGTTAACAAATCTAATCTACTATCTAATTGGATAATTTGTGAACACAGGGCACAGAAAATAGAAGCACAGTTGAGGCAACTGTGAAGCTACATATATGTATTTTTAGGAAACTAAAAAAATAAGATTTAGAAATGAATATTTTTCTCATTCGATATCATAGTCATCGCAAAAATGTGAATATGTATGCATGTATTTATAAACTTTTTGAACTAAACCATGGAGGACGCGACCCCGTATGATTCAGCAATAAACGACTGCTACCCAAAGGATGTTATCGATACGGTAAAAAATATTCAATCTTCACGATTTAGACCAATTTGTCATCAAAATGACGTTATCTTGCCCAAGTGCTTTAATACTTTTGTAAGAAAAAATCCGAACTAAAAAGCGGGGATGATGACAGATAAACTCCATGATGAAACTTCTCGTATTATCGGCCATAACGGCGAGGAAGCAAGCCTCTTTGAAGTGCCTATGTTAGACAGGGATTTTTGTTGTTTCTTCATCATAGCAGAATATTACCGAAACTGAGATCAGAATAAAAGAGAAAATAAACTTTACAACTTTGCCCTGCCCTACGAATACGTAACAAAGAACTTATCTCGAAATTCCCATCGAATACGCGTCGATTTTACTATCACACCATTCCATGAAAAAATAAAACCACCAATAAAAAAAAACACCTTTGTGGAACAGTGACGTAATTGTCTGACGTTAGAAATTGAAGCAATTTTAACACCTTAGAGTTTTGAAATAATTTGCTTGCTTCAATTTCCTTCGCCTGCATTCTGTTTGATTGTCATTTTCGGAGTAGAACTGACACTTTCACCCCCAGCTGCTCGGATGAAACGTCCCTTATCAAGCATGGATGATAGAATCTATCGACACAGTAATGTTCTGAAAGCGCTGTTAATGACTGAGTCCTGAATTTGACAAAATAGACCTATCAGGGCTGTGGGAAACACCAAACTGGAAAGAACAAAGATTATTTTACACAGTACATACATTATAAAATATACTGATAAATTCTTGTTTATTTTTTTTTTTGGTCTGATTAATTGATTCATCAATTAGCAATATACCCCCCCCCCCAAAAAAAAAAGAAAAAGCATGATTACTGAAGAAATTTAACTTCAATGTCTAAATTATTGCAGCTTTTTAATGCTAAAAATGTAAATGTTACGTAATTTAGGTATATATATTTTTTACCCCTAGCTTGAAAGCTGGACAATATTCACTAATGCCAATTAGATAACTCGATGTTAATACATGTACCATACGTACACTACAGTTACATCCTGTAAACCTACCTATTCATGTACATAATTGTTTTTATTTATTTGTACTGATGAGCTATACAGCTAACAGTTATAAAAACATGAACTGATTTCCGTGTGTATTAAGCTTAGTTTTTGTTTGGGATAACTTTAAATTTTCCCTTCTTAAAATATGTTTGACATGTTCTGCACACAGTGCGACTTTTAACCAAATGCTGAACGCGGAACGGAAAATGTAACGTAAAGCGGAACGGATCGGAAAACGAAAATTCCGATAACTCTATATAATTTGATATTATTTGATAAATTTGATAAAGAATTAAGTTGATATATACAATGCAATATTGTTTATATATCTTTTAACAGATTATTCATTGATTTGATCAGAAATTGCATGAATTCCTCGAGAATAAACTGTGACAAATACCGGTAATGCCGTTAAGAAGTTCCTTTTTTCATTTTATGTACAACGTATATCAAGATACCTCTGGCTAATAAGTCGCCTTATGTTGAAATCAAATGTACATTAATTTTGTATTATGCATGTATGATACTAATGTACGCACTCATTTGCATACGCGTATGTAAATGTACATGTACACCTTCAAAGAGTGTTCTGTCCCCATGCTTCAAGAGACTGCATGACGACACGATGACATCATCGAATTAATTGGTCTGACTTTTTTGTTTGAAATTCCAATTTTTTAAAATTTAATTCTGTATCTAAAAATAAATTTGCTAATATATTTTTCATCAGTATATTAAGCTTTTAATTATACTTAATTACAAGTACGTGTTTTAAATAAACACTATTGTTAGGTATTCAGAAAGAAATGTTTAAACTGGAAAGATATTACAAAGATAAGATTATATGAACAGTTTGTATTATATTAGCTATAGAGGTGTACCCACATGAAGTAAAGCTGAATAACTACGCATGTAGTGTATCAAGTCTATCATAATTATCATATCTCATTGTTCATCTTATTTGATATGCCATAGGGCATAAGGAAAATAATAAACTCCAATCATCATAAAATATTACTACTTTTTTAATCCCCCTCTCTCTCTCTCTCTCTCTCTCTCTCTCTCTCTCTCTCTCTCTCTCTCTCTCTCTCTCTCATCTTTCTGTCTTATTGTATGTGATAGAACAACTAACACTTTTTGTTCTTTTATTATGCAAGAAGATAGAAAACAAAAGACCATGGTAAACCCAAAATGGCATAGGCGGGCAATCGAACGCGTGTCTGAGGCATAGATTAAACCATTCATCAAAATTTATGTTTACATAAAATTATGAGTTTTCGAAATTAATTTTACAAGCGATGAAATGCCACCCATTTTGTAGGTCGTGCAACCCATGTGTAATATGCCGATTTCTCTCGTTGCTACCAAGAATTATGAATAGGTCATTGATGCATGAAGATGGTGCACCAATACCGATTTTTTAAAGGTACATGATATGAAGCTCGTCTTCTTAATTTGTTATCATTTTCAACACATGATCACTTATTTATTAAAGATATTCTCGGGAGAGAGGGAAAAAAAATCAAATTTGCGTGAGAGTTATCCCTCATGGTTTACTATTGGATGCGGCAAAGGCAAAAGCGCACGTACGGACCAAGCAAAAAAAAAAAACTCAAGAGAAACATTCTATTGAAGTTTTATAAGGAAAAAGATATGCCAAGATTATCTTAAACAATATTGCAATTAAGCAGTATTGTTTATCACATCAAAATGAAATAAAACACCAAATGTCACAAATTATATCTCTGTATTCTAAAAAGTTAAAATCGGTATGTACATGTGTATATACATTTACAATCATATTTAAAATGCACAGTTATTTCACAAAATGCATGCTGATAGAGATACCGGGTATTATAATCTGGCTGCGACCAAAACTTATCTAAACGTTCGAGCAAATGTTTTGTATGCTCTGAAAGCACACATTTTTTTAAAGATGTCATGCTTTTAACCCAAAACATTTTGAAACAAACATTACTATTTAAAATGAAAGGCACATTAAAAATTTTAAATTTTTTTCTTCTTTAGTTTTTGTAGTATGTATTAAATAGTTTACTTGTGCATTTTGAATGATTGATCAAAATTTAAATAAGTGAAGTTACAAGCGAGATACAGAGGTTAGAATTCATTGTTATGTAAACAAAGCTCGAGTCTTTTATTTGTTTATAAATTATGAAAAGTAAAAATTGCCATTTCTATGACAAAATGACTCATGGCAAACAAGATAAATGATTTTAGTATGTTAATAAATAATACTATCAACAAAAGAAAGACAGGTTTTATTGAAACTTGTACCTATAAATCATAAATCTAAACAATGCAAGGCTCGAGCTTTGTTTACAAACCAAAGTATTCAAAACTCCGTATCTTGCTTGTAACTCAAAATTTAAAGTTTAAATTTTGATGAAGTATTACCATAACCCATATTAACCATTCTAGACTTTAAAATTGAAAAAAAAAAATAAGATTTGTAAAGTTTGAGCTCAAATCGTGTCTAGGTCCCTTTAGTTATTAGTATACACTATACAGCCAACAGCCGGGCATGATGAAGTTACATTCAGGGTTATTGCTGCTTACATTTTGATACCTTGCACACATACACACACACACACATACACACACACATGGCACATGACACACTTGCTACGGTTACTTAAAGAACTTGATTACCTGAGAGAAGCATTGGTTAGTCGAAATCGAAAACATGTTAGATAATTATTTGACAGACATTATAATTTTGTTTTGCAATCTATTCTTGCTATATGTAATGGTTTTACAATTATCATACTACATCGTGATGCAAACATTCGAATAGATTTCCGCACACTCACGTTTCTTTACACACAGTTTACAATAAGTAGGTGTTAAGAGGCCACATCGCTCACCTGAGCAACGATAGCCATAACTCTAATGAAATCAACTTTAGGGTATCAAATACAAAATATCTGGACCATTTTTTCGGAGTATCTCTCAATTATTAAAGATTTTCAAAATTTTCTCCACATATTCTTGTGTAAAACATTATGCCCCTTTTGTTGTTTCGGTCTTTAAGAAGAATATTTTAAAAGATTTGTTTTTATATTAATTTCTATGACAAAATTCAACTCCCCATTGATGTTTGGAGGGATACATATACAATGTATATACAACGTTGTGTTTAATGTATGTGAAAATGTATAATGATTACACTAAAGATATACCATGATATATAAATGTTTTGATGAAAGATTTTCAAAAAATTGGAAAAGATTGTTCTTTATTTATTTTTCCATGAGAAAATTCAACCCCCCACTGTGGCTTCACCCTATCCCAGAGGATCTTGATTTGAACAAATTTGGAAATACACTACCAGCCTCCACACAAGTTTTGGCTTTTTGGGCCAAATGGTTTGCGAGAAGAAGAATTTACAAAACAATGATTTTTATTATTTTTTAAATTCTTAATTATCTTCCCTTCAAAAAGGACAAGGCTTATCAGAATAACTAGACATGCCGTCAATCAAGGAAGCAAATTTGGTAAAAATAAAAATTCAAAAAAAAATGGCCTAGTGCAGGATTTTAGAGGCAATGAAAATTAGAAAAGTTTACGACAACGACGACAGCGAACACATATTGAGCAGAAAAAACTCATTTGAGCCCTCGGTTGGCAAAAAAAAAGTAATTGATGTTAAATAATGTCAACTCATTTTTCTGCACGTAAAGTCTGTTTTATGCAGTAAAAAAATTAGTTTTGTCTATCACCATTACAAAATCTTATTAAAACATGGCTTTTTAAGTTTAAAAAATACGTCTCATGTCTTTTTACCATTTTTTTAAGTGTGTTAAAAGCATTACATGTATGATATTATACATGCATTTCATCTTTTAAGCTAGACGTATCATACCAGTATGAAAATTAACGAGTTTTTAATGAGCGATTAGGATATTACCATTAAAAACTTGATGCCGTGCTTTGTTACCATGTGTGCTTCGGTGCCTTCCTGAATGCTCTATAGGGGTTTTGATGGAGAGTGCAATCCTTTCCTCATAAGTTTAAATTATTTAAAAAGCACACAGCCGAACATATTCATATCCGTTGTCAGAACAAGATATATAATTCTTAGAATCATTTTAACAAAAGTTTGGACATTGGGTATTTGTGTGAAACAGCAATGTGACGTAGGTCTGTCTATTTCACTGCTGGCCACTCAGCCATGGCTCTTTGAAATCAACAAGATTTGTCTGGGTTTTTGGGGTTTTTTTGAGCAAAGACTACGAAATCTGTGCATACTTCATTTGAAACCAGATCATTTTGAAATTGTTTTGGTGCAAGAAATAGTTATATATATAGTAGTTGCAACCTACCAAAAGTCAACATGCGGTTGAACAATAAGATATAGTGTTTTTTCCCGAATGCAAACTGTTTTATAGTTCATTGTATTTCATTGATCAATGATTGCTGAAAATTTACCTTAACAAACAGGGAACTTTTTTTTTTAAAAGAAAAGGACGTTTTGATGAAAAATTAAAACCAACGGGAGATTACTCTAAACTATTTCAAGATTTATCAGATATAGTTCAGCTGCAGAGCAATTTAGCCTTTATCAACAGGAAAAAAAACTAGAACATCTTTAATATTGCCACGATTAATACTCCAATAATCAATGTTTGTAGCTCTGTGGAGTCAATCTTGACCCGGAAAAACTTGCGTGAGTTAATATAAATCAATGATAAGTCCACGTGTATAGATTAGCGACTGCATCTGTCGATCTTTGGTGACACGTGCAAACATCTTCAGATCAATGGTCGTGCGCGTCAGAGAGACACCCTCCTTCCTCCGTTGGCCATCATGAATGTTTGGTCGTTTGTCTCAGTCTCAGTACTCCACGTATGGCTTTGTATGTCTGTTGCTCTTGCTGCCGTTGTCGATGTATCGTACAAAAATCTTGATAAGGTAAGATAAGTAACATCTCAAAACAATGAACGATGTCCAAAATGGGTACGGGTATAAAATTAAATTGTTTCCAATCTAAAAATCTTTGAAACAACGAAAGGTTTTTGCCTATAACAGCTAATGAATATTCACTTTGTCGAAAAAAAAATCTCCAATCCAATACGCGACGCTTTTTTCTTCGATGTTGTTGTCAATTCAAATGCACTGGAGTACATGTATGTGTGTACTATAAGTAAAACTAGCATAGTGTTTTCATTAATTAAACATGGAGTCATTATATCTTATAGATTCAGATTGTTCTTCCATGCAGGTCAGAAAAGCAGAGCCATTTTCAGTCTTCTTGATCGTTACCAAAAGTGAGTACAGACTTTTATTTAGATACAATGCAGCATCTGTCACTATGTCAGAATGATCTTCTTGATTATGGTTACGAACTAGAACAGTTTATGAATATTTATATCACATTGGATTAGTAACCAGTTTCTTCTTTCAGATTGTGAGAAGTGCCGACTTTTGTATCCAAAGTTTGTGGCCGCCTCCCAAGCTTTTAAGGGGGACACTTCCGTTTTGTTTGGTCGGGTCAAGGACACAAAACTGACCTCAGAATGGGAGGTCACTTCCTTCCCGTCCCTGGTGTTCTTTGAGAAGGGCGGCAAGCACCCAATGAAGTAAGTAAATGGATATCGGTATATATACACATATAGTGCGATAGTCCCTTAATTCGCAATTTAAAAAAATCTACCGAGATTACTTTTTTGCGAGAGTCAGGTTGTACTGTACAAGTAGAGGAAGAATAATGTTGTACATGTATATGACTTGTGAGTATACGACTTAAGATAATGTGATCTTATCAATTTATAATGATGATTTCGTAGAACACACATATATATTTATGTCATGTAATGAATTTTATATTTACACTCACCCAGTAGATTCAAAATTTACAACATGACCTTTACATTTATACGAGTTATATACTAGATGCGTGTTCGTTTTTAAACGGAAGTGTGTCGACTTCGAGCCTTCTTGTGGCTCTTCCTCCTAATCTGTTTCATATGTTTTATATTAGTTTATTAGTTACAGGGTTGAATTGTTTTCACAGACACCGGGGTGACATCACGGTGGACACGTTGACGGAGTTCGTGTCCCGGGCCCTGGGGAGGGACAGCGCCACCGTGCGGCGCCACTACACCACAGAACTGACCACCACCAACTTCTACGAGATCCTGGGGATTCCCCGCCAGTTCAAGTTTCTACTGTTGTACAAACAAGGTAACAAAATATATATAAATTCTCTTTATGAATATGGACATTTCTAGAGCACACGTAGGGTAGAAATTACTGATTGCTCATTTGACAGTTATATATTGTTTTCTTTGATTTAAATTCCATTTTTTCCTCTTTTTTAATTTCCATTTTGTTTAAAACTCTAGCGTGCTTGAATTTAGACCGAGAATGATACAAGTAGAAACATTTGTACCATGCTAGCTAAAATAAATTTAAAGCAGTGTTTAATATAATTATATATATTGGAGAAACTGTTTAACAAAGCTTTCATTATTTTAACGTTATCATTTTTTTTTATTCTTGAATCTTCCATTAGAACACGAGGAGGAAGTCGCTAGAATTGAAAAATACGCTGAAATTTTTAAAAACGAGGATTCTGTAAGTACAGGTAGAACATAAAGCAAGCGAAGGTCTTGACTTAGAGCCATTTATTACCGGTACGCACGTAGATCACTCATGCCGGTTTGGGGTGTTCAGAAATAAGACTGTTGGTTGAATTTAGCTTTCCAGATTTGCTACCACTAGGTAACATGCTTAACCATGCCGTCTTCTAACTGAACAATGAATTTTCTCTTTTTCCTCTAAATCGGACAGTAGGATGTAGTTCATAATCCATATAAAATAGAACTAAAGACAACTGATTTACATGTAGAATTAGTTTATTTTTATCTGTAATGTAAAAACACGATTTGGAGTATGCTGTGCTTTACAAAAATTTAGATTATTGGGAATCAAAATTTGTAATTGTCGTGTACAGAATTTGATTCCCAAAAATATAAAATTTTGTAAAGGACAATGCCTTAATGAAATCAACACGGGAAAATGTGGTTAAATGTCTTGTGGCCTTCAATCACTAAAAGACAATTAAAAACACTCTCAGAAAATACGCAAACCACCCTTTGTGGCATAAAATCTGCATATTTTGATTCATAAGTATACTGTATGAATTAGGGCCGGTTGTTTGGTCTTTAGCGTCTTCATAATATATAGAAGTCACTACGTGTACGTGCGATCAAGCCAAAATATAATTATTAAATATATAATAACAAAAAATGTAAGTCATTATTCCGTAAACAATAATCAAGAACGTGATAAACATGTAAGAAGAGTAGACAGTAAATAATTAGAAAATAATTAGAAAAAACTGTTAATAGAGAATGACTAATATATGTGCATGTGATTTTTGCATTTTAGAAAAGAGAAAGTAAATTTTTAAAACCATTAACTTTTGCGAAATACAGATACAGAGAGCGAAGATTTTGATGGAAACTCAAGACAGATTGTAGATAAATATTAACATGAATAGTAGCAGGCATTGATCGAATATATTAAAAATAAGCTATATGTACGTACTAGCATTAGAATATTTCAATTAGTGCAAGATGAAATATTTATTTTAAGATAAAGTGAATGCTAGTATACATTTATCAACGAATTATTGTGAATATGATATGGTTTTTGTTTATTATTATAGATTATTTTTCTGCGACTAGATGTATTACGAGAACCGAATTTAGCTGAACAGTAAGTTTGTAAACATTACATACATTACACTGAGAGAGAGAGAGAGAGAGAGAGAGAGAGAGAGAGAGAGAGAGAGAGAGAGAGAGAGAGAGAGAGAGAGAGAGAGAGAGAGAGAGAGAGATGAAAACAACGTTGCAACTTTTGAATGTTTAATTAGTCACAATCCCTTAAACCGCATTGTGGTATTGTGTTCTTTTGTTTGTTTTATCCTTTTTTGTGACATCTTTTTGGCATGATACTTTAAAAATTGCGGTTTATTAGCTTAATAAATGACCATTCCAATTCCTCAAACAATGTGCTATGGTGTAAACCAATTTTTTTATTTTTTTTTTAATTCTCGAATCTACATTAGGTTTGAAACGCGCCAATACCCTTCATTATATTGGTATCCAGACGATGAGCGTCCCGAAAAAGCCAGATATGGCGGAAAAATGGACGATACTCAGATCTTGGAATTCATCAAAGACCAAACTGGAATTCAAAGAACTAAGTCTGGGGCTTTAGTAGAAAATGTAAGCATTTTCTGGAAAATAGTTTTGCAAAACATATCTGGGTTACTTTTATATATGCAAAGGTTAGACAATATGTCGACTCTGACAAAAACAAAAGTCGAATCCAGTATTTGCTATTAATGACCGGCTTCCTAATCTAGAGAGATGGATGTCAGAGCGCAACCCCCTCTCCACCAGAAAAAAAATATAATCATTAAAATCTCAAAGCATTGTTACAAAATTGGCCTTGCACCACATCCCTCCTCATATGTCCATTTGCCAACAAAAAACTCCCTCTCACCCCCACCCCACCCCTTCCCACGTAAAATTCTTGATCCGCTTTAATTCATAGCTACAGTTGTGTTACTATCTTTTTGCAAACATGTTATTGCAATATAAGGATACAGAAATTACTCAGTTCTGCATAAATGGTTTATATTGATATTTTTGCAGCAGTTTCTATACTTTATTTTTTGGCGTTTTAGTCGTGGCATAAAAAAAGCACAAATGGCTCGCCAAGCAGGTCAGACTCAATATAAGGACAAAATAAGCAGCAGCAGCAGCATAAGCATTTATAAACGATCTGCTGTTTCGGGTATACTAGAACCGCAAACAGCATTTTACTTTTAAGGTTATGAATGTCTATGATTATAGAAAATCTTCACAAAAGCAGCATGAATCAGCAAGCTTAAAACAAGCAGCATTAACTTAATTAGCATTGGTTTGTGCCCGGGTTGACCGAGAACATTGAAATTGAATTTTAATTATTTACAGGTTCAAAATACAAAGCCAATATAAAACAGTTAATGTTTAACAACATTTTACAAAATCAGCATCACATACAAAAGATCTGAGGATTTATATAACAATTCTTCCCATGCTATAGCAGATATTTTAAAATTCTTTTTTGCGTTTTTTTTTTTCTTTTTATTTCCCAGGCAGGGCGACTTACTGATCTCGATCGGTTGATATCGGAGCAAATCCATTTTATTGAGAAAGTCAGAAACATGGTAAATGTCGTATTTTATTTTCTTTTTGAAAACCAATTCTTGAATCAGTGCATACAATGATTTTGAAGATTCATGAATAGACGAAGTAAGCTACAAATTTTTCAGTATTTTTTCTTCTTCAAATTATTACAATTGAAACAGAACAATTTCTTCCTTGAATTTAACTCGTATACTGATGGATGTAAATGACAATATATAGTTTATTTTGCTTACATTGTATACTATGTATTTTTATTTATTCTTTTCAGGATTTGATTATTACAGAAGCAAAACGAAGGTCTAAATATCATAAACAAG
Source organism: Magallana gigas (assembly GCF_963853765.1). Classification (NCBI taxonomy): domain Eukaryota; kingdom Metazoa; phylum Mollusca; class Bivalvia; order Ostreida; family Ostreidae; genus Magallana; species Magallana gigas. Next base: position 27,068,377 of record NC_088855.1, on the reverse strand, counting down.
AGTAAGCACTAAAAGTTTTTTTTTTAGAAAATGTTATTAAAAATTCAAGTCACATTAATTGATAGATTTAAACTTTTCCATTTCTCTTTCAGTTTGGCTAAATATTATATATACCTATTAAAAGAAATTAAGAAAGCTAAATCAATTGATATCCTGGATGACGAAAGAGCCGCAATAAACAGAGCATTGTCTGAAGGTATACATATCTATGAACCATTTTCTAAAAGTTTGCATTTTTGGTGGAGGGGGGTGAATTTTGTTTCGAAATACATATTCTGTTGATTTGTTGCGTAAACGAAGTTGAATCAAAGCTGAATCAAGTCAAAATTTTAAATAGTTCCTTAGGCCCAAAATGTATAATCTTACTGGTACCAAAATCATAATTTGCAATGATATTTACAAATCTGTCAGGTTCAAAATTTACAACTTGTTCCAGATCCTGGACCAAAGTCTTCAGAGGCGCTGATCAAAATGAGGAACATTATCTACGCCTTCGTGGACGCGACAGGGAAAGATTTACATAAGAATACTGCAGAATCCAAGTTCGTTGTGAATAGGGAAGCGCGCGAAGTCAAACTACAGATTGATGAAGAACTTGTATATCTTGATAACGGCGAGGAATACCGAGCCACGGGTGACGGTAGGACCGTTAAACTGAAGAAGAAGACGGGGAAACAGAAAAACAAAACTCAAGGCAAAGAAAACAGACATTCACATCATCATGACGAGTTGTAAACTGACTTTTCGATTTTTGATTTTAGCTTACTAATTAAATATTACATGATTAATGAGCGTTGAGATGTGTCACAATATTAAAATATTTTCATTTTCTGTATCTTTGTCTGTGATAACACTACGAATCGATTTTGTACTATACAGTCAAATATATTTCATCAATGACTATTTTGATATTTAATCGTACAATTGCTAAATGTTATTTAAGTAATAAGAAATCATTCTTTGAATATTATAAGGTGATCAAAAACGGTCCGGCGTGATCAAATCTATTATAAAGCCTTTCACACTACGAATCTAATTTGTGGCAATTCGTTTTGTTATTCAACTGACGTTATTTCCTTTGCAAGTTTTAAAGGAAATAGAACTACTCCTATAGTATTAAAATATCTAAGGAATAAACGATTAAACGTCTTTGTATTTACAAAAAAAAAAATAAAAAAAAAAATTAACCCCCCCCCAAAAAAAACCGTTGGCTTGCGAAGATGTCATATACTTATTTACACGACCAGTTTAGACGGAAACTGTTTAATCTCGCAGTCCTTGTAATCTAATAGAGCATTTACAGCCCCAGACCCTTCCTCAATCTTCGGAATCCGTTCCACTTTCCCGTCTTTTTCATATTTCTAATTTAAATATCATTTAGAAATGGAAAAAGTCATGTGCGGTTACAAGTGGTTACAAGTGCCAATGCTATACATTGTTTTTGTTTTGATTGGTTTTAAGTTTCAGAATTCAAAACTTAATTAAATGATTCTTCAAATGTAATATTAGAAGGATAAGAAATGCGACATTTTCGGTTTTCAACATTCAATACCATGCTACATGTATAAAAGAATGTATTAAAATTGTAGCGGATCCAAGGTAAGATCAGAAGTGCCGAGGTTTTTTGATTTAGTTTTTTTTCTTTCTTTTTTTTTGGGGGGGGGGGTTAATTTTTTTGGTGTTTTTTCCATTCTGAAATATTTCATTTGCATATTGTCATAGGATTGCATATTGCATATTTTCATCGGATATTGTACCAATGTGTACACTGTGATAAAAAATAAAGCAGATTGTATGGCTTGATAAAGGTTTAATGAATAAAAAACCACTTTATGTAAAAATCTTAAATGGTTGAGCACATTGTGAATACTGGATGCAATACATTAAAAGCTGGCACAATGCCAATCACAAAGTTTGAGCAAGATGAAACTAATACTTTAAATACAAATACTATTCATGAGAAAAAATTTTATACTCAAGAACAAAAAAATAATGATATCTTAAAGACTCAAACATAACAAGCGCATTTCAACATATGCATGAAATAACAGCTTATAACTTTGATATAAATATATTCTATTCTTAATACTGATGAAAAGTGTAAAAAAAAACACACAAAAAATAGTTCGTTCGATAATAATACTGAACGGTTTCAAATATGCGCTATGATACATTGTAACAAACAATCACCAATATTAACAATGATGTACAATTTCTAAACATACACAGTCTAAAAAGGATTTTCTTGAGAGAAAAATATCTTGGTTTATCGCCAGGCTTCGGATGCGATATTTCTGCTGTACTGAGGATATGTATCCCTGTATCTAGCACTGAAAGAAAGGTCAAGGTCAGGTTATGACGGTCGAGGACAGATGATGTCATATATGCATTTAGAACAAATAAGAAAATTTGTGCATTTGTTTATCATCCCTTCTTTACGCTTTCACTTACTGTTTCATATTTCAAGGAACCAAAATCTGTCGAATAAATTCATTAAAAGGGATGTTAATATCATTTTTAATTTTTTTTTTTTAAACTTACTAGATATTAGCAGGAATTGGCTTTTGGCCGTATTGATCTAAAGATGGCTCCTGGCGCAATGTGTACTGAAAATAAATAGATAAAAGACAACGATATAAAAGTTTTTCAATAAATTGTTTCTGTAATTTTTACTGATTCAAAATTCGGTGTAAATTTTTGGCCGCTATATATAGTGTCTTACATTCCAAGACTTGGTGACTTCCGGTCGGAGATAGCGTACTGCGTAACCAACAAACCGCTGATCTGAAAGAAAGGTGAAACATTCGTTAGAAAATGTATCATTTGGTCATTTTCTGTGCATAAAACTTGTTTTGTTTGATTATTCACAACATAACATTCAAAGGAGCAATTGGAATATCATAAAAATTGTTAGTGTCTGTTGTTTGTACTACGGTACGCATATTCTGTCCATTTATTTTTGATTAAAGAAAATATTGCATTTCATACTCTCAAATTCATATTCAAAAGCTGCCACATTGATTTCATCTCTCTCTCTCTCTCTCTTTCTCTCTCTCTCTCTCTCTCTCTCTCTCTCTCTCTCTCTCTCAGGTGAAACAAAAACCATACAAGTATACGTTAATTGGAAAACCGTTATTAATATCAATAAATAAGACTGTGTGTATGTTGTATTATTAATTAATAGTGACGTCGTAATAAACTCGAATTTACTGGCTCGATGGACTTAAAATACTAAATCTAGAATCAGTATTTTAATATGCATTGCGTCACTCACCTTTGCTACTTGGAAGGGATGGTAGCTGAATGTTGAACCTCTCCGGGGACCTGTTCAGGAAGTCCGACCACTCAGTGCGAGCCCGCCTGAAAATTCATGTTAGATTAACATTTACCAATGTAGCAACCAGGTTAATTCGTGCTTAAAATAATGTCACCTATAGGTTGCGCACTATAATGATAATTAGATTTAAACCTTTAAGATTAAAACGTTCATCTAAGACAGACAATTGGGTTCGACTTACTTAAGCTCCTCTGGAGTTGTATAATGCTTGTGTAACTGCTTTCCCGTCGATGTTATTTCCTGGAAGACGGTTATATGAATCAAACAGTATATTAATACATGAACATTTGTTCTCTTTTAAATTCATGTAATTAACACTTTATCACTTTGGAATATGTCTGACCTAATTCCAATTATGACATATTTTGCCTATAAAATGAAATTGTCTTTGAACACTGTTGGTTTTTATCGCATATAAATATCTAAAGGTAATAAGAGACCTGCATAAATGGAAGCGTACCTCTCCTACCGCCTTGTTGTAAACTGTGAAGTTACTAGTATCGGGTAGCAGTTTATACAAAATTTACAACATGAAACTATTTAATAATTCTATATATTTAATAATACGATTATTTTACACATACATGTACATACCTAGTTGCAGGTCTGTAGCTCCCGATCTGAAAAATTTTGGATTGATGACTCCCAGTTCATCCATCCGATTTATTTCTCAGACCGGAAGCTACAGACCTGCAGCTGATATATCCCCTACCAGAAGACAAACAAGAATTAAGAAAGAAGAATAATGTAAAATGGTAAAAATCATGTTATTTCAACGCACACTATATATATATATATATATATATATATATATATATATATATATATATATATATATATATATATATATATATATATATATATATATATATATATATATATATATATATATATATATATATATATATATATATATATATATATATATATATTTATATATATATATATGTACTTATTGGAATAGTCAACATCTTTCCTCGATATTTTTATTTCTAGAGCAAAATTCCCCATATCTTTCTTATCTTAAACAAGAAGCCCATGGGCCACATTGCTCACCTGAGCAACAATAGACATTATAAAATCAGCTTTACAGAGTAATATACCCAAAAAAATTATGGATAATGTAGTCTATCAGATCCTGTATTCTAAAAAATCATTTTTTTTTCCCTGGATATTCTGTTTATCATTGATCCTTTTTGTTACAGTATAGTCATTTTACATATATTGAGCATTACAGTTCTCAAGAAGATCTAAATCACATGGGATATAAACCTACATCAAACTTGTGAAGCCCAAGAATTGTCCAGAAGCCAAAGTCTAAACAATTTTAAAGAATAAAAAATATGTCAAAATGCTTGTGTATAAGTGAAACCATATATCATAACATTTGAGTTTTGGTGAATTTAAGATTGTTTCCTTTGTAAAATTGGACCCCCCCCCCTCACCCCATGTGGCTCCATCCTACTCCTGAGAAATCTGATTTTGACAAATCAAAATCTACACTATCTAAGGTTGCTTTTACTAATGTTGCACCTTTTCTAAGAAAATTTTTTTTTTAGAAAAATTTTTTCTCAATATATTCCTTTGTAAAGATTTAACCGGTCCCCATTGTGCCCCTACCCTACCCCCAGGGATCATAATTTGACAAAACTAGTTTTCTACCCTACCTGATGATACTTCACACAAGTTACAGCTTTTATGGCCAGTCGTGTTCTGAGTAGAAGATTTAAAATAAAATTTCTCTTTATATTCATATGTAAAGAGTTGACCCCCCCCCCCCCATTGTGTCCCTACATTACCCCCAGGGACCATTATTTGAGTAAACTTGAATCTGCACTATTTGAGGATGCTTCCATGCAAATATCAGCTTTTCTGGCCTAATGGTTTTTTAGTAGAAGATTTTCAAAGATTAACTCTATATACAAGGGTTGATCAAAAGTAATGTCACACTATGCACCGCGCAACTCAAGGACGCGCTATTGTATTAAATGATACATCAAAATTTTCCTTATCAAAAATTAAATTCTAATTAAAATTCTATTTAAATTTTGTTTAACAAGATATTGATGTTTATAGCATGATATATACGTGATATCGCCGCGTTATGAATTTACATCTTTTTTAAAGGTTTGTTTATATGAATAAATTACATGCTTCAAAATTTGAAAACGCCCCGAACAACACAATATTTTAAAACAGATGTATTATTAACTTTTTCTGACTGTTTTGAAAAATTAAGGACCCTTACTGTCCATTTCGGATATCTACCCAATGCCTTTTGTCTCAAGATCAAGGGATAAAAAGGCTTGGTATGTGAATTGTGATAGATGCATTTTTTGCTTCGATGGATAGAAATCACTAGAACATGTACATGTACTGGAATTGATATATCAATCTAAAATTGAGAGCGAGGGTACAGGGTACCTTTAACATGGTTCCAAAACCTTATAAAAGCATATGTCATGTTAACAAATAAATTAGATAGAAGACATACACTCTGAAGGAAAATTAAATCTTGATTCTTACGTCAATGGCTATATATCATAAGCTACGTTCATGACATCTCGAAGAGACCTCGACAAACTGATTAACACATTAACTAATCCAATATACTACTTCGTCGAACACAAAAAGATTAATTAGTTACATTATGAAAAAATTTGATTTTTAAAAATGTAAAGTAGAGCATTGTGGTGAATTTCTATAGAGTACTAAATTACGAAATTCTACCAGAACACCAAAGATTTAGCAATGACGTCGCTAACGTGCGGCGACTATCGTTACCTCATGCTCTCCAAAATATATTATCTTCGGAAATAATTATCACAAAGCATTAAAATTTTCAGGTCTGAATTGAATTAGGTAGATATCTTAAAGCACGAATTTTTGTCACTTTACGCGGATTTTTCATGATGTTATTGCATCTGTGACATTACTTTTGGATCAACCCTCGTATTTCTTTGTAAAACTTTGACCTCCCCAATGTGGCCCCACATTACCCCGGGGACCATGATTTGAACAAACTTGAATCTACACTATCTGAGGATGCTTCCTCACAAGTTGCAGCTTTTCTTGCCAAAAGGTTTTTAAAAAGTAAATTTTAAAAGTTTAACTCTATATACTCCTATGTAAAACTTCGACCTCCCCATTGTGGCCCCACCTTACCCCCGGGGACCATGATTTGCTCAAACTTGAATCTACATGATCTAAGGATGCTTCCACACAAGTTTCAGCTTTTCTGGCCAAATGGTTTTTGCGAAAAAGATTTTTAAAGATTAACTCTATATACTCTTATGTAAAAAATCGCCCCCCCCCCCATTGTGGCCCCACCTTACTCCCAGGGACCATGATTTGAACAAACTTGATTCGACACTATCTGAGGATGCTTCCACACAAGTTGCAGCTTTTCTTGCCAAAAGGTTTTTGAGAAGAAGATTTTTAAAGATTAACTCTATATACTCCTATGTAAAACTTCGACTCCCCATTGTGGCCCCACCTTACCCCCGGGGACCATGATTTGAACAAACTTGAATCTACATGATCTGAGGATGCTTCCACACAAGTTTCCGCTTTTCTGACCAAATGGTTTTTTAGAAGAAGATTTTTAAATATTAACTCTATATACTCTTATGTAAAACTTCGACACCCCATTGTGGCCCCCACCTTACCCCCGGGGACCATGATTTGAACAAGTTTGAATCTACACTATCTGAGGATGCTTCCACACAAGTTTTCAGCTTTTCTGGCCTAATGGTTTTTGAGAAAAAGATTTTTTTAAATATCACCAAATTTTCAATAAATCCTAATTATTTTCCCTTAAAATAGGGCGTGCCCTTTATTTTAATAAACTTGAATCCCCTTTACCCAATGATGCTTTGTGCCAAGTTTGGTTGAAATTGACCAAGTGGTTCAGGAGAAGAAGTCGAAAATGTAAAAAGTTGACAGACAGACAGACGGACGGACGGACGGACAAAAAGTGATCAGAAAAGCTATCAGGTTAGCTATAAATAGTAAATTCTTGATCAACTGTTGGTGTTACATTATATACAATTAAGAGGACCGGATGGTCCTGACTATTTTTAGACCATATTGATCTCCTTGAGATGAAGAGCTCTGAATAAAGATATAATGTTCAATAAATAAAATATATAGAACTAAAATATCAAGATTTTTCTCTAGTACATCACAGTTTATGACTATCATATTTGAAATTTAAGGTAGATCTGATGTTAAAATTTTCGAACATCAGTCTCTATCATTTACTCTAACCGTAATAAATGAGAATATTATGAATCGGAGCACCAAGCAGCACATGTTAAAGAAAACAAATCGAGCACTCGTGTAAAAATGCTGAAACTTACCAAACCAGACATATTCTTCACTGGGGGCTCCAGCATAGTGGACGTGGATCTTCGGAAGTCATCTGTCGGAAACGAATGACGTAAATCAATGTAAAATCTAGATTTGTGTCGGCTTTCAGGCATGCATAAAGATAGGTTTTTTTCATAGAGTACTATAGTACGTCAAATCAAACGAGTATATTACGGCAAATATCTTACTGAACATGTTTATTTAGAGACCCCCCCCCACCCCCCAAAAAAAGAAACTAAATAAATTAAAATTCATTCCATGTGCGCGTGTCTTTTTGAACATTATGTCATTGATAGACAGACATGATGATACCACCTAAAATAACATTCCAGCTGAACATATTTACATGTCAATTCTAGCTGTCGTAGGAAAAAATATACAATAATGCGGTAGAATAGAGGCATTGAACGTGCGTACATTTAAAATCGGAGGAAAACGGTAACAGGATTAAAATCTTTCAGTGTGCGTATGTTTGTAGAATGGAAATGCATGTGTACCTTTCAACAATTTTGTCGGTGCTTTCCATACAGCAAGAATATTTAAACCTTTCCGATTGCCAGAAAATGTACTATTCAATCTTTGCGACAAAGGCTTACTTAAAGTTTATAAACTCTTTGTACTTTTGATAGGGAGGCGGGTATACTCTGTTCCGAGTGGCATGTATTGGGAAATTCATTCTTAATTTACAATTAAGTGAAATCAATAGTCCCAAACGAAAAAGTCCACACAATAGGTGGGATCAACCTTTTAAAGCATATTGAAAAACAAACAAACGATGTCTTGGTCTATAAGAGCATAAACATGGAAACCCCTAACTGTGCTTTCCAGTAACGATTTTTGTTCAGCCATATACAGATTCCAATCACTTTGGCATGGATTATGATTAAACCCGATGAATATGTTGTATGACTGTCTTTAAATATTCTGCAATAACTTTAAATAACGATATACTTGATTGGTCTTTGTGCAAAGGATTTAAGTGATAGCCTTTGGATTAAGGGTCACAATTTTGATATATATTTTAAGCCCATTTAACTCATACACACACAATGTCCTGTCATTGTAAACGTCCCACAGGTCATTATCATTATTTCACGTAATTAATAAGTGACATCTAAAACCTCTATACGATATATAAAGTCAGTGGGTTATTTTTTGACAGTTTTCATTCCAATACGTTGACCAAAACTCGATAATGTTTTCAAATGAGGATCAAACTTTTGGCGACTTATTCCAAGCGACATAAATTTCTCAGGGTACATGAAATGATCGACACATATGCTAACTGCTACCGATTTTAACGAAAGATGCATTCCACAACCTGCATAAGAGCCTATTGATTTTAACCCCTTCAGAACTTCACGGCGGTCTAATCTTCAAGGGCTGATAAATTTCTTTAATTATTCAATGCTTGACAAAATGAATTAACTGTAGAAAAGATAATCAATACTTAGAACTGGTCTACGTACCATTTTGATCTTGATAAAAAAAAATGAAAATTGATAAATTTTACCTGGCCCACAGGAAGTGGTGGTACGGCAATGTTCATCGGGGAGCTTGTGTCCGGCTGTATCCATATCCATTCTCCTAAAGCTCGGGAGACGGGGGTGGAACAGCCCCTCCTTCACGGCCGCGAGCTGGACCCTCCGGTGGGAGGGATACTGGTAGGAGTAGCTGGGGATCTTCATCGGATAAGCTCCTTGCTGGACGGGATCGACGCTGACAGTTGTCATTTTCACAAGTTCAATAAATATCTGTGATCGCTTTAAGATTCGCGTATCCTCTTATTGTCAGACACCTGTGTAAAGAGGCTCTTATGAACGTCTGGGGGGTTTAATCCAGGTATCGATAGCTCCCAATGTACTAGTTACAGTAATACCCGAGAACGCCAAAACCTTTGTGACGTCACGCTTAGCAACTAACAACAAAAAGGGACGTAATTGGTTAAATGGTTAAATATAGATGGATTCCAAACGAAACAAGGAGGGTTAACTCTAGATTCTTTAAATAAAAAAACCCAAGAGTAATTTGCATCGTTTATTGTTTAATTAAAATCAATAGTAATAATAATAATGTTAATAGTACATGTATTTGGTTACACTAGACAACAAATATTGCGAAATTAACCAAAACAAGTTGTGCACTTTTACAAACAATTATTGTCAGACACAAATGAAGCTCTGCTGGTCTCGGAACTTGTAACTTGGCAGTTTAAATAATGATTTAGTCCATAATTTCAAATTAAAATTTCATAAAAAATCAAAATTATACATTTTTCAAATAATCTATTTAGAAGATATGAAATTCACAGTTACAAGTAATAATGTAGAAAATCATGCCAGTATTTTTTTTTTCAAAAACAAAATCAGAAACACATTATTTAAAAAAAATATTTTCATTATGTTTACAAATTGCTCCATAGACCAAACAGATGTTCAAGGAATGTATGATTGGAAAAAAACAAATCAGTGACAAAAAGAGTTTCTCTTAATGGAAGACTTGCAATACGTAAGAGTGAAAAATATTTTCCACTTATAAACAAAAACATGCAAATTTTGTATGGCTATATAATTTTTTTAAAATCATTACAATCATATTTGTATGCCTATAAGATTTTTATACATATAACTGTATGAGAATTATTTACATGATTTATTTGAATTTATTTTACAGTATTTCTTGTTTAAATGGCAATCAAATCAAATGCCAATTAGAACTATTTCAATATAATATCATAAACAAATAATAATTCAAAAAAGTACTTTGATGCGATGAGAGAAATCTTTCTATTTAAACAACACATAAAATTTAATTGGAAACGAGGAAATTTGGTTAAAAAGTTCTGCTCAGCAGTAAAATCGATTCCTTTATGTAAAGGGTTTGGTGTCCACTTTGAGTTCAAAAGTAGACACAAAACTCTTGTCATTATGGCAATGTGTACAAGTGTACATTCAAACAAATTCCCATTCAGTAAATTTTGCTCTTTTCAAACTCCAACAGCCTGATTAAAACCATATAAAAAATAATATACATGAATTCCACGTTCCTACGCTAAGCATCATAATGAATGAAATTAAAAAAGACTGGATGAAAGACTTCATACAACTTCATGTATTATTTTATAACTCTACAGTGTATTATCTAAATATCAGGTCCCACATAAAATAATCATTATGGTCAAGCTAAAATAATGGTAAAATGATTATCAATATTATCTTATAATTCACTGAACATTTTATCCTGATATAATTATGTGCATATACCAGTTTATATACATGTATACGTTTTTGGTCCCCAAAAATTTGTATTCAATACAAGTTTATATATTGAAAATTTATTTAAATGTACAAAAAAAATGTAATAATTCTAGTACAGTCTGCACTATTTTTCTTCTCTCTTTCTAATAAAAATGCATGAATCTGTTTCCAAAACAACTTGCTTTGTAAAATCTATTGAACTACTTATAAGTTTTAAAGTGCTAACAATACACTGTAAACTTTAGAAAGTCTGCCTTGTAAAAACTAACTTCTCTCATTAACCGACTAGAGAATTTAAACATGCAAATCGAGAAAGCATTCTAGGCAAGATATGTTATAAAAGTTTAATACACAACTCATCTCTGTTCAACAGAGTTCAACAAAAATCACTAAAAAGGGGGGTATGTGTTAAAATACACTTCCTTTGTAAAAAAAATTATCATTATTGATCCCAATGAATAACAAAAATAAATATATAAGTATAAAAGTGTTCATAGATGCTTTCTTTTCCTTCTCACTAAAAATGAAATTGTATATCAATGCCTATGAATTAGAAAACTGGGAGGGAAATGAATACCATTTAAAATATGCAGTGGTAATTACTGCATCATGTGCTTAGACAAGTCTGAATAAAAACAAAAATAACGGACATGCATAAATAAACAGAACATTTCTTACAATGTGACCAAAAAATATCATTGCTGCTGAATAAAGGATTTGCAAAACTATGGACAATTAAAATCCATAAATGCATGACATTTAAATAAAACAAATACAATGCATTGGGGAATGGAAGGAGGGGTTTATATATCCAGATGCAGAAATAAAAGTAAGCAAATAATGTTAAAATGAAAGTAGAGCTGTGATCATTGTATATATCATTATTGACCATATATATAACATATATTAAATATGGACATTTTTTCAATTGAAAAAAAAAATATGAACCAACATCAAAACATGTAAAAGCTGTGGATAAACACATGATTGGATCTCTTCATAAAGTGACGACTTCCGTGTTGGGAATCTTCTTGGGTGCCGGCGTCAACAGATGGTCGTGAACTTCATCGTCCTCATCATCTTGTTCCGTGACATGGTCGCTGTCGAAGGATTTGGATGACCGCTGGGAACTGAAGGACATCTGGGATGAGGCCTGTGAAGCCTGGGACATTTGGGAGTGTCGGCCCGGGCCCCCTCGCTGGGGGGCCAGGGTCAGTCTCTGGTTCACTGGCTTCACGGTGATGATCAGATTTGAACTGTTTGCAACCATCATGTCTGTCACTTGATCTAGAGTTTTTCCAGCCACTTCGATGCCGTTCACTTCTAAAACTTCATCGTTGACCGCTAAAAGTCCAGTGCTTTCTGCTAGACCACCAGGCACGAGTCTTGAGATGAAAATCCCGGGGACTTTTTCCAAACCATGCGGAGTGACCCGGACACTAGTTCCATCTCGAATGTAAAATCCAAGTGGTTTGTCAGACCCGTTCTTCATTAGTTTCACACGCCGGTGATGCTCAGGAACTATATCAACATCGATTATTGCAGACACACGACGAAAGTCTTCAGGAAGCCCAATGTGAAGTTTGGGCTTTGTACCAGGTACTGGTTCATTTGTACCACTGCCCATAAGTTTTGAAATTTTATTCTTTTTCTTTGTTATTGTTCCATACCCATTCATTTGTTCATAGCTCTCTCCTGCAAGAAAAACATACATTCAAGGTATTTTATAACAATTTAGCCTCGAATTAATTGGTTCTCAATCTTCCAACAACAAATTGCTCTTTAGTTCTAAAATAATTTTTAACAAAGGCATGGGTCTTTCAGATATTTTCCATAAAAAAAATCCCCTTGAAAACTAATGATATTAAACTATGGTATACTCTGCTGACCTTTTGTACCTCATCTTTCAAAATTAGTGATTTAATTGGTATCGTTTTGTAAAAACTCTGACAGGACATTTAATATTATAAAATGTAATGCATACATTGTCAAGTAAATTCCTGAAATCTATGTCACAAAATAATAAACTAGTACTGCTTAATGAGATACACTTAATGCAGTTTACAGTACAGATCAGACCCAACCTAACAGAAGGTAAACCCCAACTAAACCCTGAGTTTACAGTACAGATCAGACCGAACCTAACAAATGTTGTTTACAGTACAGATTAGACCCAACCTAACAAAAGGTAAACCCCAACTAAACCCTGAGTTTACAGTACAGATCAGACCAAACCTAACAGAAGGTAAACTCCAACTAAACCCTCAGTTTACTATGGGTTTACTCAGGGGTTACTAGAATGGACACAGAGAGTAGACCCTGATCAGAATTATACCCCTTAAAGCAGACGCTACATGTGTAATATACAAGAGACAGGAATTACAGGCAGCAATATGGTAAAAACATAAAAGACGGGTCTGCTTCACTCTTCAATGTGTAAAGTGAACCCCAAAAGCAAACCCTGAGTAACCCCAAGTGGACCCAAAGTAAACTCTGAGTGGACGCACATTATCAAATGCAGACCCATAGTAAACTCCAAGTAAACCCCAAAAGTAAACCCAGGGTTTAGTTGGGGGGGGGGGGTCTGCTCTTGTGTCAGGTTCAGTCTGATTGGTACTGTACTATAATGGCATTAAAGACTGGAATTTTTTACCATAACATATCAAATGTACAAATGGAAAGAATGAATGTTTTGAAACCAAAAGTAAGAAGTTTATCATAAATGTGTTACAAATAACATTTTTAGAAAATAGTGATATGGTGTATTATTAGACACAATAATTTTACCAAATGCATATTATCAATGTTATTATAAGTTTACTAAGGATTAGTTTATATCGCTGTGTATGGTATAATTAATACAGTGCCTATACTTTTGTACAAACACACATTGTATTACTGTAAAAACTAAACTAAATAAGTAATGTTTCATATATTATTAAAAGGACCCCATTGGAAATAAGCTTTCCAGCTTTCATGGGCTAACTGGTATTATATTTATGATTTTCAAACACCTTGTTTATTAAATTATAATCAATTAATATTGAAACATACTACCAGTATGTACAACATGTATGTTTATGTGTAAGATGACATAATACCAAATTACTCTATCTATCTATTCTTCAAGTGCACATTTTATATCCTGTTTAGTTTAAAAGGATAGAGTTTATCAACATACAATATCTAGTAGGAACCTACTTTTCATCTTCTTCAACTAAGGCCACACAAATAAAATTTCTTGTTCATCGGACCCCGCACGCTTGTATTTAAATAAAACTATACAAATAATATTATTAATAATTTCCCACATCTAGAAAATTCTGTGCTGTTTTTTCTTCAATTCCACTCTATTTTTTGCATTTTAAATTTATTAAATTTTTATTTATAAATCAGAAACAAGTAGAAAAAATTTAACCGTCTGCACAAATTTATTTATGTGTTGCCTAAAAATTTTGGCTACAAAAATAATAACTTTATTATTTAATCGCTCACCCACTTGTACCTTTTTTCACTGGATGTCCGAGGAACAAGAACTTATATTGGTGTGGCCAAAAATTATTACCTCATTTTTTTCTCTAAATTTCAAAAAACTGATATTAATATCTTATTAATAATATTATATCACCTTTCATCTGAACCATAATTCGCAGCAGTGGTTTTGCAGTGCTAAGGGCTTTCTGAAAGTTTTCGTTATTGTTGATTGGCAGCAGGTCACCATGGGTGTCGGTGTACGTTATCACAAAGCTCTGTGGATCAATGTTGTGTAAAGCTGACAGGAGTTTTTCAAAGCCTTCATACTCTTTCATTTTATTCTTATCCACCGAAAACCTTCTAAATTCTGCATCATACTGCAAGAAAAGATATTGATGCATACAAATGAATATTCATAATTTTAAAACAGTAAAAATAGATAAAAATTAAGAATTTGAATAAAAATTGCCTTTTACAAGGAAGTAATTCTCATTGGATATAGATGTACCTGTATGTAGAATAATTTTTCACGATGGTGCGGTAAGACATTTCCCAATTACAATGTAATAACATTAATGCTTTCATTTTATGTTGGGTTTTTTTTCGTGCACTTATACTTCTATAAAGGTTCATATCTTGTCTTCAGTTGCAAGATATCTCAATTCATACATTAGACAACAGCTTTATTTGGATATAGATTCCATTTCATCTATATATCATATCAGTTTACTCTTGTCAAGTGAAAACAGTTCAATTAAATAGAATCTGCACTTATCCTGAATTGCATTTACTTGTAAACAAGAGTTCAAGTAAATAATGACAAGGATACAATTGTATTTATAAGATCAAGCATGATTAATGACAAATTCTTATTTTGAAGTACTTGATAAATAATTCAATCATTGTGATAAAAATTACAGTTTCATCAGTCATTACAATTTTCATTTCTATATTTCAGACAAGATATTGTGTTTAAAGTCAACATGACATAATTTTTGGAAGGATTAGCAACTTATTTGAAAAGAATTTTTTAATTAAATTCTGGCCAAGGTAAAACTTTCAGTACCTATTGTTAGGTTGCATCACTGATCAGCTATTAAATGTGATTACAAGTGTGTTACACAAAAAACATCAATAACAAAAGCATAATCCACTATCATAACATGACTCATTTAACTCATTGATGCAATTTGCATTCCTTATCAATAAATCTGGTATTGATACTGTGATCCATTATATTGATCAATCATTTGTATGACCATCATACAAATGATTGGTCAACCTACATTGTAAATACTGGTTAGTTTCATTGTCCTATTTTCTCTTTTATAACAATCCCATGTATGTTATAAGATATATAGGTCAGTTTGACACAGAATGTGACAGGTGTGAATGCCCACAATAACAGCTATAAAGGTATTTCCCAAATACTTATGCTCTGCGTCACGATTTGAACCGAATGCATTCTATACAATAAGCCTGACCCCCAAAAATATCATGAAATAGAGACCCCAAAATCGAATGATAACATTTATGACATTGTCTGAATAGGTTGGGTTGGGAGGGGCCCCCCAAAATAGATACACGGGCATATATAATGGCAGGTGCAGGTGCCCGTCGATTTTAACTTCAACATCGCTACTGATCGCGATGTAAATGGAGTCCTTACCTTGCTTTTTACCTCCACTAACACACTCTCTCCACGAAGCGAGGACTTGGATCCCTTTGACATCATGGAATAAGCCCTAATCGGGGCTGGTCACCTCATTGAAGTTTATTTTGGTGGCTATCAAACCTTGCGTAGGCCAAATTTGATGACGTCACATTTCTGATACGAAACTCTCGAAACGAATACAAATATATGTGTGAAAAAAATATTTACTAAGATAATAAAAATCGTGATGTATTCAAACAAGCCAAACACAATGAAAACTTGGACAATTATTTTTTTTTCATAATTGATATGCTTTATAATCTGACTTCCTGTTTTTATTATAAAATTTAAACCCAGTACTTACAATTTTCCGGATTTTTTTAATTTGAAAAGAAAGTGCGTAGATAAGGCATGTAAAATGTATATACAAGGACTGATAATATACTGAAAAATTAAACTAATATGTTTTACGGTGTAACCGTTTGGAGGGCGAAGACAATATAAACGGGGCGAGATCAGTAGATGCCCTTTTAATCATCTTTGGCATCATAAATTGTTTTGTTTTGACTCTAATCTTATTGCTTATTAAATTTGTTCAAGCCCGGCCCTGATATTCTATAGACTATATATTCTGCCCCAGGTTACTGTCTCCATCACATTTTGACAATGTTATAGAACGTACACAGGTAAAAGAAAAACAATTGAAATCCTTCATTAAAACATCTTTTTTTTTACTCATAGATTTTCACAGGAAAGAAAAATAGATTTTTATTTAACAGCCGCTTTTTCAGCCGAACAAGTCAGAGAGAGAGAGAGAGAGAGAGAGAGAGAGAGAGAGAGAGAGAGAGAGGAATTTCATATACAAAAACCTGTAAACAAATTTTCATTCTGATATGTAAATAAATATTGTTTGAACCCTGAAATATTTCTTCTTGGTAAGCCAAGGGTTTTTGATCCGCGCCACTCCTGGAGATCACAAACCCTTGGGTAGCAAAGGTAGGGATATTTATGAATAACTAATAATGAAGCAAAAAATATTGGGACAGGTAAAAATTATTTTAATTATCAATATACATGTGTATTATTTTGATGTCTTATTGTCTAGTCTGAAGTAATTTATTATACATATATTGGATAATATCTGGCTGCAGGTACATGTAGTATCTACATCGCAGATCTCTGGATAATTTCTCAGCATGAAGTATTTTAACTTTTTACTTCGGACCCTTATTTTAATTGTATGCATAAAACATGAATTAAAGAGTAATGACGTATATTTTTAAAAAATAAGAAAATCAATTTATCTTGAGATTATTTCACTTGTATGGACAGATATTAATGTTCCATAAATTCACTAAAATTTGTCATCCAAACACTGAATTATTAAACACTCAATGATTGGTTTGTGCATTAAAACTAGAGAATTGAGATAGTACCCTATAGCTAATTCACATCATAAGGTGAAAATTATGTCCTTCATGTGTATTGTACATCCCGGGGTGTATAATTTAATCTGAGTTTGTCTGACAAATGTCTTACATTTAGTGTTCAATGCATAATTGTGATTGTGAATGCAGATTAGTACTTCCTATTATAAATAATTTTTAAGTATTTATAATGCATATTTTTTTTAATCATATACAAATGGTTTACACATTTTTTTTTTGGGGGGGGGGGGGGTGAATTAGAATGGGGAAATATTTTACAATGTGTCTGTCAAAGATTAGGATGTCTACAAAATTAAGTTTTGATTTTCTTTTGTTTTGTATTGAATTAGTTATTGGTCGTAACTTAATTTTTTTTTTATTTTGATAATTAATTTAAATTCTGGGTACGAAATGACCTGGGTATGAGTATGTTAGGCTACGATTTGAGATGAAACCTAAAAAACGAAATTTCAAATTGAAAGTTGGAGAAAAGTCTTTGGTGTTTTTAAATAGTAATCAGAAAGCAAATTTAATTCAAATACATGATGTTATATTTTAATAACAATGAATTAAAACTGCTTCACCGTTGAAACACGTTTTTTGGCCAATCAGATGTCCTGAAATTCATTTGATCGGATCTAATGCAACTGTTGAAAGTTGTAGGAAACGAAAATTTGTTTTCTTAAATTAGGAATTAATTTTTCAAGAACACATTAGGTAAGTTTGAATGTATTTATCACTCATTAAACAAAGCTGATAAATTATCACCAAACGTGAAGTTAGTACGAGAATCAAATTCAACATGGATGCCGGTGATGTCACTGCGCGTGAAGTTAATCTTTTTTCCTCCATCTTGGAAAAGTTTTTCAACTTCATAGGTATAGAGTGTAATTTCTATTTTTAGACATATGTACACGTGTTGTCTATAGGGAGAGCTTCGCTCTCACGGGCCCTTCGGGCCCGTGAGAGGGCTTCGCCCTCTATCAACAAATATGATAATTTTAAAAAGAATTATCGAAAACAGTATATATCTAACAAATCATCGATTTGCAACTTATATAAATATGTTTATACTTCGGAGACGTACATGTACGTTGATTCAAACTTGCGTATGTGTATCAAAACCTCCTAATCCTGCCATTCTTTAGAAATTCTATGCCTTGTTTTTAATAGAGTGGGTCTGTGCTCCGTTCTAATATTTCTATTAGTCTAAATAAGGTCTTATGGAAAACAAACCGATTTCAACAAACAAAACGTGGAGGCCCAATATATGATAAATATATCATTTTGTATCCAAACAATTAAACGTTTTGAAAAAATAATACCGTTACTCCATGGCCAAAGTCACACACCAGACAGAGTTTAACATTATATACCTATAGAGTTTTTATGGTTTGGGTACCACCAGAACTCAAAACGACATTTTTTTCTTCTCGCTTATCAAATACAGTGTACATGTATATTAAAAACTGAATACGATTAGAAATTACGCTTTTGCAAACTTGTATAATAATATATTTGAAAAGATTTTATCCCCCCCCAAAAAAATCAAATCAAAATTGTATTTTACGACTAAACCGAATGGGCATTTGCGCTGTCTTATCCCCTCCCTCCCCCCCCCCCTCTTCTTCTATGTGAAGTGATGAATGCTGACCGAATTGGATAAATTTGATAATATAGCACTAAGTATAATAATTAATCATGTAAATAAAAATGCATTGTCACATATAGACAAAATGCATTTACTTAATAATATGTGGATTACCGATGCCAGACGACTGCAACCTTACCATATTGTATTGTTATACTTTCATGTTAAATACTGAAATCTGATTGGTTAAGACGCAGTTAATAATATTTGCTATTACCCTCAGCGTTAGCAACGCACTTAGCAACGGGTAACATTAAAAAATGTTACATGCGCGAAAATTATGCGCGTACGGTTCGCTGTAGAATTCACGTTATTCCTATATAAAAGCAGTAAAATTTTCTTAAAAATTAAGACATTCAGTATAACAAAATAAATAGTGCCTGTTTGGGAGGATAACAGTTAAAATTGACACCCCTCGAAAACCATTGTCAACCTCCGCTTCGCGTCGGTTGACAATGGTTTTCTCGGGGTGTCAATTTCAACTGTTACCCTCCCAAACAGGCACTATTTATATAATACTACAATAATACGTGTAGTATTTTACATATATCTAGATTTTTTTTTATCAGATATCTCAAAAAGTGGGGAGGTAGGTGGCTGGGCTTAACATTAATTTCTCGTCACTGAAATGACCTAACTGATAAGAATGAAACGAAACAGTCCTATAAATTAGACGGATTAGATTCTAGATTTACTTCACTCCTTCAAACATTGTTCACCATGAAATCTGTTATTTGCCTCGTCTCCCTTTTCGCTGTGGCATGTAAGTTACATTTTCTTTCTTTCTTTTTTATATTTTTGGGACTGCATTGTTTACGTTTAAGCACGCAATTCTAACTATAAGGTATTGAAATAAGAATTTAATGCTCATGAATATTTTTATAAAGATGTTTAGTATAAGATTCTTATTGTTATTGTACAATTTTTCATTTCCAAAGTATCATTATCATTTTTACATGTATTAAATATTTAAGGTTTTTTAAATCATTTTTTAATTTTCGTTTTACATAAGGATTATTATGATTTTAGAATTTAAAAAATGATAAAGTAAAGACTATAAAAATGAAGAATATCGTAAAAATATAGAAAATAAAACGAAATATTACACAATATAAATGGACAAGTTCAAATATTACCAGGATAACACGCCGTGACGTCATAAAAGTTGTAGTTAATTTTGTTTTATTTCGAAATCCAATGCGTCACAAAACTGCAGGCATGTTCACGAAACTTTCCTAAGATATGAGAGGTCTCAGGTAAAGATCTTAAACAGACTTTTACATGTAGCGGTGTTAATTAAGTTGATTTAGTGACGTGTAAATCGTCTTCAAAAAAGGTTAAATCAAATATACGATAAATATTGCTGACATTCATTCGTGAAATGATGTCTTAATATTTTAGTCTCTTCAGACTTTAGATTTACGATGATTGGATTATTTCGCATACTTCTTACGCAAGCCATCTTACTGGTTTTGACCTACATGTATTTATTAGTACTTTTTGTTAACTTTTATTTCATTAAGGAATGAATTTAATTTCTACCTATGTTATACGATATAACATAACTTGGGAGAGTTTACGCTTTATAAACCGCGAAGCGGTTTATAAAAAAGCGTAAACTGTTCCAAGTTATGTTATACTCGTATAACGTAGGTAGAAATTAAATTCATTCCTTATAATTTAATTTTCTACTATTTAAATTAGATAATAAGGCCCATTAATTAGTTAAAATATGTTAATTTGTACAAAATTTAAACGTAACGTCAAGCGGATTAATACGTGTCGCTCGCGCGTCTTATTGTGACGTAGGCAAGTTATGTTATACGAGATACATGAATTTATTTAGCCAATCAAATGAGGCGTTACAATCAGAATTAAATTATTAGTTTATATTTGTTAACTTATCATTTGTTGTTTATTATACGTGGATTGCAAGATGGACATACGAAGTTTCATTAAATTACGTTACAGGTATTCACAGAAACCTGAAAGGACGAGTGCACTTATGGGCCCCGGTGAAAAGTAAAAAATGAAGAATCAAATTAAGCATATTTTTCCCCCTAACATTATCTATTGATATCTATTCCATAAGAATTAACAAGTTTTAGCGCTGAATTTATTGTATATAAAAAGCACGAAGCTTTAAAACATAGTAGGGGTCAGCAGACATTCGTGATTTTGTATAGTAAATCGAGGACAGGCATTCATTTTAAAGCCTTTGTTTGCTGTCAGCCTAACCGAGTACAAACTTGTGGAAAAGACAAAATACGCATTATACATTTAGTAAACTCCTGTGAAAGTAAGAAGTTTGTACTCGGTTAGGCTGGTACCTAAAAAATGAAAGAACGTATGAAAATTTCAAGGTTTTTCCTATAGCAAGCGAAAGCTATTACCTGCGTGACCCATGTTTGAACTCACGCATGGAATAAATTATTTCAAACAATCACGTGGTTTCTATACAGGTAAACGTTTGTCAAATGTGCTCACTGTAAAACATTGACACGTTTTAGATCGCTTTCCTTCATCTTTGTATGGTCAGGAATGTTTGTTTGGTGACTATGGTACTAATATGCAACTTCAAAGCTTCATTCGATTTTTTTTCAGACGTAAAATAATGCATAAAGTATAATTCAGCAAACGCGCCAATCGATCCACCTACAGAGCAATGTTGCTTTAAATGTCTCCTCCCTCTGATTTAAATAGACACAATTCCAGTAGGTTCGGTTTGATTTTTCCGGATTTTGATTATTTATAGGCATTTAAAAATCCTCAGTTTTTTAAATTGTATTCTAATTTTGGTAAATTTAAGCGTGCATATAAATCAGAAGTATCCATGAGTGTTTAACTATTACGAGAAAAAAGCAATTTGTTGATATTTTCTACATATAAACGGCACTGAAAAAGGGCCCATTCTCTATAGCTTAAGTGCACTTGTTCTTTCTCAATATAGAGTATAAAGCAAAGACACGAAATACTAGTATGCCCTAAATTTCATTTATCTATTTAGGGTTAGAGATTTTCCTTCCGTGACGTAATATATGCAACTCAAACATTGATGACATGTTCTGTTATCTATGCTGATAACGCACCACATTGCTTATACAAAGTTTATCCGAAAATCTCAAGAGCCTTGGTAGAGATCGAGTCTTCTCTTTTTTTATGTCTCACTAAGAGACCACGACCATCATGGGCGCTGCCATGTCGGTCATTTCTCTAATACCATAACTAAACCATTTTGAGATTTATACATTTTGCCTGAAAATGTCAACATCAAACCACTCCTGTTTGCAATATTTCCCATGTGGCCCCTGTGACATATGTTGGCAACCTGAAATTGGCCAACTTGAAGCCAACCTTTGCATTACAGATGTCACAGGGGCCAAGCCCGTTTTAACATTAATTTCAATGTAACCATAATAAATGGTTACATTGAAATTAATGTTAAAACGGGCTTGGCCCCTGTGACATATGTTGGCAACCTGAAATTGGCCAACTTGAAGCCAACCTTTGCATTACGTGACATTTTCTACAATCATACCATATTTAGTTGCGTGATTTAGTCAATTCAAAGGTTGTATGCGTGGTATAGTATAATTAACAAGAGGCCCATGGGGCCACATCGCTCACCTGAGCAACAATGGCTTTATATGGGTGTTCAAAGGATATTGTGCCATATGGCCCCTCGGTAGAAAAACAAAAAAAGAATACCATAAAATAAACTGTATTCAAATTTTACACTTATTTTCCTACGCTTAATCTATGACATTATACCTTTTTTACCAAAAATAAGATCCTTTGCAAGATAGAAAACAAAATTTTGGTAGGGGTACACTCTTAACTTCCAATTCTCTTTATTTTAATTCTGCCCCCTCACTTTATAAAACGATCAAATTATATATGAGAAAATGCACATAGGTACATATTCATCTTCAACTACATTGTACATGTACTAGCTAGTTATTGTATTTTATCAAAAAAGATTCCTATATGTGAAAGAGGAAAATTGTACCTCAAGGTGGTCAAATTAAAAACATTCAAATATTTAATTGGTCTTCCACATTATAAACGATTGTTGTTTACCAGGCGTGAACTCGTGCTACGTTTTATAACCTTACTCACTTGATCGATGAATACACTCGAATGAAAAATGTTGTCATGTAATATGTTAAAGAGCGATTACATGTATAATCAATGCATAGGCGTCGGAACTGGGTGGAGGGGTAGGGGGTTCTTCCCCCCCCCCCCATTTTTTTTTGCAAAGTTAGAAATAGCCATACTCAAAATCTTCTCTTTTTTTGGCTTGTCAAGATTTCTGATAAGGTCTACACCCCCCCCCCCCCCATGAGCCTCCGACTGCAATGTATTGACAGGCATATAGCTCTATTTCACTAAGGCCCACCTTTATTTTCATCTTTATTCAAGATCAACGTTAAAAAATGGCTACAAATCAAGATAATATCCGCTGTAATTTTTTCTTAAGAATAGCGACAATAGATTTATCCCCGTAACAGTAATGTTTTAAACTGTTTTAAAGAGGTCGTTTTAATTTGATTGTGTCTGAAAAACCATCAAAGTTGGTGTAGATTCATCGTATAAAAAGGGGGCCCCCAAAAAGTTGTTTTAGCATATCATCCTTTTAATTTTTAATTTGATTGTGTCTGAAAAACCATCAAAGTTGGTGTAGATTCATCGTATAAAAAGGGGGCCCCCAAAAAGTTGTTTTAGCATATCATCCTTTTAATTTTTCTGTACAAGTATTTACGTTTAGTGAGACATTTCTAGTGATAAATCAAAATTTCAGCGTCAATCGTAGAATTATAAGCAAGATACAGAACTCACAATTCTGCTTGGTTTGAGTCAATTTTTTGTTCTCAAGAGGTAATTACATTGAACTTAAGATTTTTAAACTTGGTATTTCCTATTCAGAATGAACAAAAGCATGGTCTCAGTTCTGGAAGCAAAGCTATGTATCTTGCTTATAATTTGAAACTTGACTCAGCTGAAAATGATTAGTAAAGAGAAAATTGTAAATAAACAATTAAAACAGAAGAAACATGCACTAAAACAAAAAAAGAGCACAATTTATTTTTCATCATATACATATACCTATATATTTCTAGCAGCAAAAACAATCTCCGTTTAGACTGAAAATGCAGAGCATCTTAACAAAACACGTTGCATTATAATCAACCATAACGTAGAGATCGTACCGAGTTACCAATAAAATGTATAGTATTTATAATATGATATGCTGTTAGTGCATCAGATTATGCTAATTTTGCGCAGGTAAAATATTAACTGTCTGATTTACCGAAGTCTATATTTGATTCAATACATAAAAATCCCAAAATACAGGCAATATTTCCTCTCAAGTTAAAAAGCATAAACGAAATTCAAAACAACGTAAAACCACGGTCATGAGTGAAAAGGTCAACACATGGAAAGATTGAATCTCAATTGACTTCACGAAATTGGCACAAATATATTTAGCACGTTTCAAGTATCCCTTCGCATGTCAGTTTGACCCGTTTGCCATGCGTCAACATTCAAACTTGGATGCCTTACACAATGAACTTTCGTTTTCGATATGGAATACCGAACCCGAAGTTATAAACTGATTGACAGCGATTATCTCTTATTTTTATTTTCGTTAATTACTCAAAATTGAAACAGAGTTCGCCAATAATTTTTGGAATTTATGTTTTCCTTTCCATAAGGATTATTTTTGCAAAATTACGTTGAATTTGACTCAATAGTTCTTGAGAAGAAGATTTTTTAAAATGCACCCCCCTTTTTCTACAGTTTCGAGGTTTTCTCCGTTTTAAATAAAGATCGGTCTTTCATTTCTGCAATTTATAATCACCTTTCTATAGGGATGCTTTGTGGCAAATTTATTTGGTTGAAATTGGCGAAGTGGTTTTAGAGAAGAAGTTTAAAATGTGAAAAGTTTACAGACGGACGGACGGACAGACGGACGACGGACAAAAGGTGATCAGAAAAGCTCACTTGAGCTTTCAGCTTAGGTGAGCAAAAAACTGATTGCTTTTATTCATATTGCATTTTCTATTTAACAGCTCATCGACCTTATCTGAGCGAATGTAGTATATACTCATTAAATATCATTTAGCACAATAAATATAATTTTAACTCTTTATCTGGATAAACTATACGTGATTTGAACATTATCTTTTTAACCATCTTCGTATACTAATTACAGAATCAATATGACTTTGAAGTTAATTACAGAATCAATATAACTTTGTACTTCAAAGTCATATTGATTATGTTGTTATTTTAAAATACGAAAAGTTTTTTTTTTCAAAGTTTGGAGCGCATATTTTTTTCCTAATTTATCCCATCCATGTATCCATGACAAAGAACCCACGACCTCTCCGTTCCCAATCAGCGTCTGGGAATAGAACTGTTGCAAATTTCCTTGAAATCAGTTCCATAGGCGAATAATCTGTTCAACATTGTCTTTGTAGGTTGCACTACAGTATTAAATTTTACTATATATTCTTACCAAAATTGCACAACTTTACATATACAGATTAAAAATTCAAAACGAACTTCTGGAAAAAATCCTCTTGACATCTTTTTAAACAACGCTTCATTTACAATTTTCTAGCAAAATACACACGTGCACCCAGCAAGGCGTGAGTCTTCGTTTACCTCGAAGTTACACGTGTGCTTGAAAATCAACCCGGGCCTTTTCACCCCCCTCCGGAATCAACACGCATCAAAAATTCAAATGAGCTCGCATTATTACAAAACTGGGATAGTTAGACCTCTTACACATTGTTTTTCATCTCATAAAAAAAATCAGCTCCTGTCTCGAGCGGAAACGCCCCAAATTCAAAGGAAAATTCGGGAATTATTTTGCCTCAGCCATGTTTTGACGTGAGCCTTCAGTGAAATACTGTAGTGACATCTTGTACAACATATGTCCACTCAGATTACCCTTCGTTTTCTTGCATCAACAATATTTTATGCGGTTATTATTCGAGTGGTCATTTCCAATTACCGGAGCGTTTGAATTGCAGAACAATCATTCTAATTATGTCGTATTTGCTACACATAAACAAAATAATTCATAATTGTATCATCCGCAACATTAATCCACAGACAGAAATAATTCAAGAGAGATTTTGGTAGAGCTGTAAGTATATACAGTAATTTGAACTGCTTTCTTCGGTGGTTCATCAAGAATGAATGAATGAATCATTACTAGAACGGACCTTAATAGTTGCAAGCCTTCTTTGGGTTTTTTTTTTCGATGTCTTTAATTTGCCAAAATACAGATGTCCAAATTTTGATGTAATCTTTATTTGGTTTAGGCTGTTTCAACGTTGAGCGACAATCTAGCTGTCCAATGTTCTGTCCAATGAACTACGCCCCCCTTTGTGGCTCTGATGGCAAAACATACAGCAACGAGTGCGAGCTCCACGTCACCAACTGTCTGTATGTACACACACACACACACAGAGAGAGAGAGAGAGAGAGAGAGAGAGAGAGAGAGAGAGAGAGAGAGAGAGAGAGAGAGAGAGAGAGAGAGAGAGAGAGAGAGAGAGAGAGAGAGAGAGAGAGAGTTGCTTTTTTTTAAGCTGACTAACTGATTAATCAGAGTTTGACCATTTAATGAAAATTAATTTATCATTGATCGCTGATATGATCAATATTAATGAAGGTTTTTGTATGACTACTAAGTATATAAAACATACATTTTTCAGTCACAAGGTGAATGTGGTCAAAGTGCACCAAGGAAGCTGTGATGGCTCGGATCTGGCGCAACTCCTCAGCGTGTCGCGCTAATGATCTCAACAAGTTTTCTGTAAAATCGTATATTAAAAAGTCTTTGTTAAGTCTCTATTTTCTTGGATTTATCACTAATTTGGCCATAAAAATATCATGAAAATACATATAACTCTCATGATACAGGTTAAGTAGATTTTTACATCCATTTAAATATTTTCTCCTCCATTGCTACTCATAGTAACAAACAAAAAATGAATCTAGATTCGCTTTTCATTCATAGCTTGTATGAAGTACCAAAGAATGCATTTTATTGTTTATTATAACATTTCATTCTACACTTTTTTTCACTTATTTATAGAAAGCGTAAAAGGTCGTAATTGTTAATCAGCACACTACATAAACGGAACAGCCGATTCAACCGTATGCGTTATTTGCTTCAAATCATTCCATATAAGGGAAGTTTGATCGATCACAAATTAGAAATAATCCACACAAGGTCAATCTCGAAAATGAAGAAAAGAAACAAATGAACGGTATAAATATTATTTATCATAGGTGCATAGGTATTTGAGTTTGTAAGAATTTTTTAATGCTTGAATCAATAAGCAGACATTTTCAAACTGGTAGGAACAGGATTCTGTTGCTTTCCGTCTTTCGGGATTTAAAATGAATCACAATCGATTTTCTTTTAATATAGGAGAAATAATTGCATGGTGAGTGTTATTAATTTTTTGTGATAAACCAACAACAGAATTGAAGCATTCTCTATAAATAATAATTTATTTTGAATGTTAAAGTTTGTTGCACTTTATCCCAGAAAATTGAAGACCACCGGAATGCTAAGTTAATCTTTCGCCCTATTTGTATTGATTTTATCCAGTTTCAACCGAATGGCTGAACAACCATCGGTTTTCTTTAGAAATTATACCTTTCGTCATAAATACGAGCATGTAAATAAGAAAACATTCATGGGATAGTTTCAAAGATGTTTAGGTTAAATAAATTGTGAATATTGATACATCTGTCGCTGAGCGGTTTGAAATATAAACACATGTTGTAGATATTTTAAGAGTGATAAGCGTGCGAAAGTCCGGGTCTGTCGTGCAATAAAAGCAAAGACTTGTGCAGATAACAGAACGCAATTTAAACTGCGTCTGCAAACAGTCATGAAAACTGCCTTCATTTTCATCGTCCTTTTCGCTTATGTATGTAAGTATAACTATTAAAACTTTATTGATATACTGGCGGATCTAAAGATCGAGTTTCACAACGGTTCTAAATCTCAAACACATGTACTTTGAAATGGGGACACGTGTCCACTTTGACAAGATGCGATTTTTAAAAACATTATGCCACTTTAAGAAGGATATTTAAAACATAATGTTAGGTCTTTTCTTTAGTTTTTAAAATTGCTGCTCTACTTTTCAAATTAAATATGTCTGACAGATTTCAAATGTAGAATGTCAAAATACCAGGCGACCACACCGCTCCAAATGAAGATGTTGCTGCGTTGTCGCGCCGCTGTAGGAATATTTACGAATATTATACAAAAACTTGCAACAGATGAAATATGTATATTTGTTTGATTTAAAAACTGCAGAAGATATTTTAATCACTAATCTAACATTAATTTAAAGTACTGATTCTTCAAATGTCCTTTCTGGTCGTGTTAGTGTTTGTAGTATATAGGCTTTCTTTTCATATAGTTGCCTAACAAACACAACATACACACACTATAGGGACACACACCATCAAACAGTACCTCGATTGACCATGCTATATTGAAAGCAAATTGGTAAATACAAAAATCTATATACCTTTACATATGTACTTGTTGTTTTACTTATATGTTACAGCGACAATTTTTCCATTGCGTGCAGACGTGTTGTTAACAACACAGATCATTAAATAATTTGATATCCTATAATAGCAATATGAATCCTTGGTAATATTTTTTTCCGTGTAAAAGGATTCTTACTTTGTAAAATTATTAGTACATGTATATATACAACTTACTGCCTTTAATTGCATATCAAATCCAACCAAATCACCCATTATCTATTTTACACGGACGCATTGACTTCCTTTCTACATTTATAACTCAGGTTGTGTGGACCAGTCCACCCACTGTAACATGGTGTGTCCCATGAGCTGGATCCCTCTGTGTGGGTCTGACGGCCACACCTACAGCAATGAGTGTGAACTCAGGGTCACCAACTGTTTGTAAGTACATGTATATACAAGTATACCAACTATAGCTACTCATTAACCCCAATGTAACACACGCATTTTCTGGAAGTTTACTATACACTTTAAATCAGCAACTGTAAGTGCTCTAAACTTTGCAAAGTTCCATGCACTAATAAGTACACTCCTTTTCCAAAAAAAAAAAGTTAAAATCAAAGGTCAGAGAGGGATGAAAAGCACATCGCGAGCATGTTCTCTTACCCTACTTTTTGCAAAGTATTTCCGAAAAAAGTGAATTTAGTCCTATATGAATATGAAAAAGCTTAACTTTACGGTAACCATTGTACATGTATCTGCACTCTTGTTTTAGGCAAAAAAGCAACATAGTGAAGGTTCGATCCGGCACTTGTGATACAGACACAGTTGGATAGGTCAACTTTACCCTTGTTCATGTATCCAAACAAAATGAATTTTAATAAATATTTAACCAAACAATGCTTGTTGAAGGATGTATTCTGCTCATACATAAAAAAAAAAAACCTACATAAACTTTAGGTTTAAACTGAATGCGATCACCTGCAGGAGTACTGAAATTTTTAAGAAGAAGACTTCGTAAATTGTTCGAACTTGTTTCTAATCTTTTTGTTTGTGTTTTATACAAAAAAACTCTGTCCAATTCAAATCACATTTAAAGTCAGCAGTCGGTACCTTTATATACCTGACGCCGTTTAGGCCAAAACAACACACCTACATGTACACTGACCTATGACACTTAAATAATATAACTTATCTACCCGTGCATGAAAACCCTACTTTAAACAATGAATCCCCCGACTGCATGTTTTAAAGAACGTCAAAAAAAATTAATCTGTTAAGCAAAACATGTAGGCAAAATCAAATTTTTGAATGTTATGGCCTATGAGAACAGGATTTTTCTTTGACTGTAGAAAGGCGATAAGGTTCAGAGGTGCGTTTTGGATGAGTTCACCATACAACGCTTTACCATGTGAATACAAACTGTTCGATTCACGACAATATGTTAGTCTCGTTCCTCTGGAGCTGGAGGCTTCACTTGTGATGTTGCACCGAGGAATGACGTAGTTTTCGAAACTCTCTACACCACCGCATGCCGCAAATTGTGTAATGTCACTCTTTCTTCCTAATCCCGTAATTTCATGGTCAAATACTACTAATCCACAGCATTTATCGAACTCTAAAAACTTTGGAATCTCCTCTTGTGCACCAACACTGCAATTTAATTCTTTGGGCTCGTATGTCACTCCCTCTCTCACTGTAAATATTCTTTCTCTTGTATTCTTCTTTTGCATTGTGCACTCCTCTGGTGAGTTCAATTGATTCTTCTTCTCTGGTTTATCATCTGACTCAGACTGTAGGTATACACTCCAGGAGAGAGGGAACTTGCTTTATTCACATGTCAAGGACAATTTTTAAAAAATCATAAAAAAAAAAATCAAAATACATAGCCAACTCTTTTATACTAGTATTTTTTCAGATTGAACACGTTTACATTGGCATATGCTATGGTGTTTTGTAACCTTCTAAACCTGTTATTAAGTTACAGCTCTACATGTATTTATTTACGCACTTTACTTCAAAATTATCAAACTAATGGCTGACCCTGTCTCTTGAGTTAGGTAGGTACAAGTTTGTTTTCTGGGGCTGAATGAAAGTTACTAAAAGACATGTCCTTTGATTTACCATGGAGTGCTTACTTTAAAAAGATAGCTGTGTATATATATATATATATATATATATATATATATATATATATATATATATATATATATATATATATATATATATATATATATATATATATATATAACAAAATGATAGAGAAAGGGTCCATGTGGGAAGAAACCTATGAATCTTGTAAAACTCGAAGAAATAGTCAGTGGTAAATGCACACATCACATAATTTAAATGCTGTGGTCATTTCTAATCCATCTCTGCTTAAATGCATTTCAAGCAATTTTCCTTTTCAGAGGATCTATACTACTATACTAGACTTTGACCCGTGCGTGCGCGGGTTGACATTGCATATCGAACATTTAGAAATAGGTACATCGATACACCTTATTATTGACATTTACATAACAAAGCTATAAGCCTACAATAATGCTATTAATTTCACTACACTTTCCTTAGTTTGAATAACCTAACTGTGTCTCGGGAAAAGCCCCTCCCTTACTTATACCCGTAAAGTAGCAGAAAATTGCAGAATCGCTCTGGAACGATTTTGGAGAAAGTTAATGAATGATGTTGCCTTGAAAATAACAGTCAAATACATCACAACAAACCTTTTTGAGACTGCAAATACCTTTCAACTAAAAATTTTAATCCATAGAATGGAAGAACTCAACACCTTAAGGCTTTTCACCAACGTAATCGTATATTCTTTGTAAAACTGGGTCTGTAGGACATTATTCATTTTTACGATAAAACATATTCTATCTTCACTCTCCTAACAAATATAATGTAACAATTTTGCATGTAATCAAATATTTTTTGTCATCACGAAGATGAAAGTAAGTGCTTAGGTGAAATGTATATTTGTTATTTTATACTTTCTCTCATAAGAAATCATTAATTTACATGAACAAAATATATAGCGAAAGTCTAAAGAAAATTTACCCGTATTTGTATTATCATTTCTGAGTTTATTCAGGCAGATGTGATATTGTGGAAACAAATATAAACTAAAGATCCCGTTAGTGTGAATGTATTGCGCAAGTGCAAGATTGTAAAATCCAAAAAATCCAGGTGATTTCCGGGATTTTTTTTAGGAATTTTCGTTGATTATTAATTAGCGAAGCTTAACTGAGAAAAAATAAAAACAAATTGGTAATCTTCAAGTACCAAAGATGTTTAAAATATATAAAACAAAAGACAGTATTCTTCCGATTTCTCGGTATTAAAGACTAAAAATTCGAGTCTATTATTTTAATATAGTAGTATAGATTAGAATAATAGACTCGAATTTTTGGTCTTTAATACCGAGAAATCGGAAGAATACTGTCTTTTGTTTTATATATTTTAAGCACCAGTAGTACATGAAGATTAACAATTTGTTTTTATTTTTTCTCAGTTAAGCTTCGCTAATTAATAATCAACGAAAATTCCTCAAAAAATCCCGGAAATCACCTGGATTTTTTCGATTTTACAATCTTGCGCTTGCGCAATACATTCACGCTAACGGGATCTTTAGTTTATGTTTCCACATTAACACATCTGCATGAATAAACTCAGAAATGATAATGACAAGTTGCTGTTGACAAGGACTGCAATACGTGGACCATTTGCATGTGTTTCCAACGAGAACGTGAAAGCCTTAAAATTATCACAGATTCCACCGACTCTAGCCCCTGCTTTTAACCACTAAATTTGTACGTTGTATTACGTATATACATGTATATGTATAGTTGACTTTTAATCCCAGAATTTAAAGGGTTCATACTTCTAAAATCATTTGATGTATGATAATGAAGATTGCATGTATAGTATCAGGCATTCGGCGAATTCTACTAATTGCGCACACATTACGCTTCACTCTACTTTGTGACATGTAACTACGTTATGCAGTGACAGCTATACTATAAATGTGTAAATCAATTTCATATTTTGATGCATTTTTCATGAGATTTAAACTTTTATACAGTGACATAATTATTCAATCATCTATTATACACAGTCACATAATTATTTAATCATACTTAAATGCTTTAAATAATTTTAATTGGGAAGTACTCTAGCCTCGCCTTCTATAAAAGTAAAGTTACTATAGTAAGCTACATGTGTATTCGGAAAACAACAAAACATTGCAAATTATGCTATTTGATGCATGTTGTAGTTTCGGCATAACATTACCTTATTTCATAATACTGACAATTTATATCGCAATTTTATTTATGTTAGGAGTGTGAAGATAGAATATGTTTTAGCGTAAAAATGAATAATGTCCTACGGACCCAGTTTTACAAAGAAAATATGTGTACGTTGGTGAAAAGGTGTTGAATTCTTCCATTCTATGGATTAAAATTTTAGTTGAAAGGTATTTGCATTCTCAGAAAGGTTTGTTGTGATGAATTTGACTGTTATTTTTAAGGCAACTTCATTAACTTTCTCCAAAATCGTTCCGGAGCGATTCTGCAATTTTCTGCTACATAACGGAAGGGAGGCATTCTAACTGTGGTGAGAGCCTTTCCCGAGAGACTGATTATTCAAACTAAGGAAAGTGTGAAATTAATAGCTTCATTGTAGGCTTATAGCTTTGTTATGTAAATATCAATAATAAGGTGTGTCGATAATGTCCGATATGCAATGTCAACCCGTGCACGCACGGGCAAAGCCTAGTATATTATAAGCTTTCCAGGGTTTTTGTAAACCTTCAGAATGTAGAACATGTGTATACATGGTGATCATTTGATTTTTGAAAAGTAATAAAATACAATGTAGTGTAAACTCTTAAAGGTATATGTGGCGTATTTTTTCATGCTAAGAACATTTCATTGATTTATTCATATATAGTTAGAAAAAGGTGGATTAAAAATTTTCCTATATCTATACATGTACAGTTTCAATCCACTGTTTTCTCAGACGTCCGTGTCAATGTTGCTCCCGCCCATTTCAAATGTTTTGACTGCAACAAGTGAAATTGACGTACGCTGTATATTTCCAATCTTGCCAGTTAATGTTCCGCGGTCTTAATAATAAATAGATAATATGTTATTTTTAATGGAAGTGCATGTCTCCTTCATTTTGAAAAGGAATAAAACATGAAGTTAAAAACTTCGCCGAGATATGGACTTGACTGGTCAACTGTCAAACGGCAAACGCGTGTGCTAATCATTTTGACGTCATTAAAAAGTTCACAGAATTAAAACGTTTTTGATTCGTTATATAGGTTCATACAAGGAATTATATTTACAAATGTTAATATGACGTTTTGATGTTTTAAAAAAACCCAGATCATTAAGTGATAACAAATGTTAACTAAAAATAAGACTTACCCTTTAGGCCTAACAAGATTTATTCAAACCAAGTAAAAATATCAAATAATTATATAGAACAGAACCAATTATTTCCGGAATATAAGCATTCTGAAACATGCTTGTATTGGGATTGGTGACCGTTCAAACCATAGTGGTGTTTTTGGGGTGTTTTTTTTTTTTGGAGGTTCATGTGACTATATTCTCATCTACCGAGCATAATTCCCTCTATTTCTTACGTAAACTTTAGTTATTCATAGCTCTATAGAAACTAACACGACACGCCCCGTTTATCGATTGGTCGAAACATACAGCGACTGAAACTGACAGGAAATTAACAGGACTGAAATCTACACGCCCCGTTTATCGATCGGTTGAAACCTATACAGCGATCTTCTAAGAAAAATCACGGACTGCTCGAATTTATCATAATGAAATCAGATGTCAGATCTAGACTCAAATTCCCATAGCGGACGATTTGGCTGTTTCTTTTATATAACGTACTGAGGTTCATTAGCAACTAATTTAATTTATTTAACTTACTTTTTACAATCAAAATATTAATTTGTGAAAAGAAAAGTGTACTAGTAAATATAAACAATAAAATGCTTTCTTTGATGATTCATGCGGGTTATGAAAGTGGCAATCATTGCAGAAAAAAAATTACATTACCCGTGTTACAACTTCAAACCGCAAACCAGTCAAAACGTGTGTATTGCCTCAATTGTTTATTTTTAAGAGATCGGCTGTTCATTACATATAGGTCCTCCCTAGCACATTTTCACTGCGTGTTTTTACATAAATATATAACGTAAAAATTATGCTTAATTTGTATCTTCGTTTTTTTCTCTCAAATTTTACCGGGGCCCATAAGTGCACTCGTCCTTTAATAACTACTAGACTTTGACCCGTGCGTGCACGGGTTGACATTGCATGGTTCATCCATTGCATATCGGACATTTACGAAATACATACATCGACACACCGTATTGTTGACATTTACATAACAAAGCAATGCTATTAATTTCACTACACTTTCTGAGTTAGAATAGATCTAATCTAACGTGTCTTAGGAAAGGCCCTCACCATGGACAGTTAGAATGCCTCCCATATTTTAATTTAACAGAAAATTGCAGAATCGCCCCGAAACGATTTTGGAGAAAATTAATGCAGTTGCATTGAAAATAACAGTCAATTGAATCATTATAAACCATTTTGAGAATGTCTGTAAATAGCTTTCATCTAAAAATTTAATCCATATAGTTTAAAAATTCAACACTTTTTCAACAACTTTTTTTTTTATATCTTCACTCTCCTAATAATCTCTCAACCTAAGAAATCATAAATATATATGAGCGGAATATATAGCAATTAAATTTCCAATGAAAATTTACACGTATTTGTATTATCGTTTCTGAGTTTATTAATGCAAATATGATATTGTGGAAACATAAACTAAAGATCCCGTTAGCGTGAATGTATTGCGCACGCGCTAGATTGTAAAATCCAAAAAATCCAGATGATTTCCGGGATTTTTTGAGGAATTTTCACTGATTATTAATTAGCGAAGCTTAATTGAGAAAAAATAAAAACAAATTGGTAATCTTCAAGTACCAATGATGTTTAAAACCTATAAAACAAAAGGCAGTACTCTTCCGATTTATCGGTATTAAAGCCCAAATATTCGAGTCTATTATTTTAATATAGTAGTATAGATACAAGATCCGTAGGAGGATTGGAAACTTCCCTTCCCCATTGTGCGAGTTGATGTTCTCTCTAAAAAGGAACCAATGAGATATCAAATATTTAATTAATGAAAGGAATATCAAGAACGCCTACCTACTTAAAATGTCAGCACCTTCCAATGAATTTAGAGTACAGATAAAGGTGTAAATTGGTTTTGTTGAAAAAACTGCATATATAGTCGTTCCTTAAGGCACAGAAATCAAGTTTTCAACGAGATGGACAGAGAAACTAAGCAGAGCAACCTGGGTTCTCTTACCTCTTTTTCTTCGAAATGGGTTCCATCAAATAGGTCCATTTCTAAAGGAAGACGCCGCGGACTGAACTTGACTGCTAAGTTAACAGCGACCAAACACAAGAGACACGACTGCTACGAGTCCGTCCAACCGGAAGTTGAACAAAATTACGAATCGTTTGAAAGCGTTAAACGAAAGGGCGTTTTGCACGGTCGGTTTCAAGTCTTTGGACATCAGAATGTGGGCAAGGAAACGTTGATATCAAATATACTTCTGAGGGGGTCCAGCGTGAAGAAGGATAATTTAGGTGAGTACAAAGAGAAAAAATACAGTCGAATTTTCCCCGGATAATTTTAAGAAGTGACTACGGTTTTTCGAGGTTTCCCCCTGCTCTTTAGCAACGCAATATTTCATTTAATTTATATTTATAATGACATTAACATGTTATTTTTAATATAATTATTGTTTTATAGGTTATCTAACTATTCACACAAAGGATACTATTATTTCATTGAAAAACATGGAAAAGAAATCAAATACGGTATGCATATTATGGAACAATATGTTTGTTTTTATTGATTTATTTTATACATGTAATAATAATTTTGGGGCAGCTTAAAGAAGAAATATACAATATTAAACTATTAAACTGAAATTTCATGATACGTTATATAACAGATTTTTGCAGTAGTGATTTTTTTAAAAGTTTGTTTTGTGT
The DNA here is from genome assembly GCF_963853765.1 of Magallana gigas. NCBI lineage: Eukaryota > Metazoa > Mollusca > Bivalvia > Ostreida > Ostreidae > Magallana > Magallana gigas. The sequence goes on along the minus strand of NC_088855.1, from coordinate 27,031,558 downwards.
TTTATTAACTTTTAGTTTGTATATTTTGTTTTGGTTGATAAAATTACTACTATTATCAAAGCACGTAAAGAAATGCATCATTTGCAATGAAAATTGAAAACGTTCCTTTTTCTCCCGCACAGAATGATTCCCGTGTAGAATGCGACGGCGCACTAGCTCCGCCACAACAGGATGTTTGCGTGGTGATGTTTTCCCTCATGAACAGGTCCTCCTTTCAGTACGCCAAACGGAAAGTCCAGGACCTGAGGTGTCAACACAACGGAAAAATTGCCATCTTACTCCTTGGGAACAAAGCAGACGCCATCCAGAGTAGAAGAGTACCTAGCAAAGGTACTGTACGCGTTTTCATATACTGGGCATATTTTACAATCTCGGAATGGTTACTTGAGTACTAGTACCTTTACCATCAAAATGTCCGGGTTTTTTTTTTTTAGCAGGTACCACCTACCGAAGATTCTCATGGTTGTTGGGTTTTTCTTAAATTAGTAGTCATTTGAATATGAGTTTTAATTAATAAGCATTTAATTTTACCATGTATAAAAAAATGTCGATTTTTTAAAAGGTTATAACTTTCTTTCCAAACAAATAAAAAAGTTCAACCTCCCCATAAGGGAAACATTGACAGCTCTAAATCGCCCCTAATACAAAAGTAATAATTTTAAATAATATACAGTGAAAATTTATTTTCATTAGAAAGTTATGGATGGTCTCTCTTATATATTAATTGGTTATTAATGGTTACCTGTTAATTTTATTTAAGAAAAGGTATATTTTCAGCATGGATGGACTTTAGTAAACAAACCATGATAATGTGAAGTAGACTAATTATCTGTAACCATCGATATACTTACAGATAATTAGTCTACTTCACATACTTCAAACTATCGATATACTTTGGTTGGTTTTTCGCGTGTAGACTAGACTTACAGGTGGATGCATCGTCGGATACCCACGGGTGATCGCGTCTTTTACTTATCACATGATAAGTAAAAGACGCGATCACCCGTGGGTATCCGACGATGATGTGGATGTGGGTTGCAGTTTGCTCAACAATTATTTATTTTACATTATTTAACTTACATTAAAGAATAATGGATACATTTTCATCATATATATTATTAGACTGTTTTGTAGCAAATCATGCAATCGAACTGGACACGACCAATCAAAAATCAGAGTGTGCTGATGATCAGGCTTTTTTTTTTGTATCATTGTAGAAGCCGGTCTTGTTGCAAGAATCCATGAATGTCAGTACTTGGAGACCGCGGTCATTTATCCGCAGAGCGTTACAACAATCCTGGGTAAACTAATGGACTCTGTTCAAAGCCGCGACCAGGAGGAGACGTCGGTTTTACGTAACATTCAAAGATGTGTGCGACGGTGTTTTCTGCCCCGATGCTTCAAAAGACTGACGCAATGATGACATCATACATCGAATTATTTCGTCTGATATTTTCATCGGAAAATCCATAATGAAAATTGAATTTTGTATCTGAAAATAAAGTTGTTAATAATTGCTAATAAAATCACTATAACATGCGTAAGAGGAATTAGAATTTACTTTATTTAATTTGATAAAAAACTTTTTTTTTCGATACGTGTTTATTAATTATATATTTTATATTCATTTATTAATTTTTATTGGAAAAAACGTCTAGTACACAAGTGATAACTGACACTTAATTACCAACAGGACTATAAGCATGTGTACCTTTAAACACTTTGACTTGATTGCATTATACGTTTTAACAAATATAAGATCTCTTGAGCTCAGTACGCGGACAAGAAGTCACCTTTTGAGTTATATCGACAGAGGATTGAGTTGAGAATATTATTGACCAAATGTTGAGGTTAGTGAGTCCAGAGGTCATTTTATGTGTCCTGTAAATACGGGAGCAGGTGTAACGAAGAAAATTGACTCAGTGTTGTGGCATAGACCACCCCCCCCCCTCCCTCCCCCGCATGCATATTTTTTTTTCCCATCGGGAAAACGGGCCTGGTGTAGACCGCATCCCCGGTCTACACACACACACACACACACACACACACACACACATTAGACAAATACTGCCACATTTAGACAAATACTGTAGAGGCAAATCTTATACGAGATAAAACATAATTTTATGCCGCTATACACTATAGTTATGTTCATGTGTGCGTATACACACATACTTCAACTTCATTATATACATACTTTTACATGAGTGAATACTAATGCACCCTAAATTACTACTAAATTACTATTAATTAAACTATATTACTAAGTTATTTGGTAATTTCGTGAATGAACACGGCGTTAAAAACGTTCATATAAAGTTTAATTCACCAAGGTATTAAACATTAACTACGAATGAGAAGTAGACCGTCCGCTATAGTAAATTTTGCAAATGCTTTTCTGAAATTTAAGATTTTTCTTCAATTAGATTTTCTACCCAATATTGCGGTTCAGAGGTCAAGTATGTTAATCTGAATCTTCAATCATATTTCTCCAATTAACATTTAAATAATGTTTTTAAAAATCAACAGAACCAATAAATTCCTAAAACTAAACTCAATTTGACTTTTTTTTGTTGAAACATTGACATTTTATAAAATCATCAATTTACTCCCATTTATCAGAAAAAGGATATTATATTTCTGCAAGACAGAAGTTTCAGGTGGACTTACTCCTTGTTTTAGATCTTCAAACCTTTGAAAATTCATAATTTCTTAATATAATCATGAGAAGACATATCACAAATATCTAATGAGAGTACTTAATTTTTACCCTGCAAAAAAAATTCTAGAATCAAGAAGCTTAGAAAACAGGAAAATTCGCACCGGTCCCTCAGAGCGGTCCCAAACCGCCGACACCCCACCCCCCCCCCCACCCCTCCATCTCCTTTTACTTCACACCTTATCGCGAATGACTAATTGAAAATTATTCAAACTACATATATATAGTTGCTCTCAGTTGAAAAAAAAAATATTATGCCCCTAATGTGATAATACACTGTAAGAAACTATAAAATAGCATGTACGAGTATCATTTCTACATCTCTCTGTACTATAATAGTTATGATCTCTCTCTCTCTCTCTCTCTCTCTCTCTCTCTCTCTCTCTCTCTCTCTCTCTCTCTCTCTCTCTCTCTCTCTCTCTCTCTCTCTCTCTCTCTCTCTCTCTCTCTCTCTCTCTCTCTCTCTCTTCTATGCCTATTGACAATAAAATAGAAGAAATAAATTAGTTACATAAAATAAAGTTTGATTTCGTGATAGGGAGAGGGGGTCGAATTGTAAACAATACTAGATAATATCCCGCGCAAACGCAGGAATTAACACTTTTAAAACTTTAAGGTATTCGATGTGTAGCGACCACATTTTGTACATAATAAATGAATGATCGATATTCTTCATCGTGATATCAATTTGAAGGTGTTATCAAATAAAAATACTCTACCAAAGGAATTTTCAAAATGTTGATTATAGTCCAACTAATTACACATCGAATTTTGCATTGAAGTCTATGGGCAACGTATGGTTTTTTTTTATAAAGATATTGTAAAAAGTAACTTAAGATTCGTAAAACTCTCTTGGTTAATACATACACAAACTCTCTTTATATTAAAATATGAAATAAAATAAATCATTTTCCGCAGATATTTTGACAAAATTAAAATTTTCTTTTTTTTTTCATCAAGGGGAGATAACTCTTTAAAAAAATTTAAGATGCAAAATGACCGGCTTCTTATATTTGTTGTCATGCAGTCATGTGAATTTTGTTCATTTCACTAAGTCTTTCGTTGTTATCAAGCAATACATATTTAACTAATTTAAACGATTCAAAATTGTTCAATATCCCTTCAGTAATTAATACATTGAATACCTTAAATAAATGTTACAATGCTCCATGTATACGACCTCTATTTTTTTTTTTGTTGCAGCCGGATGAATACCCCCCCCCCCCCCAAAAAAAACTTTTTCATTTTATTTCAAACCAGAAAGTGGCTGTATGGTGCGTCATGTATGGTGCGTCATTTATCTTTTTCTAAATTTTGTTCTTTAGGTCAATAAGCCAAATTTTACTATAACTATTATTACTGTCCCAAAGAAGAATTTCAGAAAAAAGAGTGTAACCTCACCCCGACAAAATTCAAATCCCTTGTTTTCTGCATACATTATCTATTCATACAGACGTAGAATTCTTAATACAATTTGTTTATGTTTCGCAAATTAATTTAATGGTTTACTGCCAATCTGTAGTGGTATGAAAATGTATACAATTTAAAAACGCTAGATAAGTATATACATATTTTTTTAACCAAAGTTGTCAGATCCAATGTTACTGCCCGGTGATTAACTAGACATACAATTTGGCACTTCAATTTCACTGTTTATTTCCTTATCTTCAATTCAATTTTTACATTGTCACAGAAAAGTGGGGGGGGGGACTCCATTTTAATTCAATTTTTTGTATGTAATTTTAAGAAAAATCTTTGCTGCGCAAAAAAGTGGGGGGCGAGGTCCTCCCTGCCCCCCCCCCCGATGCTACGTGCTTGCCACCAAGCGTGGCCACCGCCCAACTCTAACTCTCACCGCCTAACTCTATCGAAAATGGAAGTAGGTTTGTAATTTATTTCTCAATAATTACTCATTAGGTAAAATTCAGTTATAGCTTACGGATATCAACTCACAGGTGTTGAAATACTAAAGGTGTAAGCAATTACTCTGGTGCAGGCATTTCGTAGTTTATTGGCAAAATGTCTTAATTTTTAAGTATAGATAATTCTACGGATATTGTTCGTCAATATTGGTTCAAAAACTAGAATCTCTTCCACGTAGAAGAACTTCCGGTATACTCGTGACGTCAAAATTTTTTCATCAACAAATCGAGGATTCTCGTCAATATTTAGCTGCAGAAGATGTCATATGCATATTTGTTCAAATACATTATAATAGGAGATACAGGTATTTCTTTTGTTGAATCTCTTTAGAAATGGAAGAAACATCTGAAGGTGTTTGATACGTAGTAAGCTTTGTTTTTCTGTGGTGTCATTAATGATGCCATTGATGGTAGGGTTATTGATTTTGGTATCAAAATGGCTGTCACTGAAAAGAAATCGAATAATTAAGTTGTTTAGTCAGTAAGTTGTGTAATTTTAAATGATTGTTTCGGTTTGTTCAATATATACTTATTTAATGTATATCTGTTATGTGTTTGACATAATACTAATTTTGTTTTGCATTGCAAATCGATTTTTTGGTCGATCATGACTCGATGTTTCTGTACTTAATTTGTTCAGAAGATGACGCTTTGATAAATACACATAAAATGTTGCCAATACTATTCATAATAACAGGAAAACTAACATTTATATGCAGATAATTTAGTATATTTTGTGGGAGTGAAAAATGTTTTCCTTTTTCTTTTTTGATTTAAGGAGTGGGAAAGTCATGCCTTCTGCTCCAGTTCACAGACAAAAGGTTTCAACCTGTACATGATTTAACAATAGGTAATTGATTTGTTGATTACAAGTTCCACTGGCAGATGTTCAGTGAGAAATATTGCGTAATCATCATTCGTCATCATTAATGCATGAAGTTAGTACTTATTAAGAATTTAATGAATTTATTTTGGAAAGTAACCACCACATAAAATTTTTTTTATCTGTATTATGTTTAATAGGTGTTGAATTTGGAGCTCGAATGATTACCATAGATGGTAAACAAATCAAATTACAGATCTGGGACACAGTAAGTTTATTTTATGTTGTTCTTTTAATCAGTTATTAAAGTGTAATAGTCTTATAAATTATAGGAGGTTAGAAGTTTGTTGAAGTTTTAGTTAACAATTGGTTTTAGATTTTGCGATTGGTAGTAAATAAATGATCCAATTGTTCAAATATTTGTTGGAAAGAAAGTTTTAAAATTCACAATGTTTTTCTGTTGAATTTGTGATTATGTATCATTCAATCTTCCATTGTTTTTGGTACATGGTTTATTATGATAAAGATAATGGCATGCAGATAAAGGAGCAGGGGGTTGTCAGACACGCTCCACTGATCACTGATAATTGTACAAATCCTTAGGCAATATTCTTGCTTCATAGTAAAACTGTGGATAATGAAATTTAAAAATAAAACTTGATTATATCATCATTGATATTTATATTTGTTTCATCATGCATTAATATAAGCCATTTATATGTTTACTTTCTTTAGGCAGGACAAGAATCTTTTCGGTCAATCACCAGATCTTATTACAGAGGGGCTGCTGGTGCATTGTTGGTGTATGACATCACAAGGTAATGTTTCACGCACAGCGTAAGGAGAATGGGTGGTGGTCAGTGATGGTCCATAGAGTTATCTTTAAAATGTTTAAGGTTCATTAATTCTAAGCATCAAAGTAGTGCTATATCACTAAATATGTTATGTATATTCTTCATTTGTTAAATGTGTATAAACATTGAAATAAAAAACAAAAAAAAATTATGGTGTTTATGGCAAATTTGTCCTGCTGATAAAATGGAAAAAGAAAATGGATTTTTAAAAAGTGTTGAGTATTGCAAATTGAGTTATTGAAACTTAGTGAAAATCCCATTGGCCACTTTAAGGTAGAAGTGCTTCACAAATACCGGTACATCTTTTGTGGAACATTAAAATTAATCCTTGATAGCTTGAAAGAAAACCAATCCTAATACGTAACAGCAGTGTTTGTAGATCTTCTAAATATGGATATTACAGGTATTGATGTGTGTGGGTTTTTTTTTAATGTTACATTATGTAACTCATTAATCTGGCAACTCCTCTCAGGGAGTCTAATTAACTGGCGATTGATTTCAGTGGAGGAAATCTACATCATGTAAATATCAAGTGCTATACAGTAGGCATTTATACATGCTCTTTCTAATTTTAGGCGTGACACATTCAACCATTTAACAACTTGGCTAGAAGATGCTCGTCAACATTCCAACTCAAATATGGTCATCATGTTGATAGGCAACAAAAGGTTAGCAAATTTATTGATATTTTATTTCTTCAAAATGAACTCTAAGACACTCGAACACACTAGCTGGTTGAGATCTTGCTTGGTATCATGAACAGGGCTTACCACGGTACATTAGGAGAGGAGCAGAGTCCTCATTTTAAAAATAAAAATAAATTCTGATACATGTATTAATATCAAACAAATAAATATGAAGTATGATCATCCTAGCCGTTTGATTAAAAATTATGAAAAGAAATAATAAATATATATACACATTAAACAGTGACCTAGAGGCAAGAAGAGACGTGAAAAAAGAGGAGGGGGAGGCTTTTGCCAGGGAACATGGCTTGATCTTCATGGAGACCTCGGCCAAAACAGCAGCAAATGTAGAAGAGGTAATAACATTAATCTTTATAACACATATTTTATGCTGTACAAAAAGATTTACTGATTCTTTTTCTGTTCTTGTTTTGAAAAAATAAAGAAATCTACTGTGGAAGCAGTAGAATTCGTGGTGGCCAAATTTTCGTGGTATTCGTGGGTACCCCTTGCCCACGAATTTACATCCTCAACAAACACTAATTATAAACTAATTATAAAAGATTAAGTTAACCTACTCAAACTGAAAACTGACACATCCACGAAATTACATCCCCACAAATAAGCAAAAAATCCACAATCCACGAAAATTGGCTCCCACGAAATTAAATGATTCAACAGTAAATGGTGCAGTAATGGATGTCATATATTGATGATTTTAACTCTTTTTTTCGTTTAATCAGGCATTTATTAACACAGCCAAAGAAATTTATCAAAAGATTCAAGATGGAGTGTTTGATATAAATAATGAGGTAGGTTCTTTGTTACAACTTTGTGTTTTTTACAAGTAGGCAAGACTGACTGTAAATGTCTTTTATTAGTCACTGTTGACATTTTGACCCTTTCATAAAGTCTTCTGTCATGGCCTTTTACTAAATGAACAGAAACATTCTAGTAAATCAGATTTTTGGGTTAAGATGATTAAGAGGGGTCATCAAAATTAATTCTAATGTTTGCTGATATTCTCATTTAGTTGTCAATGGAGGTTGTATTATTTAAAATCTAAGTGAAGTACACCATGCCTAATGCTATTTCTTTTTTAACGCAGACGGTGAATTGGTATTGCCCCCCCCCCCCCCCCCCCCACCCACAAATCATCATCACATATTCATTTTATGTTGTGTTTGTGATATTGTAGGCCAATGGCATAAAAATCGGACCCCAGCATTCCCCAAGCCCCAGCTTGCCCTCCTCCTCAGGTGGTGGAGCCCAGGGAAGTGGCTGCTGCTAGGGCAAGGAAACTCATTCCTAGGGGATTGGAAAAACACCTTCAGAGAGAAAGGAAATAAAAACAAACTCATATTCTGTTGCAATTGGCGTAGATATATCAGTTTTTTGTAAACCAGTCTTGTACATTCTTGTACTTTCTGTTCCAAGGAAAAACATGGATGTTCGATGGAGTGTGAACTCATTCTGATATTATCATTTGTTAAAAGCTATTTGTTGTGAAATCCGATTTGTGTATATCACCTATTATATTTGAAATAAAATGTGCTGGAAACTGCTGTCAAAAATAAATGAGAGAATTACCATCAAACACATGTATCGTAAGAAATATACACACCATTATAATCCTTCTTATTGGGTTTTAGATAAGGTATGATATTTATTGACTATTTTTTCTCTCTTTAATATTTTTTAACCAAAAAATTTAAAACATGCATTCAATTGGTTTTATTTCATGAACTTGTGTTCATTTTCTTCATAAAACAAAAGAATCTGATTGGTTTTTTGAAACTGTTCACCATCCTACAAGTGTAGCTGTTGGCTACAGGAAAAGGGGGAAAGTATTTGATTGTGACTGAAAGATTGTCTTGATGAAAATGAATGTACTGAATGGATGTGTGCTGAGGATTTTTTTTTTATTTATGGTTGTAAAATGTGGTTTATGTATATAGAATTTATTTTATAGTCTCTAATGATGTATGATTTTTTTTTCTTTACTTAAGAAGTGTCTGTAGAAAATGAAGCTGAGAACCTCCTATATGTGTAAAACAATTTGACAAGCAAATTGCTTTTAATTCAAATCATGCTAACATTTGTGCACTTTACTGACATTGAGAATATATACATTTATTTTCATTTGCTTTCAACTACAGTAGTAATCAGTATTTTTATGCTCTAAAATACATGTGAACCAGACACCACTAGATATTGAACTGGTACTCTGTTGCCTTTTAAAATATTTAAAATCTCTTGATATTAATCTTATTAAATATTCACGAGGTCAGCTATGAAAAAGTTCAGATAAAAATTGTGAGAAAAACTTGACCTTTTCATAAAACCAGCATTTAATAGATATGAATGCATTCATCAATTGAAAAGTACATGAAAAAGTTTGACCTTTTAGAAATCTAATACTAATAGTGTCTATTTATGGTATATAGAACAGTACCAGTGCTAAGTGATGTCTAGTAAGTTGTAGCTTTATAATTATGTCCTCTCTGTTGTATGTCAAGTCAAATCTACTACATGCAAAAGTTAATTAAAGACATGTAAAGAATGTGTGTAGTTTTTTCATTCTTTTTAAAAAAGATTTTCATAGTCAACTTCATATGTTTAGTTGAAATTTCCTGGTTTTGAAGCCTTAGTTGTAGGCAAGATACAAGCAACCTTTTAATATTAAAAGGTAGAATGTGGATTATTTTCAATGGTTGCTTTTGGCAACGGAAAGAATCTGATATATTCAGATGCTAGATGGACATACTATGTCCTTTTAGCCAAGCTAAACACTTATTTTTGGAGACAATTTCAGTGTGTAAAAGCTAAGATGCCTTTTTTACAAAAAAAAAATATGGAGAGTTTTGTAATAGTCACAAAAGGTGGTTTTTAGGATTGGTAAAGATGGAACCAATAATTACTATGATACATCTGCTCAAAAAACTTTACCCAGCTCAAAAAAATCATAACCTCTTCCAGCATCCAAAACCTATGGCTCAGATCTAGCATCAAAGCCTGTAGCTCCAGAACTGTTGCTTCATCAGATTCGGGTTGACAGTCCATGACCCGTAAATCCTAATTTTACGTGGAGCTGTTGAGTGCATCAGCATCACTCCCCCAACATTCAAAACCATGATTAGATTCAGCACTCAAGCATGTCAGTTGTATATATGTAACATAAGACACACCAGCCATGAAGGTTTGGTGAAGATAGGACCAGTAGTAACTTAGATGTGGCTATCAAAGGGTACCTCCTCAAAAAAAATTAACCTGATCCAAAAACCTTCACTTCTTCTAGCATCTGAAAGCCAGAGGTAAAGAATAAGTTCCCCGGATTTTGTCTTGATGAGCTAAAAAATATTGGCATGTCTGTTGATTGTGTTGAAAAGAAGATTTAATAAAAAAAAAAAAAAAAACTCAAAAACAACATTCCTGCTTCTTTTCGTAATTTCATATTGATTAAAGGGGGTGAGGCCCTTCGTTTGAACAATTTTAATATTTTTCGCCAGATATGGTAATATTAGTCTTTACATGAAATCTAAAATGTAAGGTAAGTTTTCAGAAAGCTTGGAAAGATGGCTGGACACTGGTTAATGTCATAAGTAAATTCTCATCAATTTGGTTCAAGTAGGCCTACATGATCAAGAAACATCAATACTGGTTAACACCTTTCAATGACTTTTAATGCAAAAATCCGAAATACTTAACCACAAATAACAAACAGTAATTGCATTCCGTATAATTATCTATTGCACTTTAAAAGTTGCATGTTGACAACAAATTGCAAAGAACATGACTCGATCAAATTCACAGAATATTATCAGTAGAATATATGACTCACATAATAATAAACATAACAATTCTAAATTCATATATCACAGATTTTCTATCTCATTTTATACCCATATAGTAGGGTACATTCTAATGTAAATATACATACATGTGCATGCAATTCACTGAAACATTCACAAGTTCAGAACAGAAACAATACAAAAACATAACCAACATACGAGTTTCGAAATATATTTAAGCAATAAATCCTGATGTGTCTCCAATAGGGTGACAAACACATTATGAAAGGTGATAAGTGACACAATAAGTTATCAATGCAGATAAAAGTACAACATGTTCCAAATATAATCATTGCTTTATCATTTCCCTATTGTACAATATTTGGCAAAATGAATTTTGAAAAATACAGCATAGTTTTTTTTTTTTTAAATTTAAAGATCAAGCATCCAGCTTTAGATCTCATGAATCACTGTGAAATACAGATTATAGAAGCTAATGTCTTAACCAAGCTATTATTCTACAGTCTACTCTGTCCCGAGTTTTTGCTTCCATCACTTTTCGCTTGATATTTCGATAATTATAAATACCTTTGTGCTCAAACTACGTTCATCCAGAAGTATGAAAAATCTCCAGATTATCTGTTTTCAAGCGCCCCCTCTATCGCTTCAGGTTTCAAATTACATCCCAAAATAGAAAGTCTACGGGGATTTTGCATTGCATCCATTAATAAGCCCGAATGATAACGTTGAAAAATTGCGCAAGGTGTCCCGAGCACTTCCGAATATGGATTTCCTATCATAAATCCCTGTAAGAAATTTGTTTTTCGTTCCTGTAAACTGTTTAAGTGAAAAGGGATAATTTGTCGATGAAAATATCTTGGATATTTTCCATTTCATCAATTTCAACTGTATACTTCTTTTACAGGTGTGTGCAATTTTATTAAAAATCATTAAAAAATGAAGGAAGCAATAACTTGGGACAGACTATAGTCAACAAGACTGTAAAAAAAATTGAGAAATTGTAACTTTTTTAAAAGTTTATCTTGAAAGAAAGTCATTGATGTGTCCCATACAATTGCAAAGCTGAACATGACACATTTGAAAATAGGCACCAATGTAAGGTAATATAGGCCCTTTGATTCAAACTCATGGTTGACTTCATTATATTGTCTTTGATTTTGTGCTTTTGTTGTTTGTTTCATGTGCATTTTCTGTTTGTATTTAATGCAGTAATTTGTATATTTAATGTTTCCTTCCTTCTGGCTTTGAGTAAGAAAGTTAAATTTGCCATTGAGACTTGCAAGATGGATGCCTATACAGGTAAGATCAGTACAGCACAAAAGATGTCCTTTGAACTGTGTCTGATATCTTATTATACAGGGGTTGTAGGGATATTGGCAAGGAGAGAGAAATATTAATTGTGCTCAGCTTTAACACAAGTCTAAAGGTTCACCATCCCCGTGACACTGACTGTGACACAATTATTTATTATGGCAATGACCCAAAGAGCAATGTCTAACAAACTGATAATAGGATTACTCCAGTGGAACAATCCGTTGGAACAAAGTGTTCAGTTTCAGCAAAATGAGTACTGTGGAATCATTTAAATTAGTGGGCGCCAATTTTCGTGGATTGCGGGTTTTTTGCTGGATCATGGGGATGTAATTTCGTGGAAGCGTCGGTTTTTAGTTTCAGTAAAAAAAATAACTCTTTTCAAAATATGTTTTCGTGGAGGATTTAAATTCGTGGGAGATGGATATCCACGAATACCACGAAAACTGAGCCACTACGAATTCTAATGATTCCACAGTAATCAGCAAGTTGTAAAATATTGAAATATACTGTTATATGTTCATATATTTCATTAAAAAAATCGAAATATTAATATATTGTATAATTAATATATATCCTTCCAATATTCTCCTTGACATAAAATCCACATGACAATGGAAAATTATAATTGAATTATAATTGAATAAACATTTTTTTCACTTCATAAGCAATACATATACAGCCTAACCAAAGGACCAAAATCCATCGACCGTTAATTGAACAATTTTGGTAGAGACAATGCTGGTCAGAACTTAGTGTTTCTACTATATGTGGTTTCATTAGTGTTCACAGGTATCAATTTTCATAGATTTAGTGAAAAAACACAGTTTCAACATCAGGTAAATTCGTGGTCCCTGATCCTATCAATACAATGTGTTTTCAGACATATTGCATTTCAAAGAACATTTCATATCTTGATAAACTCGACCATGAAAAAAATGGTATAAGATGATAAATTTTATGAAATTACAACATATTCCTAGAGGATGGAAAAGATTTTAATTGAATTATATATCAATGCATGTGCAGCTTTACAACATGATCAATTAAGCCATTCCCTAACACTAAAAGCCTCAACCCAGGGAACACGATTTCTAGGGTTTTGAATTTTTGATAAAGAAGCCTTTGCACTGACATTTTAACCACACATTTTGCCTGGTGGATACCATGGAGTAGAATATATTAGATAATTTTAATAGATTGAATAAATATATTTCCTTAAATAATCAAGAAAAAGACTCAAAAGACAAATATAAAGAGAAGAACAAATTATTTCTTGTTTCCTTCTCAGCAATCTTGTGGACTACATATGACATTAATTTGCACATTACTCAATAAGTGAAGAGTCATTAACACATAATTATCTTCATAAAAACTGACACATCCAGGTATTTATCTAAGCTAACAAACTGATAGAGAAAATTGTCAGAGATCAGACTGAATACTTGTGCTCTTTGCCGTCGACGGTGAGCATGACAATGGAGCGAGTGTCCACCCACACCAGGCGAACCAGCTTCAGCAGGTTGGTCAGGTTTGTGACAGGAATCGGCGAGGTGGCAGTTTGTTTGACACACTTTGTCTGCTGCGATCCAATCCCAAACAGAGATGAGGAGGCGGTCTGTCGGCATCAACAAAATGGCAATTAACTGATTTAAATACCTTACATACAATCATTAAATCAAATCACAATTATATTCAATTAAAATAAAATTAAGGGGGACATAGTCATAACTTGAGATGAATTTTTTTTTTTTTTAAATATTAAAATCTTTTCAATGCCTAACATCGTTAATTAATTGTTTCTAATGCTCAGCCATAACTTGAATATCAAATGTCAGTTAGAAGCAAGACACAGATTCCATAATTTATTGCAATATGTCAGTGAACAGTGACTTGTGTTGCCATGATTTTTCAAAAGTATAAATGGCTCAATAGACAAGAGGCCAATTGGCCTTAACGGTCACCTGAGTAGCATATAACCCATACACAAACTTGTCGAGGAGTCTCATATATGCATTTGATTAATTCGGTTTCATTCTGGAGTATAAAAATTATAAATTTGTAATAATGACCACCTTCTTGCCTGGAATCTTTCAAAAAGAACTGTGAAACCTATAATTTTGGCAAAAAACATAAAGATCTGGTCTACAAAATCATGAATTCAGTTTTCCTTTCAGGTGTCTAGGGGTAAAGAAGATAATTTTTTACCGTTATATGCATTAACACCTATACATCCATTACCAGCATATACAAAATATGTTACAAAAATTATGGCTTATATCTTGTTTACATAATGAGGAATTGTGAGCACTGTAACTTGAACCTGAGTAACCTCAGGCAACTGACATTCAAATTTCAGCTTATTATTAGAATTACCATAAAGAAGCATAGTAATTATTTTTAAAAAATGATTAAAATTTGAAAATTTAAGCTTAAATCATGACCATGACCAATTTTTTTTTAAGGATTCAGATTACCTGCCAAAATTTCAGACGACTGTCAACATGGGAATATGTCACCAGGAACTTTCCGTCTGCCGACACAGATACGGCAATCACTGGACCTGCATGAGCTTGAATCATCTGAAATTAAACATTATTTCCCATATACCGGTAGTTATTCAAAAACAGAATAATGGTATTTATATCACGGTTCTCCATTACTTTATAGCAGGAAATAAACTCGCGGAGTTAATTTTCGTTATATTCGCTGAAATAAAAATTCCGCGAATTTAACATCTAGTGAATAATTATTTGAGTATAATAATGATGAAGATATAAGATTTACGAAATCAGTTACACACTGCACAAAATATGTTTCCATTTTAATGGCATAACAGTATAATTGCATGACCCCCCTGAATATAATAATTATTTTGTTGATAAAAAATAATGGTATTAAGCGGTCTATCATAATAACGACCATGGCTATATTGTAACTAACTGGAAAATTGCATGATCCACCAACAGACTTTCGATTAGCTGACATGCTTTCATTTTAGGTTTTTTTTCCCCCTCTACTTCCAGTTTTGATTAAATCTAACAAGACATACATGAGACGATTTTTTTTTTTATAATAATTTGTTCAAATAGCAAATAGAATAATCAAATAACCTACAAGAATTGTCCAAAACCTTTCTTTATTCAGTACATTCTTCCTATTACATAAACTTTAAAGAAGTGAAAAGCTGTCAATGTGACACCAAACTGGGTTTTCTTTTCTATGAACTGTATCAATTATCCATGTCAACCCTGAATTGATAAACACTATACCTACCATATCCAGTGAAATGGAGTACCCTATATGCAATATTCTGCCAAAAAATGAGTTCAAAGTTCAAAAGCTGGTATTTTTTTCATAAATTATCAGAAATCAAAATCCTAGCAATATACACACCTCTGATATATGTACAATTGATCTGCAAAAGAACAACTTGCTATCTTAAAAACTGTAGGAGGATTTATCCGTACAATGAGGGTACCCTATATGCAATATTTTGCCAAAAAATGACTAAGTTCAAAAGCTGGTATTTTTTTCATAAATAATCAGAAATCAAAATCCTAGCAATATGCACACCTCTGATATATGTACAATTGATCTGCAAAAGAACAACTTGCTATCTTGAAAACTGTAGGAGGAGTTATCCGTACAATGAGAGTACCCTTTTGGCAGCCGCCCACCCACCCGCCCACCATTTTAATAACTGGATTTTTTCGTTGGAAAACCCAGTTAAAAAGAACTGCAGAGATCAAACATGACACTGGACAGGTACCCAAGCCACGTGCGGTAATTCGTGACTTAATTCTGTCTGCACACTACTATCGGTAAATTTCAAAGTGATTAGGGTCTCAGAGTGTTTATACAAGCTCCTTATGAGTGTCTGGCACAAGAAAAAGTGTGAAACGCAATTGACAGAAGCAATCTCTCCATTATAGAAGTAAGGTGCACTTAAAGAAACTGTTATATTAACCAAACAATAATTATGAATTGGTATTACACAAACGGTGTTTTTATCAAAAAGAATTTCATTTAAATAGATATCACTTAATTGTTTTTCAACAAAATATATTTTGAAAATAAAACCTAGATAAATAATTTCTTTTTCGCTGTGAGTTATTTTACATGTACCATGTACCAATAATTATGATCAGGTTTGAATTTTGTTTAACAAATTTTGTTGTCCATGTACTGCGATTTGCTGCAAAATGGGAAAATCGCAATCTTTTCCGACCGCGATTTCAACCTGCTATACAGTATTGAAAATTTTGTAAGGAAGAGCACTTCTTATGGGTGCCCTTTCCTTGTTTTACATGTTACCTCGGCTTTTATATTTCAAAACTACATTACGAGGAGGTTATTCTGCAACATTCACTATAACAAGAATTTTATTTCTATTCTACTAACAGCTCATTATTTCCACCTATCGATTCTCCTATAGAGAGACATTCTTTCACCAAAGTTACAGATTTTCTGGACTAATTTTTTCTTTATGTATTCCTTTGTAAAAATTTGACCCCCCCCCCCCCCCCACAATATTATGGCCCCACCATACCCCTGGTGATCATGATTTGAACATCAAACTTAATCTACTTTACCTGAGGATATGCTTCCACACAAGTGACAGCTTTTTAAGCTGTATGATTTTGAGAAGATTTTAAACAAATTTTCTCCATATATTTGTTGTAATAATTTGAACCCCCCCCCCCTTATTATGGCCCTACCTTACCCCCAGGGATCATGATTTTTAACACATTCGAATCTACACCTCCTGAAGATGCTCGCGCTAACATCTGTGCCAACGAGAGATATTAATATAAGTTGTAGAACTTGCTTATCAATCACTGTAAAATGAATAAAGTTCAGTTCAGTTTAATAAGTATCTGTTTGAAATTTGATAAAAATATTTGAACAGTATCTTAGAAATTAGACTAAATTTAGGTCCAAGTCAAGCAATTAAAGCAAAGTTGAATTGCTCTCACACTTATGAATCTTTGTTTGAAGTTTGATAAACAAAAATCTTAAAGAGTGTTGTGAAACTAAGATACAATGTAAATACAAAATAAGAACTAGTTAAATCTTTTTGATGGTCACATGTAACATTAATAGTACAAAACTATAATAAAGTCAAATTTCTTTCAACCATATGTATCTTTCCTTGAAGTTTGATGAAAAAATCTCTTTTTAGAAACTGCATGATGTAACCACTGAGCTAAATGCAACGTGTTGTGGAAAGACCGTAGACTGAAGGATGTCATGCAGACAGATTTACAACAAACACTTCACACAGAAGACTGTTAACAACCAACAGGAAGCACTGTATTATACAGTCATGCAAATTATTATCATCCAATCTTAATAAGAGGAAAAATAGGATCTTCAAAAACATTTAAGGTCAGACACGACCTACTTCCATTTTTTCTATTTTTTCCTATCTCCACAATATGAAGATTTCCACTTCGTAATTTCATAGTCATAGTTTTATGTTATATGATTCTTTTTTTTATTCAGATATAAAGTGTTCAATTGAAAATGTATAGTATGACATTAAAATGCATTTTGCATGCTATTTTAAGGAAAATTCAAAATATTCTAGCTCTAAAACGAGCTTGGTAATGTACACTGAATTTTTGGGAATTAACAGGTCTAATTAAGGAATGAATTCAATATTTATTAGTTTTATACAAAATGGTTTGGGGCAGTTTATGCTTTATAAATAAACGTAAACTGTTCCAAACCATTTTATATTGTATAAAACTAATAAATATTGAATTCATTCCTTAAAATTTTATTTTTTTGTTATCAATTGTTGATAAAAACAGTCATTTGATCTATAAAATGACATCGAATTGTACAAAATTCAATCGTAACGTCAGGCGGATTGATACTTTTTAGACGTTAGTCTTACTATGACGTAGGCAACATTCTTTATATGATATAAAATAAATTTTTCAACCAATCAGAAAACGTGTTACAACCAGAATTAAATTATATGTTAATAAATAAGAAATAAAATATCAAGGAATGAAGGAATAAGGAATCATTCTTTGAGTATTATGAGGTGATAATTTCGTTTGGGGCATGATCAAATAACTGCCCAAAGGACTTTATGATAGATTTGATCATGCTGAAATTATTACCTTATAATATTAAAAGAATGATTCCTTATTACATGTACTTATATTTATATAATTTTCAGCAGTTGTACGATTAAATATTATAATATTAATTATGCAAACCAGCTTGTGTTCCCAACAATACATCTTTTAAATTTATTGGACTGTATAGTACAAAATCGATTCGTATTTTGTTCTAGACAACGACACTGGAAAATGTAAATATTGATATATAATAAACTTTACATATGTCAAATAACCAAAAATTTTAAGCATTATCGGGATTCGAACTCAGGATGCATGGATCACAAGCCTGACACTTTATCCACTCCGCTATGGAGTAAGCTACATGTTGCTGTTGATAAAAACCTATCAATAAAACAAAAGGTTGTTTCAATGAGAGGTCAGCCATTTTGTGATGATGTGTTATTCAACATTAATGAAAAATTGAATTTTATTAAGTAATAAGATTATATTTTCTTCCAATTTAAAACATCTGTTTTATTGTTTTTGTTGCAGACAATTCTAAGTAGACATCAGCCCCATGAAACACAATAGCAGCCAGACAGACAAACAACCACGAAGAGAACGTAGGATAGGCGAGCCAAACAACATATTAAGAAACAAACTCTTGTTTCACATGAAAGTCTTTGTAAAGTCTTTCTGTAAACAAAATCTCACAGAACATAATAAACCATTACAAAGAATGTGGAAAGTGATTATTTTGGCATATTCATTCTACGCCATCAAAAGTAGTACAATACTGTAAATAAATTTTACGAGTCAGAGTACTTAATTCAGTTGTTTTGTATCAAATATAAAATCGTGATCACCAATTTTTTGATAAAATTTCCTATTAATAATTCAAAACTGTCTGAAAAATAAAAGCAAGATTTTAAAGTCAACGAGTTTGCTTCTCACTATTCTATGCGTAAATTTATTCTTCCCGTTTAATTAGGAATCTCCAATAGAATATATTGCCAGGGTTATTAACCCTAACTACCGGTGCATTTGCCAAACATATAATTTAATGCATTATGACATGAGCAACAAGAAAATATAAGGTGTTGCTCAACATTTTAGGATAAATGAGAAAATAATGGAAAGTGGGAGCACCGGTCCAAAATATCAGTCAAAGAATATCAACATGGGTATAATGAAATACCGGTATATTTTAAAGCTGAACATTGCTCGTAAATAGGCACCGTCACACAGGTACCTGGTATATAAGCCCTTCGATTCCGTTACACCCGATTGCTCATCTTAAACTCATGGCTGACTTGTAGTGCTTTTTCTGTTGTCTTTGGATTTTTATGCATTAAATTCATATTTCATGTGCATATTATGTTTGTAAATAATGCATTGACCAGTCAACTTGACGTTAGTACTCTCCTGGTTTGAGAAAAGTATGTAAAACTTGATAATTTCATTGCGACCCGGTAACAAGGGGAGGCAAGATGTACATCCCCACAGGTGAGATCTCTAGAGCGAAATACTTTAAACTTTTAAGAGATCTGTGGCGTATTATGGGTTGTAGGGAAAGCAGTACTGAAAGAGAAATATGGTGGACAGTGCCTATTTACGAACAGTGTTCAGCTTTAAGGTCAAGATCTAGTAAATGATTCCAGAGTGTCTTTTTGGTGCTAGAACCATTATGACATCATAATTGATTTGATGAATCTTTTCCCGTATTTCACGGCTTTAAACGAATTATGTAGAAAATAAACAATATTTTGAAATTCTTTATTTAATCACGGGAAAAGTAATTCCGGTACCTATGTTCAATTTGACATCATTTTAAAGAGGAGGTCAAGAGCTTGTTTAATGTCGTTTTTGGAGAGACTGTGGGCAATCTAGATATATTTTATTAGTCAAAAATGGACAAAACTCTGAGATTAGTTACTTTTGTCCTTCAATTTCATAGAAAATGGTTGTTTAAAAAATGATTTTTCAACGTGTTTATCAACAATTTAAGCCCCGGTACATCCTATGAAACAAAGATATTGTTATGAAACATCATTAACAGAATTTATATCTTGATTTTCATAAACCTGTAGGCACCTTTCATTTACTAGATCTTGACCTTAAGCATTTCGTGAAAACATGGAGTGGAGATTTGTGGATCCATTTTTATGTATAATGACAAACAATCAATTTGTTTGTTTGTGATTGAATAGTACCCAAAATATTAACAAAAAATAAGCCAAGATGAATATCAGTTATTCAACAGATTAAGACCAATAAAGTTACACCAATGCCCAAAAATTTAGGTAGATGCTCCTTTGCATTTAATAACTATATATTCAAGTTATCTGCTAGTTGCTCAGGAGGAGAAGATTTACATTTTATGAGAATTGCTGCATCTTTACTTAATAACTAATCAAGCTCTGCCCTGAACCGCGCCCATGAGGCTATCATCTGAAATTTCATTCCCATCATCCTGAGAAATAGACCGGCTTGGTTGTTTTTTCTATCCCAGGTTAAAAAAATTACCAGTAAACTGCTGGTAAAGGCCTCATTTTGATAGCTAGAGTACTAGAAAAGAATGAATGCATCCTAACAATATTACAAAATGATGAAACCCAGTCTTTACACTAGAACCTCTAGCTGGCCTTGGGGTCATAAAATTCACAATTTTAATAGAATCCTCTTTGCTTTTCATATCTATAGTCAAATATCTGCCCCCGATTTCAACCAATTTTTAAATAGTATCGTATAAAAATAAAATCCTCACAAATCATTGTATAGAGGATGCCTATAACTTTAATCTTGATTTTAGTCATCATTGCTCATTCGCTGTTTATCTATGACGTCACCTAAATGACCCAATTCCTGCAAATTTGCAAACAAATGGAAATATTCTCATTTTTGCTCTATATTTTGCATTCGGAAGTATCGAGCGCAGGTCTACTCAAGTACGATTTTAACATATGTTTCTCTTTAGATCGTTATGCACATTATACTAAAAAATGGTACTTGAGCAAGCCTGTGCTCGATGTTTCCCAGTCGAAAAACAATCCGAAAACACCCATATTTTGCTACAAAACATCAATTTATCAAAATGATGCAATATTCATGACGTCATTTCTACTTTATGACGTCACTGTGGTGATAAACTTTTAAACCTTTATTTCCAATATGCTTTTAACTATCTTTCACCTTATTTTTAAAGCTCTTTCTAAAACTTTGATTTTGGGGGCAAAATATGCATAAAACCGCAAATACCCCGGTAGTCCTTTAATCAAGAGGTTAAGGTCCTGAAATTAACAAATCATATTCCTCTTCTCTAACAAATGCGTCATCCCTATTTTAGTCACAACTGGCCAAGTTGTGTTTGTGAGGAATCTCTGAATGTTTAAATGTTAACAGACACTGAGAAAGGGAAGCAACTGACAAGCAGTGATTGAATAGGTGACATAAGCAGTACCTGGGCCTTAAAGGGGCATGGTCACGATTTTGGTCAAATTTTATTTTTATGTTTTTATTATTTACAATGCTTTAGAATACATTTCAACTGATCAAATAAAATTTGAGAGTCATTTGTAGAGTTATAAGCAAGATACATGGCTCACAATTCTTTGTCATGTAAACAAGGCTCGTGCCCTTTTTTTGTTTACATAGGTTCAATATACCAGTCAAACATCTTTTTCTAGCTTATTTCTCTGTCTTTTTTTTGATTTATTCTAAGCATAGATAAACAGTTCCTAACGTTTAAAACATTCGTTTTAGGTTTAAAACTGAAATTTTTACTTCAACGTTCAAAATGTAAACAAACGCTTTGTTTACATAGCGAAGAATTTCAAGCTCTGTAACTCGCTTATAACTCAACAAATGACAATCAAATTTCGGTTGCCCATTAAAAAAACCTTTCTGAAGCTTTGTAAACATTAAAATCGGAAAAATAATTTTTGACCAAAATCGTGACCATGCCCCTTTAAAAGATGTAAAATTTCAATTACAAGTATAGAGCATTAAAAGAAAGTGACGCATATCAAAGGTAAGGATGAGAATAGGTCACTTGAGAGGTAGTATACAAGCATAAGAAAGAATGAAACACATGGTAAATGTAAGGATAGGTCTTTTGATATTGATCCCTGCTGTTACAAGTAGGACATACCTGACACTTGGAATGCTGCTTTAGATCATAAAATGCCAGGCCCCCATTCTTGGCCCCAACCCAGATCCTCTTTGTGACTGGACACATACACACCATGCTGAATCTAATATAGAAATATTCCCTTTTTATGCAAATCTTTACACAAAAACTCATTCATATTCATTAAAATTTACTATTTTTTAATGGATTTTGTTTTTAAGATATTTAGATTTTCATTAAAACTTCAATTTCAAATAACATTATAGAATGACATGATAGCTGAATAATTGGCCACAAATTTACGTATCATTGAAAATGTGCATGATTTCCACTAAATCCCCCAAAATAGATACCCACGCATAATATTGAAACCACATACAGTACACATAGTCTGATGCACTTTCTGGAGAATATAATCATTAATGGGAGGGACTGTGTAGATTCACTGAAATGGGAGAGGCCTGGTTGGGTGACTCACCGACATATTGTGGGGAAAAGTTCCTGCAGTCCTTTGGTCTTTAGTTGGTTTATGTCCAAACAGTGTATAGTCACATCCATTGCCTAAAAGTATTGCATAGGAAATTTTGTATTCATTGAACAAATTAATTTGATTTGGCAATACCTTAGTTTTAATGCAATTCTATAGTTTTACATTGTGCAACATGTATTACAGTGCACATGTACCCAGTATGTGTTTTCTTTTGTCTATGATGTGAAATGTATGTTGTATTTTCAATCAAAATTAGTCACTGTACAGAAAATAAACCTGCAAAAACTCATGATTTACAATTTTATCCCCTCCCCACATAATTAAGGGTATAAGTCTTATACATTGTACTGCTTTCAGTTTATAAACTGAAAAATAAAAGCAAATAACCTTCTGAAAAAAAAAGGTTACAATTTTTTCCCATAATCTTTGCTGTAAAAAAATGACTGCAATTTCATACAGTTATCATGTCGTTAAAACATATTAACTTTAAGTTGAAGCATTAATTCCTGGACAACTGTAAACAGGTTTTTTTTTAATTAACATAACCCATATCATCCTTTGTTTTCGCAGTAATAGGTTGTTCATTTCAAAACTTTTGCAGCATGTAAAATCATCTTCCATGATGGAGGCGTATCAATTTACAAGACAGTCTTAAATCATATCTATATGTATGGACAGATGTCAACATACCTCCACCAAATGGTCAGCGACATCACTGGGCATCTTCTCCACCAGTAGCTCCACCGTTTTGAGAATTTCTAGCTTGCCCCTGACCAGCACGGAGTTAATTATCTGAGAGTGCTGAGCCTGCGCTGTCTGGGCGATGGCATTAAAGCGTGCCACTTCCTTGGCCATGGTGATGATAAACGCCGGGGGTCGGGCCGTGGCAATGAGAGACAGGGCATGTCTGGCTGTTCGACAAGCATCAGCAATAGGGGTCAGGGGTAGACCATAAGTCATGCTGTTATAATGATATTTTAAGCTATAAACTTCTATCATGTAGGGAAAAGTTCCATATATTTTAGCTTTGAAATTTGTACATTTTCTAATAACAAAAAACATGGCTAAATAGCTATGATCTTAATTTCACGAATACAGTTTGCATATTTATCATAATTTCTCTTGTACCAGGAAAAACATAAAATTATGTTTTTATCATAAAAAAATTGCTGAATTTTTTTTTATTATTAATATTCACATAGAAACTCTCACAGGGATATTACTCAAAAGTGTATAAAACTGGAAGACAGAGTATGTTTGTACAAAGAGAGATAACTCATCTATTAAACTGATTTAGAATTTGGAATTGTCTCCAGTTACCTTGGCACTAGACGATCAGAATCTATACAAAGCTCCAACAGTCCAAGTAATACAGCAGAAACTTCGACATATGGTTCCCAAACTGTGAAGCCTCTTCCAATCAAATCAATCGCAGCTCGACGAATGGGAGAGTATGCAGGTAATTTCCTGCTTGGAGGTTGTTGTAAGAGGAATGTCAAAGCTTTACCTGAATTTAAAAATGATCAAAACTGTTTTAAGATTCTTATTGTTTCCGTTGATATTTTCCTAGGCATTTTTCTAAAGACAAGGATGAGAAACACAGTTGAGAACATTGCACTGATCACGTTTGCAATGATTTTCATAACAGATGTTCATTAATAATGTGGAGACTTAAAAAAAAAGAAATTCTGAAGAATTTAAATTACTGGTATGTCTGGCTAAGGAATAGTTCTGAAGAGTGAATCCCTCTTGAGCCGACTTTTTGTTCTTCTTGAGTTCCTCTAACTTCCGTCGACTTGGCTCTATCTCGTGTCCAAACTCAGCACCTATCACTCCAAGCATCACAATGGCTGTGGCTTGTTTCTTTCTACTTTCAAATGATGATGAAGCTTTCTGAAGGGGGATATCTAAATAAAACAAATATTTCATTTTTATTATATACGGTATCATTCTTTTCTTAGTTGATAAAGTATTTGAAATAAAGTATTTTTCAATGTACAGGGGACAATTTCATATAATTAGGCTTTGTAAGTACATAAAAACGTACTGGCTATTAAAGATGTAATGAATTTCTGACAAAATCTTAAAATTCTTTTGCTGAATCATTATCACTAAAGCAACCTTTTTATAAATGACAATCAGGATTATGAGCCTCAACTTATTATAGTACACATACCTGTGCATACATCTGTGAAGTTCATTTACACTTGAATAAATAATAGTATATTTACCATTGATCATGGGATCTTCCTCCTCGTCATCTTCATCCCCTTCCTCGTTCTTCTGCAGAGACTCGGCATTCATCAGGCTGAGCTGGGGGTCTACGTAGGTGGGCAGGAAGGGAGACCATTGGTCCAGTATCTCCTTCCTCCCCTCAGGACCGATTCTTCTCAGTTCTGCCAACAGCAGAGCTTGGGCAGCTTCACGGATCTGCCAAGGGAAAATCATTATTGGATTTCTCATTTATGAAATTACCCCCCATTACTTAAGTTTAGTTATTCCATTGTATCTTCCTAGAAACTAAGCTTACTTTTCTCTTATATTTTTCCTGTACAAAGAAACACTTTGGTCTTATTTTATTGGGCTTATTAAATACTTAGCAATGAAATGTAACAACATTACCAGTATGATATACATGTCTGCTCAAATACTATTTTTTATAGCTTACAATAATACCGGTATGCATGTGTAACTGTAAAGTAAAAATTCTTTGACAACATTTTACTTTCTACAGTTGATGAAACTGTACAAAACTCACTTCCAAACACCTGTCCTGCCATCTCCTGGCCAACATCTCAAGTTGGGGCGCCTTCAGGTATTCAGACCCCACCATTTCTGGCAGTAAGACGCAGTGAAGTGCCGCCTTCAGACTCCACCCCTGCTTTATCTGTGACTGCTGCATCATGATGGCGTCTGTCTCATCATCACTAGTTCCTGGACTGTCCATGGATTCCGACACCACCAACCCAAGGTTACCTGTGTATCTTTTTCTACTCCTACAGAAAACAACAACACTAATTCAACCAGATTCTTCAGATAACCCACCCTCAACTTCTCTACATTGATGTTTCTTAACTGATACCTGAACATTCATACAAAAACCTTTAAAGTTATGATATAAACCTTCAAATTTCACTCCAAAACATTTCATTACAACCAAAATTCCAAAACCTCGAAATTGTAATCAGTAACCCATCGTCTCTCAAGCCACAGTCCTGATTCCACATTGCTCTCTTCTACCAGTGGCTGCTTAATCATATAAAGTATCATAAAGCTGAATATACCTGTGTAATATGTTACATCATGTTTTAACTTGATTTTACATACAATGCACTGTTACCGCATCAGCAGTAAACAACATGTTATATGTAAACTGCATTTGGATGATAAGAGGTCACATTAAAGGTCAGTCCCTGTCTATGCTTTATTCGCTT
This sequence comes from Magallana gigas, assembly GCF_963853765.1. Classification (NCBI taxonomy): domain Eukaryota; kingdom Metazoa; phylum Mollusca; class Bivalvia; order Ostreida; family Ostreidae; genus Magallana; species Magallana gigas. The sequence goes on along the minus strand of NC_088855.1, from coordinate 27,005,298 downwards.
TGGTCAATATATCAATGAACTACAAGATATTTTTGTCTCATGCAACCCCGGCCAAATGGCAGAGGATCTTAAATATGGGCCAAGGTTGGGACAATGCCCGCAACCAAAATCTGCATCAAAATCTTCGTAACCAAAACCATAATTTTGCATCCAAAATTCTCTATCACTACAATCAAAACCCACAAACTACAACCAACACATTACAACCAAACATATCATATGCAAAATATAAAACACCTACATAAAATGTGACAGAAAAATATTACCTATTTCTTTTTTTCTTTATCTTGTCTGTTACAAAGGTAGCATGACTCATACTCATTAGAGTGTTGGCTGTTGAGATAATAGACAGCAAATGATTGGTTGTCACAGCACTGGAAATCTGCCAACGGGCCTTTGATGAGAACGCCTTCATTTCGTCCTGTACTGCGGTGGGCCTTCTCTCTGGTATTACTCGCTTGTTGCCAGGGTCACTGTCCTGGTCGCTATCGGTGTAGTCTGACTGAGCCAGACCATGTCTCTGGGCCAGGTTCACAGATTTGTCAAACTGACCACTAGAGGCCGACCGAGCCTGCTGCATCAGGGTGACTTTAGCAGGCGTACGCATCACCTCTTTTGGCATTTTACCCGTGGATTCCTCCTGGCAGAACAACTTGTGCCAGCCAGGTAGCATCAAAGACATGTGACCTGTGCGTGAAATCAGTCCAAAAGACATTGGGCACCTGGGCTGCAACAATCCCAGCTTGTTCATACAGAGTTTATCAAGGTCTGGGTCCAGGCCCCAAGCGTGTAGGCAGGACAAGAAGAGCTGAGCAATGTCCAGGGTTAGGCTCCTGTCTGAGTAGGTAACAGATTTATGGCTGGGGGAGGAAGTGTGGGCGGGGGATCCCCCATGTGAACTGGATTCCGAGCGAGAGGGACTCTTCTGTCCTCCAGCTACAATATCTGCCTTCTCCTTCATCTTAAACATCATACCTAAAAACAAATCAATCATTACCTATTAAAGCTTTAATTCTGCATTTATCAGGCATTGCTCTGTTATATTAGCATTTCATATCTGATTCAATAATATTTAAGACTTTAAAGTACAGACTTAAATTTCAATTGCTATAATTTTGAGGGTCTTGTCAATGCAAATATTTCCTGCACAGAATCAGTTCTTAAATGTACCATATCTTGTTTTAGATTATGGACAAAAGCCCAAAATAAAATCATTAAATCACAGTTCATGGTCTCCATATAACACAATCATGACTTGATTTAGTTTATGAATATTCTAAACATTTATATGTAGTGTTAGTTCCACTATTTACAATAAATGTGGATGTAAAACAATCTCTTACTGTGCATTCCACCATGGTCTGACTGGTCAGTGTATGGTAGGTATCCCTTGGCCTCCAACTCTCCCGGTGACATTGTGGAATATTCTTCTGTCAATAGCTGGACTGAATGTACAAATATAGCATATAATCAACCATAGATTCCTTAGAAATATTTAGTTATCAAGATGAATCATACACTAAATCACATCAATGATAATCATAAAGATTGTTGAACAGCATGCTTTTTTCCAACTAACCAATCAGGGACTCTGTATCAAAAAACAGAATGTGGATGTCTGGGTCCTTCAGATTGGCTCTGATGCCCTGAATGAACATTGGATAAGTCTGTTGTTTCAAGAAGTCACTCCTGTGTGTAGATGCTTGGTGGCTGGTCCCACTCTGAATCTGTAATTTCTGCTGAGCAAGGTTTTTAAATGTTGCCAGGTTGCGGCGTTTGAGTGCCTGGGTGAGGGTGATATTTGGGTTAACAAGGCTCTCCATGGGCGTAGCATTTTCATCACAGTTATTTAGAATTTCCTCTGCTGTTATTCCATGTACAACTCTGTCCAGGTGACCTATAAGTATTAATATACATACATTTGTGCATGTCCTACATTAAAAAATATTACTCTTGGGAAGGAATGGAACATTTAAAATGATAAGATTAAAAAAGGTACAGTATGTATATGATGTGGTTCCCTTTTTAAATTCTCAAAATCTATAACATTTGCAATAAATAAACTGCTTCAATTGTTATAAAACTTTAAAACTGTAAAACCCTAGCTGCTCTTGAATCTACACCAGATTACATGATCATACTTTTACTGATTGAGTTTATTCTGTTTTACCTACATGTAACACAACATGATTCTTCAAATGTCTTGGCCTATTCTGTGAGACATTTGTAGATAAATGACACAAAGTTTGGACTGATGAAATATGTTCTTTACCTGTTTCCATCTGCCAGACATACACAGTGCCATCAGAGCAGCTGACTACCATGAAGTCGTCCAGTGGTCGCCACTTAATGGTCTGTACAGGAAACAGGTGCCTCCCTGCAAGCATTATACACTTCCTCTCCCTCAGACTCAGCAGGGTGACTGAATGGTCACTGGCCACTGAACACACACATGGCAGAATTCTAGACTATACAAGTAGGGAGGAAAAAATCAAAATTAGTAACTTTTTTTCCAAAACAGTTTTTGAAAGTAGGTTGACTAAAGGGAAAAAATTAAGAGACAATATTCTCTGAATACTTCACTGCATTTATTATGCACTAAATTCAGTTTGATAACAGTTTGATGAAACTTGCATTGCAATTGTTTGGTGGGCACAGTAACTGAGTTATCTCCCCTCCATGGACAGTGAAAGTATGGAGTTTACAGCCAGTGTAGATATCCCAGAGCATGACGGAGAAGTCTGCCCCGCCCGACAGTAGGTGCTGGGGCTCATAGCGAGTGCTCTCATTGAACGGGTACAGCAGACTGGTCACACGGCCATGATGTCCATGTAGAATCTTTATTGGAACATCTAGATGCAATGAAAAGACAGTATACTATAAAGTTATAAACATACATGGCCATACTTTAAAAATAAAAAAAACCATGTTTTAGGAATTGTTTGTCATTGAATTATGATTGTTATATAAATGAATGTCATCACACATTAAAAAGGAAGAGACTACCTAAATCTTTCCTATGATATAAGTTGAACATCACACACATTTACCTTTGTGTTTGAACTCCTCTACTTCCAGCAGCTGTAAGATAATGCTCTGTGTTGCCGGGGCAATCACGATGGACCCATTCTCTCTCCCACAGGCCACTTTTCCTTGGGATGGTATGTAAATGGTCGAAGTAATAGCTAATGGCTGGTTATTCTCATCACACTGGAAGTAAAAAGATCTAAAGCTCTAGACAGCCGATTTATTTTCTCTTTTGCCAAATAGACATGTACACAGATGTGGATGCTAACATTAAGGTGAAAAGTGCATTTGATTACAGACAAAGGGCTTGGCACTAAGTATATAGGTAAAAATGTTGAAGGACCTTGTACAGTATTGCTTTAGAGATGAGATTTCATTGATTCAAATAAGAATCTAGTTGCTAAACTTCATTTTTATCATCCTGAAACATGACAATAGTGATTAATCTTAAGAAATATTGACATAGACATGTTCAGGTATACAAATGTATCTCTGTACCAGTCCATCTATGATGCCAGCTGGTGGGTGATGCAGATTCTCCCAAATATCAGCCAGGGATGTACTACACCTAGGAGGCAAAGCTGTAGAAAAAAAAAAGATTGCAAATTAAAATGATTGCATTGCAGTAATATACACTAAATGTTTAAATGAGAAATAAATATTAAAATATCAAAATCATCTATGAAGTGGCTAACTTGCACATTGAAAATATTCAGTGGAGGGATCACCTTTCAGTTGTAAGCAACATAGTCTCAGATTTAAATTTATTAAAAATTATGAAGTCAAAATTATTGCAACTACAGTAACACTCGTTTAGTACGAACACGGATATTGCGAATTTACGGATATAGCGAAGTCATCTTGGATCCCCAGCTATGTAAATTTAATGAATTTCTTATACTGTTATAACGATTTACGGATATAACGAAGTAATTTCTTAGGTCCCAGTGACTTTGTTATAACCGAGTTTTGCTGTATGTAGTTTACTGAAAAAAATAATTCTTACCTGGTAATCTATCAAAACTCTCTTGGCGAACCAAGGTCATTTGCCTCTCTGTGACCTCGGGAAGTGTCCACATCACAATCTGGCCCTCAGAATCTCCACGGAGCAGGTACCGGCCCGGAATGTCACTTTTGCCAACGTGAAATGTCATGGCAGGAGAGCAAGCCATAGACTAAAACAAATAACATTTGGTATCAAATGGCTTAACAAAAGAATGAAAATATTATCATTTTGTAGATTTTCATGAATACTTACAGACTCTGAAAACATGTCTAGGATGTAATAAGCATGGGGTGAGGTCTGATTAGAAGGTTTACGGTACTCAATACTTTCAGCATTGGCACTAGAAAGAAAGTGTAGATAATAATATAAACTTCATGAAAAACAACACAAATTTTTTTAAAAAATTGCGTTTTTTTTTTTTTTTTTTTTTTTTTTGTTTACATGTTCTCTAAATAGTTTCATGTTAAGTTGCTTCATAGGTTTACTATGCCTGTTTCTTTTTTCTTTTTTTCTAAATTTATCTAAAAATAGAAATGGTATTTAAAACTAGAGATTTCCTCATTTTAACAATTTACAAGAAGAAGTTTATGAACCGGTTGCTCACCTGAGCAGTAGAGTGTAAATTTACATTAAGGCACAACCCCTTGGTCAAGCATTGCATTACTTTTTCCATGACCCTAAATATCGTGACAAGGACCTTTACAAAATGATTGTGCAAGAGACTCATTTGGGTGAAACATACTGGCATTTAGAAATACTTGACTATGATGTTTTATCTTCTTTTTTTTTCATTCGAATTTGCCAAGATGAACTTTGATCAGAAGACGTTGATAGATTCCTCTGCTCAGGTGAGTCTTAATTGCAGAACAACTGAACAACAAGCAAGCAAACATTCTGGACAAGACATTTTCACCATTAGATGTATAGCCCTACGTTTTTACATTCGCTAATGCTATCATAGTCAGCACATAAACAACTATACAATAGCGCCGAGACACCCAAGGATTTGCATATTCATAAGTACAAGTAGCTGTATATTCATTTTCTTCCATATGCATGTATGTGTATAAATGTGTAAATTTTCTGTATGCTTTTGTTAATTTGTACATACATGTAAAAGCCCTGCTTTAGACCAAAAATATCAATTTTCATAGTTTTAAATAAATTGACACTACATGTAGTAATTCAAAGATTTAAAAAATTATAATAAATTGGTTAGTTTAAATGATCAGAGAAAAGAATAAGCAAAAAGAATTACTAACAACATTGAAAATAAAGTTTTATAGGAGGGAAGCAGACATTTACAAAAGTTGTAAGATTTGTCAGATTAAAACACTAGCTTTTTTTTTATTTATTTTTTTAATAAATAATTACATCTTCCCAAGAATGACTAGCAAAAGAGAGGGTTATTGCAAAGGGTTATTGAGGTTGAATGAATGAATAAAAGCAAATTAAACAAAATACAAATTGAGAAAAAATTCTGTTTTGTTCAAGAAATGCATCTGTTACCTTTCCAATACTTTTCCCTTAAGCAAACTTGAAAAGTGAAAATAAATCTAATAATTACTAATAAAAATGAGTAATTACAAACTCAAAGTGCAGTTCCACAATGACAAATGAATATACAAATACTAAACAACAAAATATGGTTCTAAACAATACAACATTCACTCCCTGTGTATATTAATGGTTCCTTAAGCAGTTATTTTTCTTCTGAACTTTTTACTATTCATAAGAAAATGCTATTTAATCCAACTTAATTGTTGTCTCAATCCAGTTCTGATTCAGAACCATAATGTTCTCTAAGATATAATGTACACATGAAAATATAATGCTGATCACAAATGCCATTTCATCATTTCTATAATATTTCTTGATCTCTTGGTATTCAAAATGCATTTGGTTTTTAATTCTAATTTCACACATATCAATCTACATTTCCATATGTAGTGTACAAAGATTGAACAGCCCTCAATCTAACTTCAGTGCAAAAAATGTGAGACATAACAATTATCTTATTTTTTTTCTAATGAAATGAGATGAAAAGATTATATCTAATAACATTAAATATAAGTATGACCATAACCCTAGAAATTGGAACATACTGGTATATATTAGGAAGTCAAGATTATATAGAACAAACAGTATCTATCAAATGACTATATACTGTACAAGAACACTGCACTACTAGCCACATCCACAGTGCGATTCCTCTCACCTGACAGGTAACTTGTACAGGTAACCTTTGCCCTCATTGCTCCAGACGATGACCTTGTCCACGCTGATGAAGTCCCCACCTGACCACCGCTCTCCACACCTGTTGGATTCTGAACACAGCAAGGTGAAGTCTCCTGCATCATAAATCTAAAAATCAAGTTTTCACACTGTTATAGTGAGCATGGGGAAACACACAAATACATGTACATTAAATGACATACATGTGATTGAACACAGTACAAGTAGCTGCTTTCAAATTCACTAATTTAAGTATTTTTACATAAATAAAAGTAAAATTAAACTCTGCATAAAAATGTGATTTTCACAAACTTCAGATAAGGCAGAAAATAATTTTTTTAACATTGAAAAAAAAATGTTGTAATACAATGTAAGTACATGTATATAGATACTGTTGCAGTGCATTGTGGGAACTCACCTGCCAATACTTGGAGCAGACTATCAGGACAGTTCTCTGATTATAAGGACAGCAGGTTAAAGTCTGCGCATTCAAACAGCGGATCTGCTTGGACTCATTTTCATACACTGGCTGTGTCTGAGATACAGATAAACAAAATATTGATTTAGAATTTCTTTTGAGTCTAGAGAACTAATAAAATTAATCCATGACAATTCATTTCTGTGAATAATTTGATAAATTTCCACCGAATTGAATTTTTTTTGTCTTCATGTCATTGTGAAGTATCAATGAGCAGAGTTTGCTAAGAAATCTGGCAAATAATTATCACATGCTAAAAATGCTTTCCTTTAACAATGTGCCCATTTATCTCAGTTATCAGAGCATTAAATGATAAGATGTCATTGCTCCAAGAGATCACAAACCTCAATGATGACCACGTTATGTAAAAATCTACCTGAGTACCTCACACTGGTTTTCATGCAGTTGTATATACCCGTAAGTGTATTATAACAGTGCTGATGCCTACCATGTTTTCACTACCAGTGAGGGTCCAAACTTTGACTGCTCCTGAATTAGAAATGGCTACCACAACATCATCTGTAAAGAAAAAAATTGTTAAGATGTAAAAAAAAAAAACAACAAAGAAAACAAACCAACAACAAAACAATATTATATACTGCTTTTTTTTTCACGGTTTGTTTCAGTGATTTTTATACTTAATAAACATGTACAATAAGATAAATCTATGATTCAGTGACATTAATGTGGTATGGGACACCTCCAAATTGTGACGTACTATTTATCTAAATAAAAAAAAAAATTGTGTAATTTTATTAAAATTTTCTATCCACAAAACTGTCACATACCAGTATAGCGCATAGGGTTAGAGCGTTCACTGTGAATCTGTAAGTCATGAGTTTGAATACCACTTGGGATTTTAAGATTTTTACCTTTGAAAAAAAATTTAAAATGTATTTTTTGGTCAAATATTTTAAAATTTGAAAATTCTAAGCCGTTGAAAGTATTTTGATTACCAATATAATGTACTTTTATCCACATTAATATTGGCAGATGTCCCTCACCACCTTAATTCATCTAAAAAAATTTTACACAGATGAAAATAACGGTAAAGATAAAAAAATGTTCCCTTAAACATTTTCAAGTAACAATACCTTTACAGACAGATCGGCCCTCCTTTGTGACGGGATGGAGGATACAGCATGCACTGATCCAGTCGGGGGCGACCTTTGATGACAGCGTGTATAGGATTTCCAAAGAGTTGGGATTGATGATGAAAATTTCTGGATAGTATCCGTTACACACCAGACGCACATCCTTGGACACTTGAAAGTGATAGGCCTGTAAGATGTGTCAAACACTGCATGACCTCAGTCTTAATTTAAACGTTTTATGCTATTAGAATTCCTGCACTATTCTATTTTATTTTTTGTGGGTTTTTTTTATTTGGTTTTGGGGGTGGGGGGAAGTCTACTAATAAAATGTATCATCATAAATTATAGTGAAATAATTCAATTAACATTTACATGTACTACAGAATACCATAAATGTTCAATTCATTCAAAAGTAAGAAAAAAAACAGAATACCGGCACATGCGCAATTTGATTCTGTAATACCCTAACTAGAAGGATGTTCATCTACAAATCATTAATTATAATAAAGACAATTTGGAATCTATTAATGAATATGATGTAGGAATGAGTAAAAGAGTTACCTGCATATTGGTGTGAATGTGGGGCATCTTAGTGTTTTCTACACATCTCCCATCACTAATATCCCATAAGCACATCTCTCTGTGTGTAAAAAAAGAACATTAGATCAACTGTAAACAACACCTCTACAAACAGGTCTAACTCAAAGCTTCGAAAATCAAAAATTTCACTTAAAAATTTTGATAAACATAAATATAATTCAAAACTATAAAGAGAATCTCACTTGAAAGGTGAAGTGCACTTACCCATTCTCTGAAGCACTCACAATGTACGGAGTGTCTACTTTCTCGCTGCCTAGTGCTAAACAGCTGATGGCTGCCGTGTGACCAAACAACATGCTGCGGGGGTAGATCTGTCAGGAATAATTATGGTCAAAGTCATTCTGACTTCATCGTCTTCAAAAAGCAACTACATAACAACGTGTGCAATATCTTTTAATGGCTGAAGGATAATGTAACCTATAGTATATGCAACATGTTACAAACCGTCTAGGCCAAAATGGGGCATTTGGGTTCGTCAGTGAAAAAGAAAAGCATGTCTGAATTACTAGCTAAGATTTTGGCAGTGGTGATTTCATTGGATATTGAGGTGAGCCTGTACAGAGTGTTGATAGATCTTGTTATTTTCAGGTCTAATTTTAATTTCAGTGACGTCAGGCCAGATCTGAATTCAAACCAGGACCACTTTAATCTCTTAATCATATTCTCAACCGAGTTATCTGGCACTGGCTATAGAAAAGGTTGAACAATGTATACCTGTGAGTTTTCAGCAACATCCCAGATGCCAATCTGTCCGTCATTACATCCTGTTATAATGTTCTTTTGGTCAGGTGTCATAAGTATGGCAGCTATACAGTGAGTGGGTGGTCTCCTCCCCCACAGTACCACTGGTACCACTAGGTTACTGCTAGTGGACATCGTGCGATGCAGGGTTCCCAGGCTTTTCAACCAGTCTCTATAGATATCAAAATTTGTCAGCTTCATCTTTAAAAGGCACTGAATGTGCACATACATGTATATACTGCAATCATATATCATTGAAAAGCTTGTTCGATTCAACATACTTGCAGAACTCTAACTCTACAGAAAATTTGGGTAGGCCAACCTGATCAAAGCCAGAACTGTCACCTATCCCGACAATTTAAGTTGCAACATAATATTGTCCGAGTTGCTATAAAATCTGGATTTAATCAGTTTGACATTGATAAATATTGAAAAAAGTCTTCAGACATTTCACCTCTGATTTTGATTACTTTACTTACCTTTCACCTTCACGCGTCACGTACAGTAGTAAAATGTTTACTGAAGTGTTTTATTTTGTATCAAATATATTTAATATCAAGAATGTATTGGGATTCTTGGAGCCCGGTCCGCATTTTAAGCCTGGTAGATTGCAATTTCTCTTGTAATTAAAAAAATGTAGCTTTAAGTTTTTGGCCTGCTCACCAGAATTTCAGGCGTGCGACCAGTTACTGCTGTGTACCATTTGTCACAAGCGCATTTTTACGTCATTTTTCGTCTATATTTTTTATGTGTTGATAAAATAATGTAACAATGCTTTGGCGAGAAATGGTAATCGGCGAGAACTGGTCGCACGCTAGCATGTATCTCTCAATAATAAGGGATAAGATATATAGTTATACATAGATTTCTGCATAAAATAGACAATAGGTTTAATCACAATTATACCACTTGGTAAACATTTTAAGTTAAAGTCAGTTACCCTGTAGATCTATCCTTACCAAACTAAAACCATTTGCAGACACTTTTCAGTCTTTTGCGACTATTTGCTGGTTAACTAGAATTTCCTCGATCATACAATGACATATACACAGTAAAAAATACTTTAAAATAAATACAGAAACGTTAAAGCAAATGCATTACTCGAGTGATTAGATTCCAATGACGGAAGGGGAGTATCCTTTAATTTTTTTGCAATCTGACGATATGATAATCATCCTCGCAGTCTGTCACCCGACATCGATTTCTCTTCTGTCAATTTCTCGAACCGAACAACTCACGTAGAGAAAAATCTAGTCCCTGTGTTCTGCCTTAATCTTTTCCGAATAAGTTTCAATTCAAATCTTGTATCTCCAAAAGGGCTAATATCACATTACAACAGACACATTTAAAATGCAAACTTATTTTTTTGACAATGTAAAGAACAGGCATAACATTAGCGCGTATTAATCCCAAAATATACAGCGGCGGATCCAGAATGCAGGGATGTGGGAAGACAGAGATAATCAAATTCACTGCAGTGATAAAAAAGAAATCACCTAGAATTTGCGTGAACTAGAGAGAGAGAGAGAGAGAGAGAGAGAGAGAGAGAGAGAGAGAGAGAGAGAGAGAGAGAGAGAGAGAGAGAGAGAGAACGGTTTATGAGAAATTAGGCATAAGGGCATATGAACCATCTTCGCTAGCCAAGGGTTTTCGGTCCACTTTGCTCCCCATAATGGGGAGCAAAGTGGACCGAAAACCCTTGGCTGGCGAAGATGCATATGAACCTACATCCTCATTTTTAAGCAATCAGCCAATATAGAAGGCGGCACAGGTGCTTGAGGACAGGACCGACCCCCTTCCACCCAACCCCCAAGTATCTAGACCTGGGACTTTACTCATTTTTTCCCCTCTGAATTATCTTTTTACGATATATTCATATTCTAATGTATACAATGATTACACAAAATTACTTAAAACAAACATTTTGAAAAAAACCATATCCCTTCTATATAGATTTTTTTAGATGGGATATGATTTTTTTTCTTCAAAATGTTTGTTAAAGCAATGAATGTATACATTATATTATAAATGTGTCTTAAAGGATAATCTAAAGAAAAATATGAGTAAAGTCAAGGGGGTTAGATACTTGGGGTGGGGTGAAGGGGGGGGGGTCTCTCCTGTCCTGAAGCATCTGTGATAGGTGGAGATCAGAATGTTTCGGCAGTTTTTGTATTTATTTATGTTATGAGTAAATGATTTTTAAATTTCGTAGATTTCGTCCTTAAAAATGAAATTAAATGTTCATTGCTTTTAATTTATTTTATTGTATTCAGTAATTAATATATAATTACAATGGGAGTAGACACAAGTTCAAATTCTGTAGTCCTCTCCAATATTCTGTTGTCGAAGTGATATCTACATGTATGACTGCATATACTGACATCTTATATAAAACGATTACTTTGATCATTTGCCATGAATATACGTGCTATCCTTAAAAACTGGACAAAATCCACGGAGAAACATGCAGTTCTAATGCACTGTACTACATGTATATAAAAACAAAGCAATAGTGGATATTTCTATGCATCCTTTAATTGCTAATTGTAAGATTAGTACAACTTAAAATGATGTGTTTCTTTCTAGATATTTTTAAGCAATAACTGTATGTTAAAAAAGGGGTACATGTATCTTAATCTGTTCTTTCAAAGAGTATTAGTATCCTGAATAATAGGGGACCGAATAATAGACTCTCATTAATGTAATTTTTTACAATATGTAGTATATATTACGAAAGCCTAGTGAGGTCAAATATGAATGTTAAAAAAAATAATAAAATGTCGTTATAACGAGATAAAAAGTCGTTATAACGAGATAAAAAGTCGTTATTACGAGATAAAATGTCGTTATAACGAGATAAAAAGTCGTTATAACGAGATAAAAAGTCGTTATAACGAGATAAAAAGTCGTTATTACGACTTTTTTAAGTCGTTATAACGAGATAAAAAGTCGTATTAACGAGATAAAAAGTCGTTATTACGACTTTTAAAAGTCGTTATAACGAGTTAAAAAGTCGTTATTACGAGATAAAAAGTCGTTATAACGAGATAAAAAGTCGTTATTACGACTTTTTAAAATCGTTATAACGAGATAAAAAGTCGTATTAACGAGATAAAAAGTCGTTATTACGACTTTTTTTAAGTCGTTATAACGAGATAAAAAGTCGTTATAACGAGATAAAATGTCGTTATAACGAGATAAAAAGTCGTTATTACGACTTTTTTAAGTCGTTATAACGAGATAAAAAGTCGTTATAACGAGATAAAATGTCGTTATAACAAGATTAAAAGTCGTTATTACGACTTTGAAAAGTCGTAATAACGAGTTAAAAAGTCGTAATAACGACTTTTTTTGTATATAATATGACAATTTGTGTATTTTATCCTCTTTATAAAGTATCGATCGCGATGGAAGATATTTGGGATTGCATTCCGGTAGAATGTGTGAGAAAAATGAAAGATGAAAAGGTATATACAGTCAAACTTGTATTAAGCAGTCACCTGCGGGAGGCACCCAAAGTGACCTCTTAACAGAGGTGACCTTTGAATAGAGACTTATGAATTTGCCAACATCAAATACCTTATTAAAACAATTATTGGATTTTATTTTAATTATATACTTGATATTTAGCATAATGTTTCAAAATGATAGATAAAGTAATTGATTTGGTGTTTTTATAGTATCTATTATATTTACAAATAAGTACGAACACATAACAATGCATTGTGCATGCAATTGTTTATAATTTTTTTAAAATTGTTGGAAAACGTCATTACGTGGTAAAACCTTATCGCTGACATTTTCACAATAATAACACTAACTATTTACATGAATACCGTATATTTAGAAAACAAACACTTTTAATACAAATCAACAGTTTATTTTTTAACCGACCGTATCTGAACTCAAAATCATATTATTAAATTCAGCAATTTTCTCTTGCCTCGCCGCGGACATTTTTAACACCTATTTCATTCATGTTTATAAAACAAACATTGTTAATACATGTTTGAACAATTCACTTGATTCCCATTCGTATCTGATCTGCTAATTGCGTGGACCCTGAGGTCCACGCAGAAAATATATAAGCGAGGTTAAACCGGATGCTATGGGGAAAATTCAGCTTGCGCATGAGCTAGCATGGTTCTTGTGCGTAATGGGTAGCTCAGGGAACCAGGGTAGCACACGTTAATCTGAATCGGGATCGGGATTCCATGCCATATGTACACATAAGTAATTGTAAAGTTGTCGGTAAACAGTACAGAAACAAAGTATTCCTTTAAAAAAAAAATGATCGGCATGTGATATGAACTGTCAGTATCATGGAATAAGTTAATGTTATGCCGAAACTACAACATGCATCAAATAACATAAATCGCGATGTTTTGTTGTTTTCCGAATACACATGTAGCTTAATTAACTTTACTTTTATAGTAGGCGAGGCTAGAGTACTTCCCGATTAAAATTTTTTTAAGCATTTAAGTATGATTGAATAAGTATGTGACCGTATATAAATAGATGATTGAATAATTATGTCACTGTATAAAAGTTTAAATATCAAGTAAAATGCATCAAAATATGAAATTAATTTTCACGAAGCTGTCACTGCATAGTTTACATAGTTAATAGTGCGAGGCTTAATGTGTGCGCAAAAAGTAGATTTCGCCAAATGCCTGATACTATACATGCAATCTTCATTAATATAGATCATAAATATTTTAGAAGTATGAACCCTTTAAATTCTGAGGTAAAAAGTCAGGGCTATGCAAATTTAGTGGTAATGTAAACCATTCAATTTCAAGAAAAAGTGATCTGCATTCATTATTTAACGTGCTCTCTCTCTCTCTCTCTCTCTCTCTCTGTGTGTGTGTGTGTGTGTGTGTGTGTGTGTGTGTGTGTGTTAAGAGGGCTTGGGTCGATGTCCTTTTATATCAGTTTGGCCTCCTTGAAAAGAAAAACTCCATATAAAGATATAAAAAATGATAAAAATTTAAGTCAAAATATATGATTTTTTTCTTTACCAAATAATTGTAGATAGCTTCAATAATCATTTCTAAAAATATTCAGGTACATGAAAATCGAATGGTTAATTAAAATTTAATTTTTTGGCACACACCCCCCCCCCCCCCCCCCCTCCGCCTTAGCTTGCCTGATTTCAACTTCTTTACTTGTTATGCAAAAGGTTAACAATAAAATAACATCACAGCAAAATGAAAATCAGTACAAATGCTTTTGCCATTTTTGACATATAGAAAAGCTATTAAAAGAATCAGAAAATATATTTAAATATTATACCTCACATTTTTATATAAAATTGCATTTACCCAATTGCAATGTGTCAAGAATTATAAAAGTCCTTGCAAAGTTACGTTTGTACTTACTAAAATTTCGGATTTTTCCTTTAAGTGTACTAATATTTGCAAAGTTACGTTTTTACTTATTAAAATTTCGGATTTTTCCTTTAAGTGTACTAATATTTGGATTATTTTAAATTGCTCTCTTCTGGTTTCTTCTTTTTTAAAACTATAATAATACCTGTTAGTGCATATTGGTAAAAGTGTACTTATGTTGAATTTAAGAAACAATCAATAATTTGAGGTCCTCTTAAGTATAATGTTCGATCTCTTTGTTATTTAGATAGACCCTGAACTTATAACGTCAATGAGCGATCAGGAGCTCTCAGTATACATCCCTTTGCATGGAGATAGAATAAGAGTCAAGCGCTTTTTAGAACAAAGACAAAAGAAACAAAAACAGAATTCGAAAAGAGAGAATCTTCTTGCGGTGTTAAGAAAAAAAATTGAAGACCCGCGACAAAAGCGCAAATTTAATGATTTGTCTGAAGAAGAAGAAGAGCAGCAACTTGAAGATATGCGACCTAGGCAGATAGGAAACAAAAACGCAGAAAAACAAACCAGAAAAATTGAGTTAGGGTGGATGCATGGAGGAGTCCAAGTAAGACTCAAAAAGGGGGGAGGTACCAGAAAAGTTAGTATTAAAAAAAATGCAACAAAAGATGACTTAATAAAAGAAGGAATAAGATTGTTTTTTCCTAATGGAGAATCACCAAAAGGACCAATTACAGACTTTGTGACTGACCTGAGAGATTTCAGTGGTAGGAGTGTTCGAAATGAGATGACTGTTAAAGAAATATATGATGAAACAAAACTTTCCCTATTGCGTTTCTATTTTACAACAAAGGAAAAAAATGAACTCAAAAATGCTGAAAAGGATGAAAACAATGAGATGGACGCAAATGAAATATCGCAAGATGATAATAAGTCAGACGACGAAGACGAACTTCCTGATCTACACGTAACCTTACGTCACAGGAGAACAGCATCTCCGGAACATGACATTTTGAAGCAAGCAATACAGCTGGCGGGAATAGATGAGGAAATAGATGACAATGTTTTAGATGAAACCCCTCCTCCGAAAACGCTTACGGAACGGAAAATAACAGTACATAGAGGACATGTTCTGAAAGAAATGATCCAGGAGTTTAAGGATGTTGACCCTTTTAAAGATCTCTGTACTCTGGACGTGATACTTCCTAATGGGATGTCCGAAACTGCCGAAGATGGAGGGGGTGTTACTAGGGACATCCTTTGCGAGTTCTGGAACTCATTTTTTGAAGAGTGTACTTTAGGAAGCGCATTCAAAGTACCATGCCTGAGACATGATTTTGGAGAGTCTGAGTGGCATTCCGTAGGGAAAATTATTGTTTTTGGATGGAAGAGTGTTGGACACTTCCCTATACAGCTTTCGATTGCTTTTTTAGAGCAATGTCTATATAACACAGTTAAAAGCAACATACTTGATGAATTTTTAAAGTTTATTCCGGAAAGTGATGCGCAGTGTCTTAAATCTGCCTTAGAAGACATTGAATCAGTTGATATGGATGAGTTTCTTGAAATTTTAGATCAACACGAAATAAAAAGAGTTCCTAAACAAGATACCATTCTCAAGATTTTGGAAGAAATTGCACATAAAGAACTGATTCAATCTTCTATGTTTGTCATAGACTGTATCAGTCCTTATCTTAAGAAACTTGGCATTCCAGAAGATAAGCTGAAATCAATGTACGAAAGTCTTTTTCCAACAACCAGGAAAGTTTTAGCGTTGTTGAAGTTCCCCGAAACCATGTCTCAGGAGGAAATAATTGTGTCAAATCATGTACGTCGATTTGTCAGAGAGCTTGACATTTTTACCTTGAAAAAATTCATGAGATTCTGCACCGGGTCTGACTTGCTGCTTAAAGACAAAATTGAAGTGTCATTTGTGAACGTTCAAGGTTTGGCGCGCCGCCCTGTTGCTCATACTTGCTCGTGTTTGCTTGAAATTCCGAAAACATACGAAAATTTTCCAGGTTTTAGGACGGAATTTTTGGCAGTTCTAAATGCAAATGTATGGGTAATGGACATTATTTGAAATGCCTCAATACATGCGCAGTACATATTTACACTGGCGAATATGTGTTGCTAAAAGCGAAACAGATCGTAAATCTTTTAACTTTGATCTTTAATTTTTTATGTGTTTTATGAAAAGAAGCATGAAAGGAAATACTTGTATGCTCAGTTTTAAGAAGCCTTAATTTCAGTTTTGTTTCTTTTTAAATTCTTTTTGTAACAAAGTTTTTGTTTAGATTTTTTATGATATCAGCATTAATTTCATAAAAATGTAATTCTATATTTTTCTTGTACATGTGTACATGTATATAAGTAGGGAACAGGGGAATTGTGTATTGATATAAGAAATACAGCCAATAATTATTAATAGATCTAAAGTTTGCAAATTATAAGACACACTTAAAAACTACTAGTACGTAGATTATGATGTCATTTCATAATAAGTGTACATCAGAACCTTTCACATTGATTATGTGTTGTTTGATGTTCTTTAACATTCAAATATCTTTGTCGGGAAGCTGATGATATTTTGTATTGGTTTGTTCATTAAAGCAAAATGTAAAAGATTGTTCTTGTGTGCTTATTTTATAATTCATATATTATACATGTATGTAAATTACAGAACAAAATGTGTATGACCAGTTTTCGAATTTCTCATTCAATATTTTGTTCCTCCTTACAGAGAGGGCATGCATAATATCAACTAAATATCAATGTGCAAAAAGGAGTGAATATATCATTTTGACAATGCTGAAAAAGGAAAAAAAATCAAAAGTATAGAACAACGTGATAATCGTTATAGAAAATGGGGCGGGGGGGGGGTGCTATATACCAGTTATTATTACAGCAACAGTCAAAGTAACAATTATTTAAGGAATAATTTTAATTTTTGCCCAGATTATCCGATATAACCTGGTTTGAGGCAGTGCACGCTTTTTTATAATCCGCGAATAGATTAAAAAAATATTAATTGTAAAAGATAGAAATTATTTAAAATTTGAATTTAAATAAAAACTGTAACACGCGCGTGAAAATGGGGTTGTCAAGAGGGGTGGCTACATAGCTAACCAGGTTATACAAAATAAATTATTTTTTTTCTGTGTGTTTAGCCAATCAGAAAGCGCGTTACAACTAGAATTAATATATATATAAATTCTGGTTGTAACGAAGCATTTGATTGGATAGAAAATTTTTGTTAAATTTGTATAACCTGGTTTGCTTGTCACAAGACACGTCACAATGTACCAACGTAAAAAACGTACTAATCCGCTTGACGTTACGTTTGAATTTTGAAGAGGTAATTATCATTTTAAAAAGTAAAACGCACTCAATTCGTATAATTAATTACAGAAAATTAAATTATAAGGAATGAACTCATTATCTACCCAAGTTATACGAGTTTACCTGGGTTGGAGCAATTTACGCTTTTTTATTATCCGCTTCGCGGATTATAAAGCGTAAATACTCGTATAACTTGGGTAGAAATTGAGTTCATTTCTTAATTAGCTTTAAAACGCCATACTATATGAATTTAATATATTAAAGAAAAATTATATGTTAACAATACCCAAACCTTTACAGACAAAAAAGTTTTACGTTAATATGAAATTCATTAGGCAATTGAAATATGTGAATTGTCAGCCATTTTATTTAAATGTTTTATATAAACTCCTCATATTCTGCAATTATGTCATTCTAAATAGTTCTATCGAGCCAGTAAAGTAAATTCCGTTTGTCATTGTAATAGACAATCATTAAGTCACAATAGTTCATAGCTGTTCAAGAATCGCATCTCTAAGACTTAAGTACAACTCTTTGGCACTAAATGCATTGTCTGGCATGACATCTCCAGTTTCCTCCATTATATCGAAACAGAGTTCTTTAACAGTGTCATCACATGGGTGTTCTGGTTTTGGGGTTGTTTCTTCTTCACACAAGTTAACTTCGTGTGTATTAACAGGGCAAAGTTGGTTCTCACAACCGAACAGCTCAGGCAAAGTATACATCATCAGTGGACGATTTCCTTCGCGAAGCCTGTTAACACTCGACGAAATAGTGTGGGTATTCCACATTGCTGCCAACTCGTCCAGGTCTTTCTGTCAAAAAAAATTAAGAAGTGCTAGCCTAGGCCTACAAAACTCATAAACTAACCGCCCACTTACGAGTTTGATCCCTTTTAGTTGTATAACTTAATAATTCAACAAACACTCAGAGAGAGAGAGAGAGAGAGAGAGAGAGAGAGAGAGAGAGAGAGAGAGAGAGAGAGGGAAAAGAGAGATATTTAAATTTTACCTGAATTAGCTTGATGAAACAGAACTGTATTAAGCTTTTGTCGAGAAAGGTACCACAAAATGACGTACTTTCATTATCACTGGATAGGTTTTGGAAAAGATCCATCCAAAATTGTCCTACTTTTTTTCTCAAACATCCCCAAAACCACTCTATTCTCTGATAATGTGTGCTTTTTCCATAAAGAAAGCTTTTTTGTCCTGATAATTCATCCTGATGGTTACGTCTAAGAAAAACTTGCATCTGTTCAACATGGGTGTTTTCTGTTCCCATGTCTGTTCGAATTCGTTTTGGAACACCTTTCTTCCGTCGAACTGCTTGAATAAAGTAGTAAGCGATTACTTTAGGATCACTGTTTGTTGTACTAGCTTCTAGCCACATTATATTTCGCGAAAATCCGTCGATGCATCCGTTAATAGCTATGCCATATGGCTTTAATTTGTCATATGAATCAATGTGCCATACAAAGTCTGGTCCCTTACTAACGTATTGGCGTCTTTTTAAACGTTGCCTTCTTCGAGCTGCCATCCCGCCCGGGTCTAGTAACTTCATTATTTCATATACACTGTCTCTTGGAACACGTAGATTATTTTGCAAGCATTTGAGATGCATCCAACGGTAACCATGTAGTTTTCCAGCAGTCTGCTGCTGCTGGGCAATGAATATCGCAACATCCAATAGATCACTATAATCTTTTCTTCTTCTCATATTTAAACGCCGTAGGATGCGCTTTAAGGTTGAAACGCTAATGACAATATGATGAGTTAAGGCAAGAAAGGCTAGAATTTCCGCATTTGACAAACCAAGGTAAAAATACCGTTTTACTAGTTCTTCAGTTTCCATTATCACACCTTTAATATTCCATTGGTATTTCCTTTACCTTAAAGATGTATAACGGTATATATATAGCAATTTCTCGTAATAACGACTTTTTATCTCGTTAATACGACTTTTAAAAGTCGTAATAACGACTTTTATCTCGTTAAAACGACTTTTAAAAGTCGTAATAACGACTTTTTATCTCGTTATAACGACTTTTTATCTCGTAATAATGACTTTTTATCTCGTTATAACGACATTTTATCTCGTTATAACGACTTTTTATCTCGTTATAACGACTTAAAAAAGTCGTAATAACGACTTTTTATCTCGTTATAACGACTTTTAAACTCGTTATAACGACTTTTAAAAGTCGTAATAACGACTTTTTATCTCGTTATAACGACATTTTATCTCGTTATAACGACTTTTTATCTCGTAATAATGACTTTTTATCTCGTTATAACGACATTTTATCTCGTTATAACGACTTTTTATCTCGTAATAATGACTTTTTATCTCGTTATAACGACATTTTATCTCGTTATAACGACTTTTTATCTCGTTATAACGACTTAAAAAAGTCGTAATAACGACTTTTTATCTCGTTATAACGACTTTTAAACTCGTTATAACGACTTTTAAAAGTCGTAATAACGACTTTTTATCTCGTTATAACGACATTTTATCTCGTTATAACGACTTTTTATCTCGTTATAACGACTTTAAAAAGTCGTAATAACGACTTTTTATCTCGTTATAACGACATTTTATCTCGTTATAACGACTTTTTATCTCGTTATAACGACTTTAAAAAGTCGTAATAACGACTTTTTATCTCGTTATAACGACCTTTTATCTCGTTATAACGACTTTTTATCTCGTTATAACGACTTTTATCTCGTTATAACGACATTTTATTATTTTTTTTAACATTCATATTTGACCTCACTAGGCTTTCGTAATATATCATTACGTGCATGCTTTTTAAAAAAAGGATTAACGACATCAAAAAAAGAAAGTACAATAGATTGTTTGTGCTATCAAACATATTGTAAATCCCAATGCTGATGATAGAACAACCTATTTTGGCCGTTAAATTGTAGTAGTGCAGTTTTTGAAACAATTTAGGCTAAGATAAAAATTGTTAAAGCTCCATTCGGTTTTGAACTAAAAATTCTTGTTAGAAAACCAGGGTTTTACTGTGTGTGTAACATCTTATAAAAAAAACCATGCGTCGGCCGGGAATTGAACCCGGATCGACTGCTTGGAAGGCAACCATGCTGACCATTACACCACCGACGCGATGATAAATGTAGGTTTAAAACTGTTCATATACAATGCAAGGTTGATGATCCATTCGGCGTGTCTCGCGAGTTTTCCATCTAGGGTTTACGTTACGTTATGTTACGTAAATTTGCTAATGAAGTGAGAGTTCTTGAAAAACTTTTTCAGTATATTTCAAAACATTCCTATTTTGATAATGAGAAAAGAATCATTGATAGGAATTTTAAAATCAGGTCGGTTTTCATGCAGTGGCAATCGTAGCTATAGTATAGGATTTTTTAATTAGAATGGTGTATTCAAAATCGGCAGGGAGTGCAGGGCCTGGGGCAAAGGCTCCAGAAGCTCCTGGATTTTAGGTTTTAGCTTTTGATTTTTCCGGTTTTTTTGATGATGAGATTGTCTCAAAATGTTACAATATTTTACATACTGTACACGTGTAAAGAAAATGTTGAATTAAAAAAAAATGTGTATATGAAACAGAAATTAACTTGCATAACTCATATGACTTTTGATATAAGGCGTTTTGAAACAGCTCCATTTTTTTTAGAAACAAAACATATACGAACCATAGATAACAAACTTTTGATCAACAACTTTAAATTCAGATGGGACATTTGTCAATACGTTTTAATTTTTGTATGCCTGCTCCACTGGTTGTTGGGAAGTGCAGTTCTTTATTATTTGTTCCCGCAGACATTTTTAAGCTATATGATCATGTAAAATTTATAATCATTTATTTAATTTACCACCGGAATTTTTTAAATTTTTAACTGTTTTGTACTACCTAAGTCCTTAATACTAATAAAACTTCAGACTCCTGTTCACGAAAGCACATTACTTTTTTAAAGCTGCTTGGTCCGATCTTATATCAAATTTTATGCACGCTTTTAAACGATGGCTATGCTTAGTATATGTATAATAATAGATATTGCAGTAGTTTTACCCGTCAATTATGCCAAATTTCAATGAAGAAAAATACGTTCAAAATTTGCTAACAAAACAAACGAAATTAAAAGGTATCGCGTTATTTCGCCTCATGTTAAATTTCACGTATGGCTGTATTACGAATTAGACATCACTTTAAATAAAGGTCGAAATGATCAGACAAATTATAAATAAACATGTCTACGTTTTGTTCGCTAATATTTCTAAAGTTTGCTTTCTTTACAATTGATGCATAGCATGCGGGTTGAATAACCCCAATCATTCGGGGGACGAAACCAAGCGGTTTCCTTTTCTAAACATTCCCGTGATGCATTCTGGTTTGTTTTTTCGTTTGTCCAAAGAGAAATTATTTTATTTACTTTGAATATTTCTAACTTTGAAAGGAGACTGATTCTGCTGGTGTAAATAGGAGAAAGTCCATAACTTTATAAGATAAATGATTTGTATGAAAAAAAAATTTGATACTGTAATTTCAAAAAAATCGGACCAAGCAGCTTTAAACAATTTTACTATAATGAACAAGGTACTTGGCTTCTCTTTGAAACCATCTTCTCAAATTATATAAAGTCAGTTACTGTAAATTTACGCCAACACTCATACAGTTTTCAATATCAAATATCCGATTAAACTGACTGATAAAATATTTAACATTTTGTTTAATTAATATGATGGGGGGGGGGGTCTTTCTCCTTCCTAACTTTTTTTTTTCGAAACAAATACTTCTCTTAAAATTCACATATAAAAAATTAAATCTGAAGTGGTTGTCGCAATTAGGCGATTTGCACCGACTTCGCACCCACGTCCCCACCCCCATCCCACGGGTAATATCCGGATTCGATCGAAACTGAACTGATTATTATTATTTAATCGTATCCGGTGGAATGCCAGCATGGCGTCCAACTCCAATACAGAAGAAGGGAAACCGGGTATGTGTTATGTTTATTTACAGTAAAAATTTAGTTTTAGTTTAACTTGTAAGAAAATGTCCGTAAAATATATGCTAATCATTTATTTGATAATCCACGGGTGATATAAAAACGCAGATTATAATTAATGATTGAAGTAATAAATATTCTTTGTTTTCGTAAATTTACTAAATTATTTGTTCTTTTCATTTAAAATTCTATTGATGTTATGTAATGTTGTGTAATTCAATTTTAAAAGAATAGCGGCATGTTGTGCATTTGACACCAATCTCTACTTATCACGGTTGGGGTTGTAAACACAGCGAGCGCGCGTGAAACACCACCAGGTAAAGGAAAATAATTATAGCATGAACTTGTTCGAACACGAGATCGATCAGAGTTTTAAAAACAAGTTTAGTCGCGAAGGTCAACATTAGGTAGAATTGGTCAAACGGGTTGTCTAATTTACTTGGATTAATACTTTCAATCATTAAAATGAGTGTCTGTGTTTGTAAGTATTCACGTATTTTTATTGAATGTGAAAATATAAATAGTAAATTTTGTCTTTCTGTAAAATATGATAGATATATTCTGTGTATCAAAGATGAACCCAGAGAGCAAGCTACAATGTAAGAATTTGTGTGTTAAAAAGGTTTAAGCTGTTATGTTCATTCCAATTTAGTTTCAATTGGATTATGTTAAATTTATGTGATTTATGTTAGAAGATTATGTCAAGATTTTGTTTTATAAACATTATATATAGATATTTTTTTTGTATTTTTAAATGGAGGGGACTTTTGGGGTGGTTGCATGAGACTTCTGTATTATGTGCTATTCTAAGATAGTAAAATAGGTTTGTTTTGGAAATTGACTGGGAAGGTCAGTTGGCTTTCTGTCCACTTTCATCAGGTATTTAAAAAAAAAATTATATACTTACTACTATTTTTGTAAAATTTACTATCATTGTAGATGGGATAGAACCTATGGAGTTTGCCTTCCCGGAAGAAGACTTAGCCATTTCAAGGTATAATGTCATGACATGCAAAACAACCATATCATTAATGTTTGAACAAAAAAATAATGTGTTCTATCTAAAATAAACGCTTTTACTATTGTATATACTTTGTTTCTTTCCATAGTTCAAATGCCATAGATACAAAATTTGATGAGGCTGTAGGCCATATAGAAGACATTATAATGGGTAGGTATATTCCATTAACTGATGTATTGAATAATTTGATTTTGGAAATGTTCAATGCAGTAAGGTTAAATTTCTTGTTTTCCTTACCTTAGGCCAGCATTTTTTAATTTTTAGATTTACGAAATATTTTTCAAATTATTTGGGTAGGAGGAGGGAAAAAAACTAAAATAAAATTGAAAAATTTGTCCGTCGAGAAAAAAAAATAAAAATAAAACAATTTTTCAACAATATTTTTTTTATTTTTAAAATAAGAACACATGTCCAGGAGCTGCCATTTTTTAAATATATAAGTAATTTTGGTTGTTGATGATGTTCTTATCATAACATATTTTATCCATGGGCACTGAAAATTTGTGTTAATATATTGTATATGCATGTATAAAAACGAAGGTTTTTATTTATATATATACAAGTACATACTGTACATATACATTAAAACCACAAAAATTAAGGGAGTTTTCACTTCTTCCTTGCAGAAAAATAGGAAGAAGTTTGAGAAATCATTTATTTGATTAAGTTAACAATGCTATTCACAAATTCAAAATTTAAAATATTGTTACTGAAAATAAATTGGATTAGAAGCATGTCCATAAATGTCAGTAAAAAATCAAACAAATTTTTTTATTTAAAAAAGACGAACTAATTTTTAAAATTTTATTTATTTATGTAATTATACCTTTAATAAAGGAAATGTTTCGTTATTTTGTTAGCTTAATGACAAATAAAATCATTCTCTTTCCTTCAGTCATAAGACTCCTGTGTTCAGTGTGTTTAGGGTTATTAGTCCAACCCTATGACCCACTTACAACCATTATGTAGAGGATCTATTTCCAAACGGTTAAATTATGATTATTTTAGAATTTATTTTGCAAAAATGTTTTTTAAATAAGTAACTTATCATTTTCTTGCCAAGGAGTTTTTTTTTAAATTTACGGAATTGTGATAGAAAAAGAATTCAACTTCTCTTTCTTGAGGAAATTCTGGCTAAGTTGCCGATCACAAAACTTAAAAGGGTCGTAAATTGTAGGGTTGGACGAAAGCAAACAGAAGTAGGCCCAATGGTGTTTTTGTGACTTCTAGTGCCTGTGACTTGATCGGAAAGAACTTGGTCTTTTTAATTAATCAATGCATGAACAACAATAATTCAGACTACACATACGTGATTGCATCAACATTATTTTTATTTTTACCAGAAGGGAAATTTCGGGTCGGAGGAAAAAATAAAATTAATAGCTAGTTTAGGTCCTTTTATTTTTATTTGAATTTTTAAAAAATAGGGTCGGCGGGTTTGTAAATCGAAATTTCAAAAAATGCTGGCCTTACTTTTAACTTAATAAAATGATTTAATTAACTGAGAAAAAATTAAGTTTTGACATTTTTTCTTTGTAGAGGATGAATTCCAGACTTTACAGAATGATTTTATGGAAAAATATTACCTTGAATTTGAGGACACTGAAGAAAACAAATTTTGTTACACAGATATACACAGGGAATATGTAAGTTTTCCTAGCTACATCTGTATACTGGTATTCAGAACATTTTTTACACAGTAAATAGATTTATTCTGCAATAGCAAATTAATATCATTTGATGCTTTCAATTTTTAATGTTTTTTTTTCTATGCAGGTCTCATTTTAGCTTTTAATAAGTGATGTTTTAGCAGAAAAATAATGAATCTGTCACTAAAGCAACATATTCTTTAAGCTGATTTTACAGTATTATTATTTTAATATTGGACAATTTTCTGTAAAATTATATTTTTATCTAGAATAATTTTAGATGATAATGATATACATGTAATAAAGTCTGTACAAAGATAAATGTTTCTCTGACTTTGTCTGTTTTTAATCAACAGATAGAACTTATAGAAAAATACCTTGAAGAAGAATTATCCAAGAGGATAGAAAATTTTTCCATGGGGGAGTTTACCAAAACAATCATGTATGTTTTATATTTAGTTGGCATCTACTTTTATATTTCCATCGCATATCCTATACCTACCAAGATGTTATTAAAAGACAGAGTATTTGAAATTTCACTGAAACAATTGATTTTTTAGGGATCGCAAAAATGAACTTGAAGGCGAAATCTTCGAGATGCTTCTGACCTTCAGCGACTTTATGTCTTTCAAAGAAATGTTCCTGGATTACAGAGCTGTAAGTCTTGTATAACCTCATATCAGATATATTAAATAATATTCAATAAATATATAAACAGTGTTTAATCTTTCTAAATTTAGGAAAAATTCTAAATTATTTTACAGAATTGATAGTGTGTTTGACAGGCTTATAGTAATTTTGATGTGAAGAGGTGAATTACCGTACTCATCTGAAGATTATTTCCAGTAGATAATTTTGCCTATTATGAATTTTGAAGCAGACACGTAGCATCAAAAGAAGCTTATTTTTCCCGCAGCAAACATTTTTCTTAAATTTACATATAGAAAATTGAATTTAGGAGGAGTTGGCCAAGTTACTTTGGCCCCCCCCCCCAACTTTTAAAAATGATGCTATGTGCCTATGAAGTGGCTTAATCTGCTCATTGAAATGGTACAAATTGTCTCCTGCCTTCCCTTATTGAATGTGCTCTGTAGATTGATGTTTACTTACATAACGTAGTACCGGTA
This sequence comes from Magallana gigas, assembly GCF_963853765.1. Taxonomy (NCBI): domain Eukaryota; kingdom Metazoa; phylum Mollusca; class Bivalvia; order Ostreida; family Ostreidae; genus Magallana; species Magallana gigas. The sequence continues at coordinate 26,978,636 of NC_088855.1, read as the reverse complement.
CATAGTGTTATAAACAATTGACAATATTCCTTTGATTTTACAGGAGAAAGAGGGGCGCAATGTTGATTTGAGTATGGGAATCACTGTTACTTCCATGCACGGTGGTCCCGATTTTGAGGATGATGATGACCACGATATGAACGATCATGACATGCACTTTGGCGGAGGATTGTCGTTAACTGGACATTCATTTGGACAACAACACTGATACCTAGAAGCCTTTAGTCCTTTTATTTCAAATCTTTTTTTAGTGAAGTTGCTTTATGTACAAATGTAATATAATGTCAAGTATCTTCAGTTTACCGTCCAAGTACACATTTTTACCTCTACCTCCGTCCCAAATTTTGAATCTTGTACTTTTTAACTCTCTTGCCTTTTTTTTTTTTTTTACTACTGGCTTGATAATGAAGTTTTCCTCCAAATGTAATGGACATTTTAACATGAATTTGCATTTGAATTTGCATGTGCATATGGTAATGCAGAATGTACTCGGTACATTTCAGTCAGGTGTTTAGTATGCATAGTATGGTAGTACTGCAGAATATTATCTAAACACTACATGTATAAAGTATTCTGTACACATAGTCAGGTTAATTCAAAATAACATATTTGATTGTGTTCTGAGTATAAATATCATGTTTTTGTATACAAGTTAGTACAATGGTATAGGCACATATGCAACACTAGTAAATGTATCAAGTCAATTCATTATTCATGATTTACCATTACTTTTATTTCTCTATTTATTATAAGTCCATCCACAGGTTTTTGAAGACATTGAAAATGTGTTTAGAAGGAATGTCCTGTGTTATTTCGTGGGCGTAATTGTAATTTACATATATGTAACATTCCTATTGAGGCTATTGTAAAATGTACATGCTGTAAGTGTATAACTGTTTGAAGGATGTGATGTTTCAATGGACTGATTTAAAGTGCTCTGTATCAATTGTTTTTTTTTATATGAAAGTAAAGAAATAAGAATTGAGGTTCTTTCCCCAAAAATACCAAGTTTGCTTCATTTTCTGCTAAATTTTTTTATGTCAGGCTCAAGAAGTATTTTTACTACAAAGTACATTTTGTAATGATCACAACTTTAATGTTATTCCATAACACGGTAGTAGCTATATATAACACATAATGTAAACGTTTGTTGTCTCTGTTTAATTTATCAATATTTCTGCTTGTGAAAGAGGATGAGAGAATAAATAATGGTTGTCATTTTATGTTATATTGTGTGAGATGACTTATATGAGAGAGTGCATTGAATAATATGAGTGGTTTGAAAATGAGTTGGTGAAAACTATTATTTGTCTTGTGTGGTCACTGTTTATCTCTTTCAAGCAAAAAAGATTATTATTTATTGGAACAGTTTTGATATTAAAAACAAAAAATCACAAACGAATGATCTTTCCATCTTCTATTTCATTTTATATACAACCTGTCCACATAAAAATGAAATTCTTATACATGTACAATGTTGCATTCATACAACCAAAAAGTTAAATTAATTAGGTAGTAATCATCCACAAATAAAAATCATATGTTCTGCTTTTGATTATGAAATAATACTTCGCATGTAGTATTACGAACCAGAGTTGAGAGTGTCCATGACTGAATTATACACGGGGATCTCCCCAGAATACCCGTTGTCTTCCACATTCTGTAGAAACTCTATGTAGGTTGGGGGTACGCTGTTCTGTTGGGCACCCTTCACTAGCACGTCCTTGTAGTGGGGGGAGGGGCGGTTGTCATACTTGTCCGTGATGTACGCCTCTTGCATCATGTAAGTGCGACACTTGTGGTTTTGGTTATCAGGTGTGATGACATCCACAAAAATGGGATCATAAACGCTTTCTTGTCTGTAAATATGATACACAGAAATGTGCTATGTAAACTCTTCATTAAAGGGGCATGGTCACAGTTTTGGTCAAATTCTATTTTTCTGTTTTTAACCGGGTTTTCCAACGGAAAAATCCGCTTATTAAAATGGTAAAAATGGCGGGCGGGCGGCTGCCAAAAGGGTACCCTCATTGTACGGATAATTCCTCCTACAGTTTTCAAGATAGGAAGTTGTTCTTATTGCTAGAATTTTGATTTCTGATTATATATTTATGAAAAAAAGTATCAGCTTTTGAACTTAGTCATTTTTTTGGCAAAATATTGCATATTTCACATTTCACTGGATACGGTAGGTAGTGTTAATCAATTCAGGGTTGACATGGATTCTGGATACAGTTCACATAAAAGAAAAACTCTGTTTGCTGTCACATTGACAGCTTTTCACTTGTTATTATTTACAATGCTTTTTAAGTGCATTTCTAATGATCAAGTGAAATTTGAGAGTCAATCGTAGAGTTATAAGCAAGATACAGGGCTTACAATTCTTTGTCAAGTAAACAAGGCTCTTGCCCTGTCTTTGTTTACGTAGGTTCAATATAACAGTAAAAATCTTTTTCGACCTGACTTGTCTATCTTCTTATTCATTTTAAGCATAAGAAAACAGTTCCTAATGTTTAACACGTTCATTTTAGGTTAAAACTGGAATTTTCACTTCAATATTCAAAATGTAAACAAAAGCTTTAGCAAAGAATTGTAAGCTCTGCATCGTCGGAACCCACGGGTTTTCTGTCCGTTACACTGCTTTCAATCCGTGGGTTCTGACGATGTAAGCTCTATAACTCGCTTATAACTTAACGAATGACACTCAAATTTTAGTTGCCTATTAAAATGCCTTACTGAAGCATTGAAATTGAATTTTTTTTTTACCAAAATCGTGACCATGTCCCTTTAAGAGTTATGTCAGAATGCCATTGACTTTATGTAGAATTGCATGGTCCAAGTGAGGGCTCTAAACCACGTACAAATAAAGCAAAAAACGTTCCTTGATTTGCAAAATTTTATAAGGACATGTAGATTGTGACAAAAACAAAGTTGTCCCATGCAGCCAATCAGATTGTGAAAGAGAACGATGTATATATATACCTATCGAGGTTTTCTTTATCTGTCTCATTCAGCTTCCACACTACTCCCCAGACCACTCCTCCAGAGTGGGGTTCTATGGTAGCGGCGCCACCCCTCCAGCGAGATCTGCTGGGGTCAGACGGTGATTTGAAATTTAGTCTGTAGTTCTGTTCCATTGGGAAGAAAAAAATATAAATAGGAACAAAGAAGATATATCAATTATCCAGTAAATCTTTTCTTGGACATTTTGATCACTTGTGTCGGATTTAACATAATAACGTGCTTGTACCACTATGCATTTAATGTTTGAAAGAAAATGTTTCAAGCAACAAAACATAACACACGCTCCCCCCTTTTTTGACAATGCTACACATAATGAATGGCAATGTAAAAAATCATCAGCTAAAATGCAAATCTATTCCTTTTGTCTATCAACTAAAAATCTTCAGAGTTCAAAAGGGCCTTAATTCCCGAAAATATAATGGAATCGAAATTTCCTGGTAATATGTACATCTACACATTGTGTTCTAAATATCTACACAGTTTTACGAAATTTCGTGCATCTGTTCAGTAGGACTTGCGTGATTCTGAACATGCAGTGCATACCATGCAGGCCAGTTCAATTGCACAGAATGCTTAACCACTATAGTTCTAAGCGAAATTTTGGTAGATTCATTTATACGCAAGTTTGAAAACAATTAGTACCATTAAAGGGGCATGGTCATGATTTTGGTCAAATTTTATTTTTCTGTTTTTATTATTTACAATGCTTTATGAATGCATTTTTAATGATCAAATGAAATTTGGGTGCCCGTCGATTAGTTTTAAGCAAGATACAGGGCTCACTATTCTTCGTTATGTAAACAAGGCTCGTGCCCTGTTTTTGTTTACATAGGTTCAATATACCAGTAAAAATCTTTTTCAAGATGATTTGTCTGTATTCTTATTCATTTTAAGCATAAATAAACAGTTCCTAACGATTAACACAATCATTTTAGGTCTAAAACTGGAATTTTCACTTCAACGTTCAAAATGTAAACAAAAGCTTTGTTTACATAGCGAGGAATTGTAAGCCCTGTAGCTCGCTTATAACTTAACAAATGACACTCAAATTTTGGTTGCCCATTAAAAAATGCCTTACTGAAGCATTATAAACATTAAAATCGAAAAAATAATTATTGACCAAAATCGTGACCATGCCCCTTTAAATACCTCATGCAATTTACTACTACTATTCTTCTCAAAAATAAATTACTTTATATGGTATGATTATATAAACCATGTAAATATGTCCAACACATTCAATTATGTAGATCAAACATCATCTTCGCTAGCTAAGTGTACGATTCGTTTTTCTCGGACACTTGGCTAGTGAAGATGATCAAACCTCGGGTGAGCATTTTGGCCTATGGGCTTGTTTTGTATTCACCCAAAGCGCTAAAATTTCATCAACCTTAATTATATTACAGAGATGCAAGTTGTAGTCTAATTCTTGTGTCGGTGGAACAAGAATTTATAAGACCTTGGCTAGCTCAGACCAGCGGTAGAGTGCTTTGGTGGCTATACAACCATAAAAATTGATATTTAAAATATATGCAAAGCCCCCCCCCCCCCTTTTTTTTTTTGCAAAGTTAGACCTAACCATTAGACACATAGCATCAGGGAGCCCCCCCCCCCCTTTTTTTCTCGCAGCAAGGATAAGTATACCCCCCCCCCCCCCCCCCACGGATTAGGATTTCATAATTTTTAATTTTTGGAATTATGGAATTAATTTTTTTGGCTTGTTAAGATTTCTGATGATAAATCTAGCCCCCCCCCCCACTTTCAATTTGCTTCCGACTCCACTGCTATGTATGTAGTATTATCAACAGCTTCAGTGAAAGTATTCATTAATGAGCTTTACCTGCAGTTTTCCAATGGCTTGGAATTGAGCAGAAGGGTTTTGCAAAGTCAGTCTTTGGCGTAAAAGGTTGCTTCCATAAGCAAAGTACATAAAGTATCTACCCTCCATATCTGTCTGACAATGTAAATTAAAAAAAAGAAGATAAGTATAAAACGTGATAATACATAAGATTACTATTTGTTTTTGCAACATTACGTTTCCGTTATATGTACTTTCGTAGCCAACATGAACAACCAAAGAAAGTATTAGTATCAAATGACACAAAAATGTTTACAGGTAAGGGGAGTTTGTCTATTGTCATATATAGTTTATGAACCGTTATCGCTTGAATAAATAAAACAATAAATAAAATAGATTTTGCTGATAAATATATATTATCACTTTTATGATAAACAAGATTGAAAAAAATAATCAATATTTTAAAACTTAATTCTTTGTTAAGGGACATAGTTTACATATATAGTAAATCAATATTTTAAAAGACGAAAATGTAATAATGTCCATATTATTTTTAGAACATTCTAAAGTTCCCGCGCAACTGTCTTGATGTCATGTGATACTTTCATCAGTCACGTGATACGATGGTTGTCAAAATGGCGACATTTTCGCCTAGGTCGGGATCTTTTGAAGTATATATACGCCAACAATGGTGTAAGGTGTTTGTAACTTTGAATGAGGATAATGTAACCTTAGCACTTGATGAAAGTTTGAATAATTCACTCCCCCTTAATATCAGCACGGAAAGCACGACCTCTAAACAAGACCAGCTACCCGAATCCATTGCTGGACAAAAACGACTTGTGAGAGTGATAAAAGAAGAGCAAAATGGACTGGGAATCAGCATTAAAGGGGGGAAAGAAAACAAAATGCCAATACTCATTAGTAAAATATTTAAAGGAATGGCTGCTGATAAAACAGAGAAGTTGTATGTTGGCGATGCCATTTTATCTGTTAATGGAGAAGATCTAAGAGAAGCAACTCATGACGAGGCGGTTAGAGCCCTTAAAAAGGCCAAGAAAATCGTAGAACTAGAGGGTAGGTTTAGCTGACTAGAGTTATCAATAAATCTATACAAATGCATGCATATATTATGTGAATGTTTTTGAAAACATACCTCTGACGTTCACATGCTAGGCATGGAGGCCGTTATGTCTGGTGTGGATCAAACAATTTTAAGGTGAAAATATAGGACATGTAAATGAATGGTAGCTGCAGCACTGTAGCTCTACTGGAAATTTGGTTTGCCAGACTTTAGAACTATATACAGTTCCAGCCATACAAAAACAATGTTTATTTATAGGGCACAAAAGGTTGTGCAGGGTTTTGGACTTATTAAATTGATTTAAAGAAATTTCATACCAAAATATGAGAGATTTTACTTCTGATTACCACTTTACTTGCCTCAAACATTTTCTTAAACAACTGACCCTAGTAAGTGAAGTAATTTTTGTTAAAGAACTATATATGGTTTGAGCGTAAAATGGCCCCCTAAAATGAACATTGTCATTTTACTGTAATTCTTTGTTTTATTTGTACAAATATACATTTGAAGTTTTTTCATAATTTTCATTTTGATTTAAGTGCCCACAATTTAAAAATATGACATCATATAGTTTACCTTTTCCCGCCATTTTCTCATTTTTAGCATAAAACGGCTTGTTTTGAGGCAGTTTTTCTTTAAGGAAACATTGAGCGACTTCTTGAACAAACAAAATATTTTCACCAAAGATGTATCTTTCCAATACTTATAAGTGACAAAAAGTTCGTTCTTGTTCAAAGAGTCGCTCTATATTTCCCATTCGAAAAAAGATAAGAAAAATGTCAATTTTTGGTTAATTTTGATTGAATTATAAAAATAGCGTCACTTCTGACGTCATATACTGCCAGTGAGTGCATATAAATCAAATAAATGGGTGAAAAACATATTTCATGTACCGTAAACTCTTTTATTAAATAACACAAGAAGTTATGTACCTGAATCATTTTAAAAATAGCGAATTTTAGGGGCCAAATTTGACTAATATCATATATTAATAGTTCTTTACATCTGGATCAAAAGTCACCATTTTTACCACATCCAATTACGTAAATTGTCTCAGGAATTTATTGTATTAAAATTTTCACAGAATGTATTCCTAAATTAGGATAATTAGTTGGAAACCCAGCGCAACCTTTTGTGCCCAATAAATATACAGTTTTTAACTTTTTTTGTATGGATGGAACAGTAGTTATATGTTCTATTAATCCATTAAATTTGCCGTAGAGCTACAAGTCTTAATGAGTGGTAGCTTAAGAATTTATGTTTTTGACATGGCCTTTGGGGGAAGTTTTAAAAGTTCATATTAATTAATCAGGCATTCAGATATTATGATTAAAATCATAATCCAAGAAACAGCATACAAAATAGGTACATTTTTGTTTTATAAAGATTTACTTTAATTACCTTTCAGTGAAATACATCACAGATTTTAGTCCCTGTTTCCGCAAGATATCAGCATTAAATGAGTTAGGGTGGGGAAGCCAGGAGGCCCAAAGGGACGCCGCCAGGGCAAACTGGACAGAGACCAAGACAATACCACTCAAACTGTGCTACCTGTGTAGGAATCTCAGCATGTCAGATCCGGAGAAACGGACCGTAGAGTTACACTCGCCTGACGGAAAATCCACCTGCATCATACGTTTTCCGGATGCAGCTGTAGCTAGTGATTGGTTCAATGCCATCCATTCTAATGTTACATTACTGCTGAGTCAGTGTATTGCAGAAGCTAATCAGGTCATGACCTCAGCTCCAAACTCAAGAGAAATTAAACACATTGGCTGGCTCTCGGAGCAGGTATAGCTAAGTGTTATTGATTATCAACTTTTGATAAACTGAATTTTGTTTTTCATACCCAGTAATGATTTGGTTCAAGTCCTTTAGTAGTTGTTTCAAAAGTAAGGTTTGTTGTTTAATAGTGAAATTAGATAAGTACCTACCATGAATATCATATATACATGTACCATATACTGGCCATTATTAATTAATTAACATTAATTTTAATATTTTAACTTATTTGTAATCAAAACACACTGATTACGAACTGACATTCCCTGATTCTTGTAGTTGATGAATGAACAAGGAAGCCTGACCTGGAAGCCAGTATTCATTGCCCTGACAGACAAGGATGTACTCCTGTATGACACAGCCCCCTGGAGTAAGGAGGAATGGGCCACTCCATTCCAAAGCCACCCTCTTCTTGCCACAAGGTACAGTATACATTGTACATAGTCATACACTGTACAGTACACAACATCCATGATGGGGATAGTAAAACACAATTACAGCCAAGTGCCAGGGATAATAAAATTTTGATTTCTTAATATGAACATATGATTTTTTTCAGCCGGGCTCTGCTGAAAGCAGAGTCCTGGCTATAGGCAGGCAAATCGCCAATGTTTCTATAAATAGCACAACTTCAAAAGTAAACAAAAAACCAAACAGCATCAAGGTAAAGCTTCCGCTATACCAAATAGTTACACAAAGCGCCACGTTTTGTCAAAAGTGTTGGCATTTTGTTTCTTTTTTTTTTAAATTTCGAATGAATTGTCTATCTTTTTTAGTTTTCTTATTAATAACCTGTTTTTAAAACATTACTATGCATTTTGGACACATACAATGCGCATGAATTTCCATGAACTACTTTGCTGCGCGATGAAGAAATGGGGATTGAATATATAATGCTTCTTGCAAAATTCAAGGCAGCAACTGTTGAACTTTTTAACTTCTACTCACTACTAGACAGACATATTTTTTGTTTATAGCCGCTTACAAAATTTGGTCGCTCTCTGATGCTTTGCCGACATTAAAAGCATGAGAGAGAGAGAGAGATTTTCAGTCTTTACTACACAATATGCATAAAGACACACCAAAAGAGCCCGGCTTTCAGTACTTTGATTTTATTTGACATAGTAAGTTTATTATACATTTAAGTTGATAAGATATCAGGGACTGTATACATTTAGCTGAGCTGTCTGTTTACAAAAACTCATGTTTATTTGACAAAAAATTTTCCTATATGTAATAGAAATAATTTTTTTTAATTCCTTTCTCCATTAGATTAGTTCACTCTGGTAGACTCAGTAATCCAGTGTCCGGCTCTGATGTTTTGACCTTTGGTACGAGATGTGGCACTCGTAATGGGGTTGAGACCCATATCTTTAGAGTGGAGACACAGAGGGATCTAGCCTACTGGTCCAGAGCCCTCGTGCAGGGCTCACACGGGGTCGCAGCCATTATCAAAGAGGTCACCTGTCGTAAGTGTTGCACGATTTTATCATGTTTTGACATTGTTACATTGTTAAAGTTTTATTTTCTTGATGACACTTCCAGACATACCAAAATGATTTAGAAAACTAAAAAAAAATCAGCTAGGTTAGAGTCAATAGATTAGAGGTTTGATTGATGATTTATCTGCACTTCATTTCTTTGAATGTTTACAGAGGTGTTTTAGATCTTATCTCTTCTTATTTCTTCCCACACATTAAATTTTCACCTAATAAAAAATGTTATAATTTGGAACAAACATGTTCTACTCTCCTTTAGTTACAAAAACTTTTAATTAGGTGTGTTGCTCCCTCAGAAAAGAATTGGAAGTCTTGTTCTCATTTTGTATTCCAAAGGTTAAGGTAATTCCAAAAACCTATATGCTCTCATATGTTTGAATATGTTTGTCTTCCAGCGGTGAAGTGGCAGGGAGGTGATGCTAGGCTGACCATCCACTATGACTCTGGGTTCACTCTCCACACCGTGGTCCCCAGTGAGGGGCCGGAGCCCTCCACCTCCACCCCCACCACAGTGGCCTGGTCCTATCCCTACGAAAAGTTACGCATGACTGGAGATGATGGACACAGGCTTCTGTGGCTGGAATTTTCTGATGGATCAGAACAGGTTTACTTCGATGAATATTTTTTTTTTTAAATTTGATTACGTACTGCTCACTGCTTAAGGTTTCATTTTCTTTTACATGGAATAAACTCCTACGAGGGTAACATTTTCATGTGTGATATTTCATTTCATAATGTGAATTATTATGTAAGAAAACAAATGAAAAATCTGCCAATCAAAGCAATGTCTTCTTGGTTTTAAAAAGAATATATTGAGAGAAATGGCATATTCAAAGCTTTATATAGAAGATCACGTTCAGATATGAAGCTTTTGAATAAATAAAAATAATCTGAATCAATTCAATTTAATGAATGTTTGCTGACAAAGAAATGCTTCTGTCTCTACACCAGTATATTTTATGGTTAATTGTATGGTGGAAAAATGAAACAGGAATTTAATGTATATGACTTTGAATTTTTACCTGTCAGATACCTGTCCGGTGTATAACAAAACTATTTCTTTTTATTTTCAGGAGTTAGATCTTGGTACTTGTCCAAAGCCTATAGTATTTGTACTGCACACATTTCTGTCTGCAAAAGTGAACCGATTAGGTCTGCTTGCCTGAAGAGACTTTGTACAGATATTTCAAAATTAGGTGCCAATCAGCTTGTCCCATGGAAACCAGTGACCTCATCTACTTATTAAATAATATAAACAATGTGAATTAGATGTGTTTTAAAATGAACTTTAAATTTGGTCTCCTTCACATAGTTTAAGGTTGTTGTGAAAGCACTAGTGCTGTCAAAATCATGAATTTTTTTTAAATTCCTTTAGAGTGGCACTTCAAACAATGTTCTTTCCTGTAAATTTTATTTTTTGTGTACATGTATTTATCTTTTATTTGATTGATATATTTTATTTTACCTTTAAAGTAACAAATGATATTCTTTTTAATACATATATTTTTTTTTAACCAATAGCAAATTATGCATCATATTTAATTACAAATTTATGATTTTCAATTTAATATGAAAAACAAATAAATTGTTAAAACATAAATATAGAAACAATATCCTTGTAATTTAAGATGAAGGGTAAATTTGATTCAGACAAGAAAAAAAAGGTAATTCTATTTGTGCCATTATAATGCATGTAAATTAACTTATACAACTAATTACATGTTTTTTTCTTCAAATAATTGAGATATACTGGTTTTTTGTGTTGTATGTACTACAATGTACAATATTGATACATTTATGTACTTGTTATTTGTTTCCAATGAGTACAGATTTTTTTGAGGTTGTGTTGCAGTAGCTCTTTCAATTTTATTTGTGTTCAATTTGTTTTCAAAAGATATTATTTTATAACACATTTTCTCAAGATTTATTATTGATGTATCAAGAGCTTAATATATAATTTTACATTACATTTAACGTATGCAGTAACAAAAGAAAAATACTATTTAATGGATAGCACAATGTATTACTGGTATTCAGTATAGTGTGATATATTCAAATTAATATCTAGAATGTAGTTTGTTACACCTGTAAAACTTTCTTGAAGGGAAATTAGTTCATGGTATTACGCTTGTAGTTATAATGCAGGTTTCATGATGTAGCAGAACAATTTTTTTTTGTGTTGTGTCAAAGGATGGATTTTTGTGGGGTTTACTAAGTTATAAACGATTTGGCAATTCTGTTTTTAGCAATATCATGGCACACACTGCATGTTTTAATGGTTTTTAAGTTATAATTGTGCTGTTTGGTAATCCTAACTGTTTACGTGCCAAGGGGGGTTGTTACAGGATATGGAATATTTTAAATTGATTAATTCAATTATGATAGAATGGTTTTTCTTCTATGCATTGAAATCTCAGCATTTATACTCTACAAGTATTTAATATGTGATGTATACAACTATAATCATGTGTTTAAGGACGTAATTGTGTGATATATATCCTTAGCTTTAAGTTAGACTTGCCAACCCTTAAACATAGAGGCATCTAGAGAGGAGTTATACTCTTAAAAGTTACAGTACAATGTGTTTCACGTAATATTTCTTCATTGAATTGCAATTCAAAGAGTGAATTGTAACCCGATGGCAATTTTGCCAATAAAAGCCAATGAACAATATTTATTTCATTTTTTGATAAATTTTCTTTTAGAAAATTATTATTCTGAAAACTAAATTTAATATGAATGTTCAGGGGAAATTGCATGTTAAGGGTCAGTGACCCTCGAATAATGCAGATACTGGTATAGATCTTATTTTTTATTAAAAGAGTCCAGTTCAAAGGTGACGTCTGTCAAATTTTAAAAGATATGGTGAATGGTTTACTGTAATTTTGAAATACATTTTTTAGGGGAAAATAAGCAAAATTTAATAATAGTGAACAGATAGGTGAAGAAGCTTTAAAGCCTCTTAGTATAATTAGACATATACCGGTACATGAAAGTGACTTTTTACATTTTCTTACAGTACTTTTCACATAATATTGTACTGTAGATGCAAGTGAAAAAAACTAACCACTTCATATTTTTACACAGTACAGTCTAGTAATCAAAGTTTAGATTAGTTTTATTCTTTTTTAATATTTCTAGCTTTTTATATTCATTTACAATACTCTGTACATCTCACTGAACTGTGTTTATTAATGAACATTTGATAGGACTGATGTGAATTACATGCATACCATTCATTTTATTGGGGGGGGGGGGGTAGGTAGGATTAAGGAAGAGCATCTTTTTTTCCTACTTAAGTAATATAGATTATTTGTAAATTATAACTATGAATAAAAAATGTTTAAGATTTTTCACAGTCTTGATTTCAACCATTTGTGAATTTAAATATTTCTTTTGTGTTTTTTGAAGAGTATGGGAATGTTTTCTGTGTTGCATTACCAGACTGATATGCCTTAGTGGTTGTATGATCGGCATTTGCAGGTTAAAGTTTGAAGCATTGTACTGTGCATGTTTTTTTTTAATATATAATGATAATATTGTGTGTTTTGAGAGGCAGTTATAAGCAGTCTGTAGTGTGATAGAAGTTTTTATACATGTACATGTGTTAGGTATTTGTAATTGATGTTGTTGATTCCTTCAAATTGTTGTTGTTATTGTTTTGAGATGAATTTGCATTTAGTTTAATTATAGTTATTTTATAAATGTCAGTGTTGTATGACATAGAAAAAATCAATAATAAAAAAGAAATATTAATTTTCTTTGTATACAATTACTTTGTTGTTTTGATGTTTAGCTCACCAAGATGAAGTCTGAAAGTGAAGCTATATATACCCCATCAAAGCTTGGACTCGGTTAATTACAGTGCTTGGAGCAGGTCCTTTATCAAAGCTATACTTATGGACTTAACAGACTTGGATGCTGAATCTGAGCCATATATATCAGATGCTGAATGAGTTTAATGTTTTTAGAGCAGTTTAAAATTTTTGGATCAGGGGCTCATAACATAAAGGATACTCTTAAGTCGAAGACAGTGCTTAATTAAGTAGGAATTGCAATGTTAGTACATTCTTAGACTTAAGTCCATAACTACATTAAGAAGAGTGCTTAGCTAGGATAATTTATTCAAAACTTAAGCAGCAGGTAATGGTGACCTAAGTTCATCTAAAGTATTGATTACACACATTTACAAGTCATTTTTACTTTATAGCTCACCGAGAGGGTCAGGGTTTTAGAGCAGGTTCTATTATCTAAGTTTTTAATGGTCCTAACTTCACCAAACTTGCATGGATGGTAAATCAGGGCTTACATTTGGAGTTAAATGACTTGGAATTGCTGAATCTGGGCCATGAATTTCAGATGCTGGAGGCGGTAAATGTTTTTTGAGCAGGTTAAAGTTATTGAAGAAGGTATACCCTTTGATACCGGTATTCATGCATATATCTACATGTAAGTTACTACTTGATTGTACTATCTACAAAGACTTGCATGGGTGGTACTTCTTATGATACTTAACTTAATATGCACTTGATGGCATTCTGAATGTGTATGGGGCACCATTTTAATATTTTTTAGGTATTTGTCAGAAAAAAAAATTTTGATATCAAGAATTTGAATTTCTGATATCAGGAAATGATTTTTGATATCAAAGATTCGAATTCTTGATATCAGAAAATAAGATCCATTTTCTGATATCAAAAAATCATTGTAAGCTATGTGAACCAGAGACAATATATTAAATAACACTGTTATTTATGTCTCTGATGTGAACATTGCATCAATATAAAAAATTAGTTTACATTACATTATATAGCATGTTTATGCACTCAACATTTTATGTTATAACCAAATTATATGCATGCAGCATTTTTAAAAGACATAAATAATATTGATGCATGTAATTATAAATTATTTGCATACTAAATATTAAGCAGATATAAAAATAAAAAAACACTTAAATTTTGGGGAAATAATTTATTTGTTACGGTTTTTTTATCTATATTTTATCATTATTATTGTTTATTTATTTTAATTTTTTTTATCTAATTGTCAACATTAAAAGGAGCAAAACGAGAGAACTTTGATAATATAATATCGGGATCGAAGTTCACATCAGAGAAACAATTTTCGCGGGAACTAGAACTAGAGTTTTAGACTGACCAGAGAGTGAGACAAAATGAGCAACAAGTTGGTGAAAAGTATATCGCAGAAGTTAAAAATAACTTCTCCGACAGTCTTAAGGTAAGTTTTATTGCATGTTCGGTGTATCAATTTTTAAGTGCCACACATTGCCTGTATACTTTTTCAGTTTTGGCAGATAATGAGATCTCGGGTAATAGTACTATTAGAACATTTTTTTACCTAATATATTGGGGAAAATAGACTTATAACCAACAACTGACTAAGGCATGAAAGATATTGTAATGACATGATAATCGTCGTGTTGCTGAATTAAGATAAACACCATTTCTATTTATCAGTGTAACTAGCTGTGTTTATTAGTCCTCTCTAACAATTAACAAACCGCAAGGTGAACTACAAGTATTTCTTATACAATTATCAATCCAGCAGGTGTTGAACATTGTTGAATTGACAAACGTTTTTCCATAAACAAAAGTAGATCATGTGTGTGTGTGTGTTTGTTTTCTGTTAATAGATAAATATATTTTACATGTGAGGTGTATTGTTAAATTGTTTTGTATACAGCAAAGCTGAAGAACTGACTCAGATGTTGGATGTCAAAGTAGGGAGTCAGGCTCTAACAGCCCTTAACCTGACTGGATCTTGTCCCGTTGTCATGTGCTTAGAACTGGCAGCTAATACAACTGGGAAAACATTCAACAAGGTACTAGAATAAAGAAAAAGATGTGCAAAGACAGTTTATTTACTTAATACAATTTTGGTACATAATTGATCAAAACAGTTCAGCTTAATCATAGGTATTAATCCATCGCTTCAAGTTGGTTCCAGGTAACTATTTCAAGAGTACCAGCATAGCTCTAGGCCTCCCTGTCTGCCTGATGTTATGACTCTTTATTCCTATTCTTATCCCATCACACTTTCACCTTTGCAACTTCACTCTCGCTTATCCTAAATGCCAAAGGTGCAAAGGTTGAAGTGGTGCCATCAGAACACCATACAATCTGAAATCTCTACTGAAAATGCCAATTGGAAGGAAAAACCATCCATGATAGCTTTCTATTAATTTTATCCAGGAGGAAGGTTTAAAGTTATCTGGAGTAAACAAGAAAGTGTATGCCAATGGCTTGAAAGCTTTGGAGAGTATGTTGGACCTTTCAACAAACATTACCATCAAAGATCTGGCCATTCAGTTTGGCTGCACACCAGCTACTGAGCTGGCTATGAAAACACTCCAAAGGTATGATACATTATGATATTGTAATTTTAAATTTTCAACTAAAACACTCAAGAGATACAATTAAAGATCTTTGTAATATTGTTGTACATGTGTACCGGTATTTATCATTGAAAATTTGGTCTCTCTGTGTAATATACTTAATTAGAACTTACTGTTTAAAAAGCTATGAAGATGAATTCAAATCAAAGTCTGGCACAGTAATGGATTTTACTTCCCCCATGTTTCAAGCCACTGCCCTTTGTGCAGCTTGCAGGTGAGGAAAAAAAAGAAGAGGAACGAATTCAATTGCATTTGAAATATGAAATACATTTTAAGGCAAAGCTTTTTACAACGTTGATTTTCAAATAGACATTGAAAGGCAATGCCTCTGTCAAATTTATACCTGTTTTATTTTAACAGAAAACTCAAATTGAAAATTGACTGGAATAAACTTCGAGAATTATGCAGCATAAAGAGATCTACATATGACAAGCTTGTGGCAGAGATGGAAATTCACGCGGTAAAATTACTGGGTAAGCAGTTGAATATACTCATCCTTCCTATTTAGAATCTGTCCTTTTCTTTAAGTGCCCTTGGTTGCGTTATAAATCCAATGTTACCAGTAAATTTTATTTATTCAACCCAGACTGAGTAACTCAATAAGCTATGTGAACATTACATCAATGTATCTAGATAAGAATAAATCATATAAGTTTACATTACATTTTAATTAGGAAAGATAATGCAAACTCATTTTTGTCTGCAACAGAAACAAAGACAGTTGAGAAACAGAAAAGAACCAGGGGTCTTCTTGATGAAGTTGAAAAACACCTCAAAGGTCAGTACCAAGGAAACAACCGCATCTGAATGTTGTTAACATAATGCCATTTTAATACAAGAGATTGGACTTTCAGTTACTAACTAGTTTGCTCATCAAACCAAGCTGTCAGATTTTAACCTTCTCTTTTCTAATTCACTATCAAGAGAAGCTCATTAATATTCATAGACTGACAAAATTGGAAAGTTTTTCCCCCAAAGATCTGTTCTGATGTGTGCAATTGATGCTGTTATATTTGAAGTATACAGCCCTGGATGAAGCTGGACAAGTCTCATCGCATTTAATGTATTCATATCTATTAGCCAATGACCGGAAAGTTGACCATGAGTAGATCTTAAGTCCATGCTCTTGTTAAAACGACTCTATTTATTTTTGTGAAACTTTAATTGAATCTAGCATTTATAGATAGCATTTTCATTCTGATATTTTTCCATATAAGATGAAGACATAACTAAGAAACAAAAGAAGGAGAATACACAAGAACAAGGTGAAGTGGACGATTATGAGGTGTGGAAGAAAAAGATTCTAGCTGCAGCTGCTAAAGCAAAGGAACAGGAAATGAATTCTACGTAGTATACATTTACCTTATTGTATTGGAAATTGGAGAACTCATCTAGGTGTAAAACACTTTATATTGTTATTTGTGTTGTGAAGGACGTGAAAGTATCAAATATGTCTGAATAGAATAAATTACTCTTTGTATTGAATTTCAATCAGAAGCTAGTCTTAATTACATTTATCAGTGCTAGAAGCACTAGATCACATTTGGCAGTGTATTTCCTGTCAGTGATAGGAATGATGTATAAATTATTATTATATACTTCAGAGAGTGCTTGTGTAATTGTACAATAAATATCTAATGTCTGTAATAATCATTCTTTGTGATAAAATGTGTACATGTAATTCATCAGCATTTTTAACGGGGTTTTCCAACAGAAAAATCCGGTTATTAAAATGGTGAAAATGGCGGGCGGGTGGTCGGGCGGCTGCCAAAAGGGTACCCTCATTGTACGGATAACTCCTCCTACAGTTCTCAAGATAGGAAGTTGTTCTTTTGCAGATCAATTGTACATATATCAGAGGTGTGCATATTGCTAGGATTTTGATATCCGATAATTTATGAAAAAAATACTAGCTTTTGAACTTAGCCATTTTTTGGCAAAATGTTGCATATACATGTAGGGTACTCCATTTCACTGGATACGGGTTGATATGGATTATGGATACAGTTTACATAAAAGAAAACCCGGTTTGCTGTCACATTGACAGCTTTTCACTTGTTTTTATATACCGGTGTTATATAGTGCCTTTTCCCCCTAGCTATCTTTCCCCCCAGAAAAATGGCTATATAGCAGTTCTTCCCCCCGGAAAAATGGCTATATAGCAGTTTTTCCCCCAGGGAAAGCTGACTATATAGTGGGCTTTCCCCTTTTTTATAGCCAGATTACCCCCACGGAAAACCTACTATATAGTGGATTTTCCTCCTTTTTTACATTCCGGCCATGTATATGGTGGACCATTCGTGGCAATAATTTGCAATAATTGATATGATATTAATTTCTCATAAAAAAGGATAATTATGGCATTTATTAATACATAGAATAAAATAGTATTTCATGGTTTTTTAACCCCAAATATGAACTAAGGCACGCGCCTCCATAACATTAATGTGTCATCATCGTTATTTCACCTGTTTTTACACCTTTTTGGAACACCTTTTACACGGATTTCGGAATACCTCGAATCTTTTTTAATCTAATCGATCCTTATCTACAGTTTCGACTTCGACGTTAAGAACACGTGAGTAAAAATACGCTGGTTTGGAACTTTAATTTTCCAATGTATTACCATCTCTGTATAAGCTTCTCCGAGGGAACTAACTGTACAATCTTTACTTAATTTTGTAGAGGAAGGGAATAAAAAGTGGAAATGTATTACTCCCTTCGTCCAAAAGGCTATCAATTTTAAATTAATACCATTCGAATTGACGATCTTAAAAACAATTATATATTTCTTCTTCTAAATATCAAACGGGAGACAGGGTGCAATGATATCATGAGAACTGTTTTATTTTGATTGATGGGGTTCTAAATCATGGGTAAGGGGTATTTTAATTGATTATATATTAAAAGCATGTGAAAAGTTAGTGTTTACAATTTTGTTTTAAAGTGACGCATATTCATATTTTAAGCACATTTTTACGAAACGCGAGATTTTATGATGTAAACATTTTGTTTTGCTGGTTACTTTGGAAAATGTGAAATGGAGCCGTTTTACTTCAATTCTTTTATTTCTTTGTACAGATATATATGTGATGTTTATACATAATGTTCATTTTGATTCAAGTGCTCACATTTAAGAAATATGACATCGTAAAGACAACCTTTTCCCGCCATTTTTGCAATTTTAGCATAAAACAGCTTGTTTTCAAGCAGTTTTTCTTTCAGAAAACATAGAGTGCATGCTTGAACAAACAAAATATTTTAATCAGAGATATATATAGCCAAGACTAATAAGTAACAAAAAAATATCTTTGTTCAAGCATGCGCTCTATATGTCCCATTCGTAAACGGATAAGAAAAATGTCAATTTTTGACCGATTTTGATTGAATTGTAGTAATAGCGTTACTTCTGACGTCATATACTGCAAGTGAGTGCAAATAAATCAAATGAATAGGTAAAAAAAAATATTTTAAATCATCTCTTCTAAAAAAATAACATAACATTTGACTGTACCCGAAACACTTTAAAAAATTGCGAATTATGGTGGCCAAATTTAAATCATATTATATGTAGTTCTTAAAAAAGAAAAGCAGAATCGTTATTTTCAATCATTTTGATAAGGAAACATATGAGCGATTGTGTATTTTTAAATGATGTTTTTACTTTTAAATGACCGTAAAAATATGTTCATGTGGTCATCTTTAGTTTTTGAGATATGGGGCCCTAAAAAATACATTTTCTTTATAATTGGATTTCAAACATTGGGCTCGAAAACAACAAAGGCCCCTACCCTGCATGGGGGCTAAAATTTTCAGTGTCATCTGCTAGTGGTATAACACTATCACTGTGAAAATATGGTTAAGTGGTCATCTCTAGAATATGAGATTCGGATCCCCACTTATAGAACACTATTCGATCATTATAATGGAGTTTTAAACATCGGGCCCTGAAACATCAATGGCCCCTACCCTGAGGGCTGAAATTTTCAGAGTCATCTACTAGTGGTAAACCACTGCCACTATGAAAATATGGTGATATGGTCATCTCTAGTTTATGAGACATTGGACACTTAAGAATATGCACTATAATCATTATAATAGGATTTTAAAAATCGGGCTCTGAAACATTGGAAACAAAATCTCTTTAAAAACAGACAGACAGTCTGATAGATTTATCAAAAAATTCTTAAATTCCATTTCACACATGTTCAATTTTCAGCATTGTCTATAAAGATAATAAATCGGCAAAACGAAACTTAGCCTTTATAGATGAATGTAGTTGTACATGTATGCAACCTGGGAGTGTAGAAACATTAATTTTAATCCTTACTGGATTTCCATCAATATTTTTTATAAAATCTGAACCAAAAACGTGAGGGAGAAACCCTACTATGGAGGAAAAGCTACTATATAGTTGCTTTTCCCCCCAGGGGGAAAGGCTACTATATAGTTGGTTTTCCGGGGGGAGAAGCTACTATGGGGGAAAAACTGCTATACAACACCGGTAACAGCATTTATATGCATTTTATATGGCCTGGGTTCTCTGATTGAAGTATCTGACACACTTTTACGATAATTCAGCAAGTGGTTGGTAGACACATCACTTGATTGTTTTGGACTAAATACAGTTTATCTATTTATAGTCAGTATCAATCCAACTAAAAAGAATTTAAACCTCACTCCTTTTCATAAGCTATATATTACATATAACAATATCTTGTATGGAGTCACCTCAGAGTGACCAATTCATAACTAATGAAATCAATGCTTCAAGCGTTTCACTGGTAGTCAAACAGGTGCCTCATTTTCACAAACCTAAATGCCAGAAGTGTCTAGTGTAGTAAACAAAGTCATGCCAAATTGCATGTCTCATTCTAAATTTTTATTCATAAAAGAATAACCGATTAAACTGTGTTTGTACTGGTACTCAATTTGAGTAGCATGAAAACCTCAGCTTTACCTAGAATAGACGGAACATTAAAAATTGAAAGAAGTGAATCTGTCAATATATTTTAAGGCTTGTTTGAGGCTTGAATCTGATTTGTGAATACTTGAAAGGTAGCTTCAAGATGACCTTTTATGGAATGTTGTTTGATCTTGTAAAGCTTGAATTTTACAAGTCTAAATTTAAATAAGATTGAGATAGTGTTAACTGGGTTGAATTAAGTAGACAACTGTGATATAAAAAAGATTTTAAAAGTCAAATCAGTAGCTATGCAATTTTTATTTCAATAAACAATAACAAAATCAACAAAATGCAAATACAGGTACAGCTTTTATACATGTACTAAATCTTTACACTCTTGGAGAGCTCTGTACATCCAACAATTACATTTAGATAATCCATAATCCATTGTATGAACAATGTTTCCTTAAACTAAATATTCACAACAAATACACATGTATGTACATGTAGACATTATTGGAAAATGAGAAATGCATTCCAATGTATGACATTATATGTGTCCATGTATGCTTCTTCAAGATACTGATTGGGCAATGTACCGGAAACTCCAGTGACCTTTGACCTTTAAATAAACGTCATTTACTTATCATTGCCAACCTGTATATGTGATGTACTGATAAGCAGAAAAGAAAAGCTAATTACTATCTAGAAAAGCAGAAAAAAAACTTGTATGCATACATTTTAATATTGCCATAACCTTGAAAAAAACATACCAGTCATTCACATATTTTTTTTTTCAATTACATTTATTTCATATTTCATTAAATTGTCATTCTGGCAAATGTTGCACAAAAAATGTTAAAATGCTTAACAACTGAATTCTTATAAATACAGTAGTTGACTTAAAAAAAACCAGTTGACTTTGTAAAAAAAAAACATTGTGCTTTCCAAATGGTAATACATGTATCAAGAATTGCTTTGATTTATATCTAGTAATGTCACCTAATCCTCTTCATCTTACAGACAATTTGAATTTGCAAATATTTCAAAAATATAGATAAGCATTACTCATATCATACATGTACATGCACGACCTCAGAAATGCTTAGCATCAAAATAGTTGACATCAATAATATTATCTCAACAAAGGGAATATAACTTTGTGTTTCTGTCATTCTTTTCATGTTGTTCAGTACTTAAAAGCCCCAGCTATGGCTGCTTTGCGGATAAATTCCTTGAGAACCGAATCGTCCAACTGAGAGAAAGCCTGTGTCTGCACCACTGCCGTCATGTGATTCAGAGCAAAGCGAAAGCAGAAGTCCTCAAGTTCCTGAAACATTTTCAAAGCTTAATACAGAAGATGTAAATATCGGTCATATATCAAAAGTACACAAACATTTACATATCTCTTTGACTTGAGCATTAAAGTCTTGATAAGTACAAAAGAAAGCATTATAGGGATTTCATGTTATTTACTAAAACCAAAAATTGAAATGTATGGTGTCCTCTTAAATTTCTTCGAATATGCAAAAAATAAAGATATGTGTAATGTTTCTTTTATTTTCAGGTACAGGATATCATTTTCTAAAATACCTGATTTACCCTTGAATACTTTAGGTTCCTTATTTTATTTTAGTGATATTGATTCCACTATTTAGTGTCAAATTGTGAGAATGTAAAATCAAGAGCACTGACCTTCCTCTCTGTCGAAAAATTAAAAGCAAGAATATAAAATGTGCGAGAGGTGTTTCTTATGATTTGACACAGATATTAGTTTTACATATTCAATCTACAGTAACCAGAAAAGGACTTGATCACAGTTACTTTATTTTTCCCTTTCTATTGTTTACAATGCTTCAATAAACCAACATACATGTATACTTAATAAGTAAACAGCATGTTAAAAAGTTCACCAGGATATGAACTTGGTTGGTCACATGATCAAATCCTGTAAAGCCCAAATACCGATATACCTGATCAAATCTTCTGAGAAGACCTTGTTCGTTCACAGGATTTGATCCCCTGATCATGCAACCAAGTTCATGTGAACTTTTTATCTTTGCTCTTTATTACTTGCATATACCTTATAGAAAGCAAATCATTCAGAATTGTTTTTATATTTACGATAGTGGAACCATCAAACGATAAGGGCGTGCAGTAACCATTGTGAAATCAATTGTGTGGCAGCATTGTGTTTCATCGAAAAGCTCGCACAGAAATGAACATTTTCACTATTTTTTTGGTACTTATGAGAAAACATATTTGCAAATATAATAATATGGCAATATCAGTAGTCAAGTTTGTCAGCCGTCTTTACCGTATATCTAAAATTTTTCGCATGTCGCAAAATTTGCGAAAATGGGGAAAATTTTTAATTTGTGACGTGTCAGTCATTTTTTGCGATTTTAAGAGTGTCTTATAGAAAATATAGGATATAATTTCTGCGTATTCAATATTTTGCGATTTGAAAGAGGTGGCGAAAATTAGATCATCACAAAAATTACTGGATATACGGTAGATTCTCAAAATCTATTATTATTTCTGTTATTCAAACATCACAAGTTTTGATATTCCACAATTCCAGCAACAAACCTTGGCTTCAAATTTGACAGCCGCAGCATAGAGCATGGCAACATTTTCTGTAGTTATGCCTTTCTTGATAATTTGTTCACACATGCGCTTCAACGAAGCCTCACAATAAGCATTAGCAAGGTCCAACAAACCTTAACAAAACAATTTGAAAGTCATAAATTATCGGTACACAAAATTATTACAGTGGTTCACATAATAGTTTTTGGTAGCTCTCTGCTAGCAAATTTTCTAAATACCTCATATATATATATGTAAACTGACATTCTAACAAATTGTTACATGTACTACATACTGTAGAATCATTTATTTTCGTGGGGGCCAATTTTCGTGGATTGTGGGTTTTTTGCTTATTCATGGGGATGTAATTTCGTGGATGAGTCGGATTTCAGTTTCAGTTGGTAAACTAAACCTTTTATAATTAGTTTTCGTTGAGGATGTAAATTTGTGGGCGAGGGTTACCCACGAATACCACGAAAATTGAGCCACCACGAATTGTACCGTAATGATTCCACAGTATTCATGTATTGGTATTTGTATACACATGAAGAGGTTTGTAATAGTCACTAATAAAACTGCATTCCAACTATGCAACATGTTTTTTGACTGACAACAAACATTAAAATGATTCCACATGTAATGCAGACAGTTGCATACTACATCTTTCCTAGCTGAGGGTGACGATCTCTGGTGTTTCTCTATTTACAATTACTTTATAGTATTGAATAGTGAATAGAGAAACACACTGGATCATCACCCTTGGCTAGCGAAGATGGCATAACATGACAGTTGCTGAACACCTTACCACTAAATTAATGTGTAGTAGATTCACTGGAGATCTTTAAAAGAGAAAATTTTTAATGCATGTAGTAATATTAATACATGTACCTATGGCCTCTTCTGGTTTTAAGTTGACTTGGTCTGTGTACAGATATTGAAGGAATGCTTTGTACACGGCATATGAAAACTGACTGACTTCTATGGAGCTGTAAAAAAATTGAAAGTGTATCATTTTACATGTAAAATTATAGTACATTAATCTCTGAACATCCTGGAACAGTGTAAAAAATTGTACAATAGACAAAAATCACCAGAGTAGATGTAATGTAAAACTTGTACCTGATAAATATTAATAAACAAAGTGAAGACACTCTTTCAGGATTAATTATCATAGTTATATGTACATGTACCAGAATTACATTTCCTCACTTTCCACTTAAATTTACCTGTACATTTTTATAGCCATATATATTTAGTGAACTTTCATTATATTCATGTTATTTATCACAACATGATTTTTATAATAAAATGAATGCATCAAATTCATCAAGGGGTTCTTAAAATATTGTCACAAATATAAATTCACTCTATCCATGCATTAGCTTAAAGCATAGTTTCACCGAAAATATACAGAATTCTTTCACTCGGACTAACTCAATGTTAGGTAGGATCATTCTAAACAATAGGTGTACTTACTTTCTTCCGTCTTCATCCCAGCAAGACTGAAACATCGAAGAAAAATGTTCACACCTACAAAGCAAAGAATGGCACTGTTAACCAAGTATACTATAATAATTAATGTACATGTATATATACTGTGGAATCATTAACTTTCGTTGGGGCCAATTTTCATGGATTGCTAAAATTTTACAGATTCGTGGGGACGTAATTTCGTGTATTCTCTTAAACCTACACGGGTAATATGACTTTATTACCCTAATTTATTAATTCGTGGAGGATGTTAATTCATGGATGAAAGGTATCCACGAATTCCACGAAAATTGAGCCACCACGAAATCTAATGATTCCACAGTATTCATTTAATATCCGCAAAAAAAATTGCAAGCAATCATTTATCATCCCAAACAAGTGGTACATATAAAACACTGAAAATAAATACACTAAATACCAATAATAGTTTGTTAACATTTATCATTAAGTGTTTAGTCATCATTGATTACTAGGGTTTTCCCTAAAACTGTTTACCTGATTTTGAGCACAGATTTGTGAACATGTATATCTCTCCCTTCCACTGTAAACTTGATATCTGATGTTATCTAAAACAGATGTGAAAAAATGCAAGAAAAACATTGTAGATATTACATAGAATGTACATGTGATGAAGCATAGCAAATAATTCTTGTACAAACAATTTATTGGATAAGCCTCTCCCATTTCTGGCTAGCAGAAGAAATGTATTCAGTATAACTATATGGAGGGAAAAACTGCATGTACATGCATGTACATTGTACATATATTGTACTCTAGCTATGTACAGGTGTTGGTGCAGTGGACTGATTTAAATACAGTTGCCCCGAGTTTGAGCCCGGTCTGACGCTATCATGTTATCCTTGTAACCTTGGGCAAGTTACTTTACTTGTACCCTCTCTTCACTCAGGAAATAAATGGGTGCCTACACATGATACGAGATTGCTATCTGAATGGCAGAGCATTATAAGCGCTATAATTTGGCAGTTCTGCTTGTATGCTCCCTAGTGAGTTGACAATGCTATGAATCATACAGGTCTTGACAGGGAATAATTTGTGGATGTTGTGTGAAGCAACTTAAGGTGGAATGAAACATCGTCACAAAATGGCTGGCCGCTGATCGAAACGACATTTCGTTTTATTAAAAGGATTTTATGGACTGAAATACGTAACTTACTCCATAGCCGAGTGGATAAAGTGTCGAACTTGTGATCCGTACACATAACAACACGTGCAACGTTGTGCCAAAACACTCACACACGCATTTATATGTACGCAACAAATATAAAGCGGTATCTTTCATTATAAAAAAAATTTCCTGTTAATTTGAGTGACTTTTTCCAGGTGTGTTATTCCAAATTAATTTTTGACCCCTACAGTACCAATCAGATCCAATCTAACACCAGAGTAAACCCCAACTAAAACCCAGGTTTACTTTGCTTTTGGGGTCCTCTTTAAACATTGAAATGTGAAGCAGACCTGTCTTTTACCTTATTATCAGTGATTCCCAACACTTTTATATTTCAAATCTTATCGGTACAAATGTAGCATCTGCCTCAGGGTCTACTTCTGATCAGAGTTTACTCTCTGGGTTTACTTTGTGTTTACTCTGGTTTTATTTGCGGTTTACTCTGCGTCTGCTCTTGTAAATTCAGAATAAACCCAGGGTTTAGTTGGGGTTTACTTTCTGTTAGGTTGGTACTGTACCTTTACCCTTATATTTATTGTTGTTAACCTTAAGCCAGATATCCACTCATTTCTATTATCCTGTGCTCACTTATTGAACTTTTCTCTGTTTCATGTCATTGAATAATTCATGCCTTGTTAAGATTGGTTTCTTCAAACTTTCTTAATAAGCATGCCAATACATAATCATAAATCATGTTTTAATGTGTAAGTGAGACTAACTGACCATGGGTTTTCAAGAATAATACATGATAAAACACAATATTATGAGTATAAACATAACTTACTGGGTCATCAAAGGCCTTGGATAGACTCTCAATAATGCTGAATCCTTTTACATGATCTATTAGAAAAACAGTGAACATTATTATAAAAATGTATACTTTAACACATTCAAAATTTTGCCTAATCTTCAACTGATTTAACATAATCGCAAATCGGTGTATTTAGAGCTACCCTTCTATAATATGTGTGTTCTAATCATATACTTTAACAATTGATTTAACAAACAAGAAGCAGCAAAAAGGGCTGCTAAGATATTATTATATCATTAATGGCCTGGCTACATACTATACATAAGCTTTATGAATTTTTCAGATCGAGCTTCCCATGAAAGTGCAAATCTACAGGTATGGACACATATTTATCGTAAATCCATGTAAATGTATACCTGTAAGAGCTAAATATTTGTAGGTACTGGTGTACAGTCACATACTTGAACGTGTAATATGCCTGGAAATGCACTCACCAATAGTATATGTTCTCCAGGTGACTAAAGGGGAGGAGAATGCAGAGAACACATCATCAGTGCAAGTGAACTTGGTGAGCATTGGAGAGGTCAACGACTGACCCCGACATTGACCCCACATAAAAACTTTCCCTGTTTCCGACATGGCTGCAGAGATGTGAGCATAATGACTGGCTGCTATCTCTACCATTCTAAAGTGAGAAAAATATTGCAAACAATCAAATCATATTCGTAAATGATTTTGTTTGAGATTTCAAGTACAAGAGTAGCAATACATAAACATCCTCCTTGTCACTGACCTTTCACCATTCATGGGGACCTTGGAAGGTGACACCTGATTGGCCTTGTTCCCTGTGCCCAGCTGACCGTAAGAGTTTGCCCCCCAGGAAAAGAGAGAACCTTCATCTGAGAGTGCCAAAGTGTGGGCATAGCCACACACCAACTGAAATAAGTAAATAATTCATTATATAATTAAATAATACATTATTTAATAATAATTTCATTAATATGATTTAATTAATAATATTATTAATTAATAATATTTTATTAATTTATAATAATAATTAAAATATAATTTAATAAACTAAAGGTGGTTGTACTGGTACATGTGTATCTAAAGGTACAAAATATTTTAACTCAAATGTGATTAATATTCACATGTAAATGAGATAACTTGTACCCGTTTCAGCAGATTTTTTTAAAACTAATTTTATGATCTTTCTTCTTTTTTTGCATATAAGAAGAGGGTCCTTTACATGTTATAAAACTCTTAAAACAGTAGCAGTATTTCAGTACCTGAGAGATAATGACCCCCTGGAGTTGCTGAACACGACAAGGATTTGGTTGATTGACATTGTTCCCAAGACCAAGTTGTCCGTTACCATTGTAACCCCATCCATACACCTACAAAATTAAATTCAATATGCCAATCATTAAAACAAATTTGCAAAATATTTGCGAATATTTATCATAACAAATGTTAGTTATATGTAAAAAATGGGAAACTTCTTAAATTAAGTAAAATCGATCTTTCTGTGTGCCATGAAGGCGCAAAAGGCCAGTGCTTATCCCTATAGTTTCCATTGTGCTAAGCCGATGAGAGTGATTGACTTCCCGTGGATGGGACACCAGTCCATTGCAGGTTAACTGGGTTGACTGAGACAATGTAGATACAGTGCCTTGTCTACGTGCACAACACATAACAAGAAATGACCACAGTGGGGTTTGAACCATTGACCGTTTGGTTACTGGCCTAATGCATATAACCACTGAGCCATGTGCTCCAACTTGTTCATATACTTGGCATTAAAAAAATATCATTAAATGAATTACTTCTCCATTCTCTAACAATGCCATTGATGAAGTCTGGCCACAGGCAATGGACAGTGCCATTTTGTTTCCTACAAGACAACAAAAAATCTGTTACAATGAATATCCATTTGAATAAAAATTCTGCCAAGATAGACTATTAATGGTTTAACTAAGAGGTTGAGAAATATGTTTCAAATGATAGATTTTCAATGAATATACATGTATATGCAACAAACCTATAACTGCCACAACTTTTCTCGGAGTTGGCTGGTTTGTTGTAGAACCAGAGCCAACTTGTCCACAGTTGTTTTGTCCCCAAGCAAATATCTAAAGCACAATATTCGCTTACATAAATGAAGGTAACTTATCTCTATGGATCTATTTTTCACTCCCTATTCTTTCCTTGAGTAATCTTTGTTATACAAAAATACCATGCATGTGTCCTTTCAAATTGGTAGAGACATGGGACAATGATAATTTAGTTAAAATCTTAAAATTGAACCTTTTGTTGGATTGGCCACGTAAATAAGAATACTGAGCATACAGAATCCATCTTTTATAGAGCCACTTAACAAAGTCTCTTATCATCAAAGACAGTATTACCTCTCCTTCTTGTGAAAGAGCCATAGAGTGATGGCTGCCACAGGCCACTCTTAAAATCTTTTTACCCTGTAGGTTTGTATTGATTAGAGTGGGAGTTAGCCCCTGTCCTGAACCCCCATTACCAAGCTGACAGTATCCATTGTGACCCCAACTGTACATTTCTCCATCTGAAGAAAAAATTTATTTTAATCTACATACATTAACATAATGCTTGACACAATCATGATTCTGACCCTCCTTACATGTACTCTTTTAAGCAGTGTATCCTATAGAAGTCTCAATAGTAGCGATATCAAAATATATCTGATAGGTATATATTTTAAAATGTGATAGAAGGAGAGGAAAATAATCTTGAATATGAGGGTCTCTGCTCTACTATGCAAGCATATTTAATTATGATTAAAAATAACAGTAATTACTTTTGGACACTGCAAGAACATGAGGCCCACTTCCGAAAGCTATATCAACAATTTTTTTCTTGCACAATACATCCACTTTTCTTGGTTCAAAGCTGCTGTGAGCATCACCTTAATTAAGAATATAATAAAAAGAAAATTATGCAAAGTTTATTCTAGTAATCAAAATATCAAATTTGCATATAAATAACTTTCACTTTTTTTTTTAAATTTACCAGATACATGCATGGTTCATTAATAAATATTTGGTAGCTTACCCAACCCTAAACAGCTGCTGCAGTTCGATCCGATGGCATACACTTCATCGTCATTTGTTATGTATATTGCTTCATTTCCAGAACTTCCAAATACACATATCTTCTTTATTTTCTCCAAATCCCCTTGTTCAAGTATACTAAAGATTGGCCACTTGCTGGCATCAAGCATCTTTGCAGAAAAGACTACTTCCACATTGTATTAACCTTCAAACAACAAAAAATATCATTTGTACTTCTAGTGTAAAAAGCAGATCAAAAGTGGGTAACATATATCCTGGATATGGGGTTGTTAATAAGCTTGAAAGTAAAAAAAAATAGATTCAATCATATTTTCTAAAATTCTGATTGTTCAGGAATGCCTATAGCGCCTACTGCATAGTGTAGTATATTCTCTTTTGAGAAGTGGACAGGCATAGCCTACATATGTGGACATAGGTGATGCCTGTCCACTTATCAAAAGAGAATAAGTTTAGTAATGGCTACACCAAGGATAAAAGACTGGGGTTGCTCAGAGACTACTATCAGTGATAAAGTAAATATCAATGATTTTATTATTCTAAACTTAAGTATTAAGTATTGTAGGCATTATGAACTCCAATCCCGTTACATGAAGGCGATGGCAAATGATAAATGACGGAAATAAATTACACAAACTACGCAGCATGTAAACCGTCCATATGTCCTCAGAGAAATGACAATGAAAAAAAATGCATACATCCTATACAGGCAATCTGATACAATTTGATGTGTGGTATCTATAAACTATACTCACAGAGTCACAGTCTCACTTTAGAAAAAGCTGGGTTTTTTTGACAATAGAGAAATTCATGTAGGACATATCAATTGCATTGTAATATACAAAATCCTACTGAAGCAATTTTATATCCGGAATATTTCCAAATTTTTAACCAATCGAAATAACTGTAACATAAAAAATGACCAATTACAGAGTCTTATGCAAACAATATTCGGTTGATTGTTAGTGCCCGTATTGTAAACAAATATGAAAATGCTTCATGTAGACACCAAATTGGGATCGATGGACAATTCAAAAGAACGTATGATAATTATGATGATACCGTATTATCAGGGACGTATATACTCTTAGTATATACGTCCCTGGTATTATAAACCCTGAAGACCTGAGTTTTGCTCAAATTGTCTCCTTACTTTTATCTAATTTAACTGGTTTTTGGAAGTTTATGTTTTTTTTATGGACAAATGTCAATATTCATTTTTTTAGCTCACCTGAGCCATCGCTCACTCACCTAAGCTAAACATAAGCTTTTCTGATCAAAATGTGTCTGTTTTCGTTGTTGTTGTTGTTGACGTCGTTGTCAATTGTGCCGACAGCATCATACACTTTTTTACATTTTCATCTTCTTATACAGAATCACTGGTACTTTTTTTTTTTTTACAAAACTTAGCGCATAGCATCCTTGGGAGACTTTGTTATCTCAAACTAAATGGGACTATTTGAAAACCTCAAGGTATCCAAGTATTCAAGATATCAAGGGTAAAATCCTTAAAAAAAAAAAAGTGGTTGGGAATTGCATGCAAATCACTTAAAGGGGCATGGTCATGATTATGGACAAAAATTATTTTTTCGATTTTAACGTTAAAAATGCTTCAGTGAGGCATTTTTAATAGGCAACCAAAATTTGAGTGTCATTTGTTGAGTTATAAGCGAATTACAGAGTTTATAATCTTCGCTATGTAAACAAAGCTTTTGTTTACATTTTGAATGTTGATGTGAAAATTCCAGTTTTAGACCTCAACTGAATGTGTTAATCCTTAGGAACTGTTTATTTATGCTTAAAATGAATAAGAAGATGGACAAATCAGCTTGAAAAAGATTTTTTACTGGTATATTGAACCTATGTAAACAAAAACAGGGTACGAGCCTTGTTTACATGATGAAGAATTGTATGCCCTGTATCTTGCTTAAAACTCATCGACTGGCACCCAAATTTAATTTGACAATAAGAAATGCATTTTTAAAGCATTGTAAATGATAAAAACAGAAAAATAAAATTTGACCAAAATCGTGACCCTTTAACATATCCATTGTATTCAACATATCAGTGTTCGAGATATCAAGGTTCAACTGTAATTTTTGAGAAGAATCATAGGCTGTTGTTTTGGGAAATAGATTAAAATGAAACTAGAGTGTTTAATACCTAATTCCAAGTTTATGAGTATTTCTTTCACTCCAGTGGGTCAGAATGAGATTTTTGGGGGGAGGGGGTTGTGTAGGATTATATATGGAAGAACTTCTTCTGAAGCAAACATCAGCTAGCACTTCTTGGGGCTGGCGGAAGAAGTAACAATGCTAAAGAAGTTTGTAATGATTTTTATCACATTTTTAAAAACTATTGAAGTCAAATTAATGTCTGAATCCAATTATGAAGCATAAACAATCAATATATAGATTACCGATAGCTGGTTCGCTGTAATTGTTTTGAGTGCAAGTGCCCTGTAATTAATGACAAGCAGCTTGCCCATCATAGTCTTTATAATGATTTGGCTACTATTGTGGTAAACACCTTTTTCGTAGCAGTTATTTTACCTATACATAAATGATTATCAATTTTAGATATCAATTTTGCTTTTGGGAACAATTGATTATAAAGACTACATTATCTGCCAAATTATGAGCCCCCTGTGTTTTAGATTTCAACTTGTATTAAAAGTTTTTGATCCTGTATTTTGCAGAAGATGATAGTTTAGAGGATCTAATGAGAAAATTTGCAAATCGACTGGACCAGGACTTGGAGAAAATAGATCAAGATTCACCTTGTCAGTCCAGTGACCAGAGCAACAACCATCCTGTTACCATGGAAACACATACGGCTTCTGGGAATGTGATCACAGAAAATGGCACCGATAATTCTCTCTTGTCTGTAATGACTGAATTTGCTGAACAACTAGATAAAGACTCTGTGAAACTCTCCAATCATACAGACCAACAAAGTGCAGCAACTGAAACAAACTCCTCACTTGCCTCTTTCCTTAGTAAAGTGGCTGACAAGATGGACAGGGATGGTCAGTCGGAAGACCCAGCATTTTCCAAAGATCATGAATCTCAAGGTTATTTAGAGTTTGCATAAATTAATTTTGTGGATCTCATATCTCATTTACTGTATACAGGGAAATATAGATTCCCATTGATTTTTGCCCCTTTCACCCCCATTGTCAATGGGCAAATTTAGGACTTAGAGAATTCAAACACTTTACATGTGTAATTAAAAAGAGTTTCTTTCATACATTCATATTCATATGCTTGGGTGAATTCAAAATTGGGTGAAACCATTTGCAAGTGTTGAACTGTGAAAGAAAAAACATGGGGTGAAAATAACCCTGTATTCAGTATTCATTTAATATTGCTTTCATTACCTGTAACAGCATCAGACATAGATGTATCATGGGGTTTTTTTTTGGTTCGAGCATTTAGAGGAGTGTAAGATTGTATGATCAGTAGCTTGAGAAGTGTTAAATCAATATCTTTTCTATGCAATAGAGATTATTGATTTCAATATTCATTGATGATGTTGCAAGATTGTTATGTAGGATCAAGGAATTTCATTTGAATTATGATTTTATGGTCAGTTGATCTGAATCCGATATAAACATGAATCTAATATAAACATGCTCGAGTTTTATCTCCTGTACCATATGTTGTTTTATCGACAGGACAGTGAACTAACTATAAGTGTATATTTTATCTTATATAACTCATACAAATTCACCTTGCAAGGCTAGAAAACCCTGTACAGGCACGTAGCATCAACTTAAACTTGCCATTAATGTAGTAAATGATTTAAAGTAGAGGGTATTATTTGTGTAAATTTATTTTTGCTTAATTGTTGTAGAATTGCTACAAGATATGATGAGAAACTTACACAGGGGAATAAAACACAGCGATTGGTTAAAGGAGAATACTGCAGAAAAATGGACGTCAGAAAATCCTGACTTGGCCAAAGAATTCATGGAAGCTGCATCTAAAGGAAATCCATCTTGATGAAGGGAAACGTGGGAATTGAATACGTTAATAAATTTTGATGAATTTAAATAATATTTGAGTATTATGATTATCAATAATCATGCATGTATATAATAACACTAAAGTTTTATTTATGAACTTCGGTAATCAAAATTTTAATATACATGTATTAAAAGATCCATACAATTTCACTGAAGTTAACATTTTCAATAAATGTATGTTTTTCACAGGCATTTAACAGACAGGTTTAATTTAATGTTGTAATAAAAGAATAAACTCCTTAGATTACCAGGTATATGTAATAGCTACTTGAGCATTTATTGGTTGATAAGGTTTGGCACATTTAAGTAGCAAACCTTATAGAATTTAACTTTAACTTGAATCATATCATAATTTCATACACAGGGCCATCTGATATAGGTTATTAGAGCCCCACTCTGAGGGCGCTCTATAGTGATCACTTGTCTGGAGCATATTTTCTCCCACTTTGGCCAAATCTGGCTCATACACCACCCACAGACATTTTGAGTAAAGGATGTGCATGCTTTGACCTTAAATCAAATCAATAATTGATTTATTGTTAATAAGGTCATAACAGAATTATAGGAAAAATCCATGTCCGGATCGTGTATTCTTTTCCTTTTGTTCATACTCCACCCATGAAGTGTTTGATTAAATAGTGTGTAGTAACCTTAATGAAGTTTATAAGGTTCAAGGTCATATCAGACTGTGTTGAAAATCCTTTTCAAGATTATAAATTCTCTCCCTAAGCCCCATCTGACTCATATTTCAAATAAAGAGTACTTTAGGGTAAAGGGTGTGCAGTGACCTTGAACCATGTTTCTTTTTTTGGGAACACCGTGTTTTTTACTGTTGATCTTAGATTTCAATTTTGATCTTGGATTTCAATTTGTAAAGTTGTTTTACATGTTTCCGGTGACCTTTAATTTCTCTCCCAAATCATTCATGTTAAGATTAAACCAAAAGAATGTCTGTAGGTAAGAGGTTAGCAGTGACCTTGAATAAAAAAAAACTTTCATCATATGCCCTTTATTTACATGGGGCTCTTTGAGATGGTCATCATCTTAACTACATGTATGTCTAGTTTACGTATGCTGCAAAATTCACAAAATAACGAGCAAAACATAGTATTAGCTTCACAGCTGATATACTACATGAATATTTTACTCTGTAGCCTATATTTTACTGATGTAAACTAAACTTAACACTGAAAACAAACGCTGGATTTTACGACTGCAACAACAAATGTATATAGTGAATTTTTGTTTTAAATTTTTTTAAAGCATTAAAACTTATATCGATCTGTTTCCCAAGTTAAGTTAGATAAAACACTAAATATTTACATTTACTTTCTTTCCCTCTATTAAATTGCACTAGTGATATTTACGCATAACACAGAAGACCCAATCACCAAATCTGGTGCGTAGGAATACATTCAGTATTCCTTCAGTATTTCTCGAAGAACATAACTGACTCTTCTCGCGACTTCAAACCGGATCACGACCTGATTTTATACTTACGCTGATTAATATTTCATTGATATAAATATATTTTGACGGTTAAATGAATTCAACTGATTAATTTCTTAGTATACCAACAGTTAATTCATTAAATCACAGAATGAAAAATAAAATTGTGTTATTAAAATTTAAAACGCTGTGCACTATTTTTGTCAGCATAATTCGGCTGTTCCAATGGCTCTTCCGTTAATTTCGCATTACTCGTTGAATAAGTCAGAGCTTTTTAAAAACAAATCATATTTGCGGGAAGGAAATAAATGTTTAAAAACGTAAATATAAGCATTGAATCATTATTTTTTTAAAGATGTGGTCTCATAACTGCAACGGTGTGTGCAATCAAATTATCATAACGCGCTAGCGCGCGTTATTCAATTTGTATGCACACACCGTTGCAGTTATGAGACCACATCTTTCAAAAAATAATGATTCAATGCTTAAATAAAACTGAGCCGCAGCATTCTAAAACTACTTCTGAATTTACAATACAATTACATCGCCCACCCCCACCTCCTAAACGATTAGTATTTTGAGGGTTGGCGAAAGATTTTGGGTAAAGTCTACCCCCCCCCCCCCCCAACTTAATTTGCTTCCGACGCCTATGCATTTATTTAAACAATAAAATGTTTTCTTTGGTGATTCATTCGGGATATGAACGTAGCGACATCGCAGAAAAAAAAATATATAACCCGCGTTTTTTCTGCAACGATCGCTACCTTCACAACCCAATGAATCATCAAAGAAAGCATTTTATTGTAATTCATACTAACATCTTTATTTTAGCTAATTGATTATGAAAAGTAAGTAAAATTTACCAAATTACTGTTAATGTACGTACATGTAAGTACGTTAGCTAAAAGAAACAGCCAAATCGTCTCCTGTGAGACTTTGAGGCTGACATCGTCATGATTATTTCGTGCAGTCCGTGATTTTTCCTAGGTCGCTGTAGGTTTGGACCAATCGATAAACAGGGCGTGTCGATTTCTGTCTAGCCTGGTTCCGGCCTACCCATAATGCTACTGTGCGGAGCATTATGGGTAGGCCGGAACCAGGCTAATATCTGTCCTGTCATTTTTTTTGTCAGTTTCGGCCGCTGTAGATTTCGACCAATCGAAAAACGGGGCGTGTAGATTTCAGTCTGGCTGTTTCTATAGAGCTATGAATTAACTATAAGTTATCGTTAGAAATAGATAGAATTATACTTGGTAGATGTAAATATTATATAAATAGTGCCTGTTTGGGAGGGTAACAGTTGAAATTGACACCCCGAGAAAACCATTGTCAACCGACGCGAAGCGGATGTTGACAATGGTTTTCGGGTGGTGTCAATTTCAACTGTTATCCTCCCAAACAGGCACTATTTATTTTGTTATTCTGAATGTCTTTTTTAAAATTTTTAAGAAAATTTTACTGCTTTTATATAGGAATAACGTGAATTCTACAGCGAACCGTACGCGCATAATTTTCGCGCATGTAACATTTTTTAATGTTACCCGTTGCCAAGTGCGTTGCTAACGCTGAGGGTAATAGTAAATATTATTAACTGCGTCTTAACCAATCAGATTTCAGTATTTAACATGAAAGTATAACAAATATATATATATATATATATATATATATATTGATATTATGTATATTTATCAGCGAGATCTATATCGCTAACGTCTTTTTACATACCGATAAACATGGATTATATAGATATGGGATTATATGGTGTTTTAGACATGTAAACTAATACACGGTATTGTTATTAACAAAAACAATGCATGTACAGTATTCAGTATGCCCAATGTATCTTTGAATACGTATTCATGAAAACCAGTAAATCATCACAAAATACACCTCCATGATTCTCTCGAACTGCAATTTGTTTACCACAGATAACCATATATTTTCAATGCCTCTTATAAAGCTCAAAAAATATATTGATGCATAAATGGATCAGTCTAATTAGTTTTAGTTTGATATGTTATAAATTGCCTATTCTTATACTGCCCCCCCCCCCCCCATATTTCGTATCCCCTGTCACTTTCCCGTTCATTGCATGTATTGGGTACCAATGACTTAAAGGGGCTTTTTGAGTACATTTGCAGATCCAATGTTGGCTTCTATATTATATGTTTCAAAACAAAAAATATAGATATGGAACCTTGGAAACGAACGCGAATCAAAAGTCTTCGTGCATAATCAATAATTTTTAAAAGGTCACAAAGGTTTACTGGCTTATACATTCCTTAATCCTTTATATCAAGAAGACTTATTATTATTTATATCGAATTGTTGCAACGCAGTTTGGAATTATATAAATTAACAACAACGCACTTTTTGATTTTTTTAGTACCGTGTATTATATATGAGTGTACATCAAGTTTGGTTTATTATCGAAACATTTAACGCACTTTGAAAAAAAAATGTATAAATCACAAACCACATGAACTTTGTGTTTAACCAGAGGACAGTGTTATTATTTGTGCGTTGGTATTTCTTTATATTTACATCTAACAAGTATTATTCCCTCTATTTCTTACGGAAACTTATAGTTAGTTCATATCTCTATAAAAACAACCAGACTGAAATCTACACGCCCCATTTATCGATTGGTCGAAATCTACAGCGGCTGAAAGTGATGACAGGGCTGAAATTGACACGCCCTGTTTATCGATTGGTCGCAACCTACAGCGACCTAAGAAAAATCCCGGACTGCACGAAATGGTCATGATGATGTCAGACTCAAAGTCTCACAGGAGACGATTTGGCTGTTACTTTTAGCTAATTAACTTTTGTATGTTAACAGCAATTTAGTGAATTTTACTAACTTTTCATAATAAATTTATTAATTAGTTAAAAGAAGATGTTAATATAAACAATAAAATGCTTTCTTTGATGATTCATGCGAGTTATGAAGGTAGCGATCATTGCAGAAAAAATTTACATAACCCGCTAACGCGGGTTATGTATTTTTTCTGCAATGTCGCTACCTTCATATCTCGAATGAATCACCAAAGAAAGCATCTTATTGTTTAAATATTTACATCTACCAAGTATAATTCCCTCTATTTCTTACGGAAACTTAAAGTTAATTCATAGCTCTATAGGAACAGCCAGACTGAAATATACACGCCCCATTTATCGATTGGTCGAAATCTACAGCGGCTGAAACTGACAAGAAAATGACAGGACAGATATCGACACGCCCTGTTTATCGATTGGTCCAAACCTATAGCGACCTAGGATTATTACGTGCAGTCCGTGATATTTTGTAGGTCGCTATAGGTTTGGACCTGTTTATCGATTGGTCAAGACCTACAACTACCTAGGAAAAATCACGGACTGCACGAAAAAACCATGACGATGTCAGACTCAAAGTCTCACAGGAGACGATTTGGCTGTTTCTTTTAGCCAATTTACTTACGTACATTAACAGTAATTTATTGAATTTTGCTTACTTTTCCTAATCAATTTATCAATTAGCTTAAAGAAAGATGTTAATATAAACAATAAAATGCTTTCTTTGATGATTCATGCGGGTTATGAAGGTAGTGACATTGCAGAAAAAATACATAACCCACGTTACCGAATGAATCACCAAAGAAAGCATTTTATTGTTTTAGTAAATTCAGATGAAAGTGATCTATCGTCATCGGGAACGGGAAAGGACAATTAGAGGCTAGTATACCATTTGAATTGATTACATGACCCCCACCCCTCATCTTTTCTTCTCAAATATATCGTAATAATTTCCATGAACTGTTAGCAAACTGGTGCTCAATTTAAAAAAAAAATGAAAGAAAAAAATGAATAAAAGTACACCCACTTTGAATAAAAAACAAACGTAGCTGACAATCAATAGTTTCTCCCATGGTTTGGTGAAAAATCTGTCTTGTAGTTGTCAAAGCATCAACCCACTTACCAATTTCAAACCTAATAAATATTTTGATTAAATGAAAAGTAAGAAGACTACATGAATCGACATTAGAGCATGATTATAAGCTTAGAAATAAGATTTAGGGCTTATTCAAGCACTTTAAATTCTTTCAAAAAAATACATCACACAGTTATCAAATCATCAATAATTAATAAATGACTTTTGAACGTTTTGAATATTTAGAACCTACGGCTTTAATTGCTTCTTGTAGAAATTAAAAACGTCAATTTATTTCAAAGCGCGTCTTTTTGACAAATCGATGCATTATGAAAATAAAAACAAAACAAAAATCATATTGTATTTGACATAACTTAGTATGTTATTTGCCATTGTATTTGTTCACAATAAAATGAAAGCAAATTATTGATCTCCGTTAACTATAATAAAAATGTATATACCATGAAAATTCCTAATCGGAAATGCGAAAATATTTTATTCGTAGTTATCATCCGGATTTGCGCGTCCGATATTGCTTCAAACATTACCTATTAGTTCCGGTTGTAAACACTTCGAGGGAGTATTTTCATATTATTGATCAAGGTATTGAAATTGCAAAATTTAGCATGCATGAAATATAATTCATTTATTTTTTTATGATTGCTTCTCGTATGTGATTGTACCAAATGATTTTCATCTTTTTCTCGTGTTTTACTAAATAGCGTGTTGTTGATTTCAGCGAAACTGAGTCACAGATATTTCTGTATATTACTGGCAAAAGATTTCCGTATCTTTTTTTTTTTCAAAATTGATTCTATGTAACATGTCTAAGATATGTTAAAAACATGAGCTTTATGCAGTCTAACAAACAATCTGCTTACATTCATTTGGTTACCGGTACATGAAATAATCACTTAAGAGTGTAGAGAGGAAGAAGTGCTTTTAAATACGCAACTTGAACCCATGTGAAATTAAATTGATAGTAGAGATGAATCAGTAAGAGTCCATGATATCACAGGGTACAACGTAAACCAATTAACATGTAAATAATGAAAGGCTGATAGTGGCACAGTGAGGTATTTTTATATAGTATATGTTCATAGCTTTAAACGGGACGATCACGACATCTATTGATCAAGCTTGAATTGGCTATATAGAGCCTTATTAGGCTATTTAGAATAGCTTAATCTAAAGCTCC
Source organism: Magallana gigas (assembly GCF_963853765.1). Lineage (NCBI taxonomy): Eukaryota > Metazoa > Mollusca > Bivalvia > Ostreida > Ostreidae > Magallana > Magallana gigas. The sequence goes on along the minus strand of NC_088855.1, from coordinate 26,938,426 downwards.
TTATACATTGTATAGCAGTTTCCACATTATTTTATAAGAGTCAGTCAAAAGTCATGAGTTTGTTGATATATTTCACATTTCAAAATGCAACTTAAATGAAATGTTTTAAATGCCTTATATTATCAAAAAAACATTAATTACAAATTCTCTGAAGGAGACATGTATTGATAAACAGTATTTACAAAAAAGCTCAAAATGAAAAACTATCACTGAACGACAGTTCAACTTTCACTTTCAATACCTACTGAAAAATCACTTATTTTAAGTAAAAGGCTGGATAAAATAGCTTATTAAAGCTAGATTGCATGTGCAGGAACCTGTTGAATCAGTGATAGAAGCTAAGAAGGTAAACCAACATATTTTACACTAAACAGCAATTACTGGGTAGTTTCACAGAATTTTTACCATAATTTCAATGATGATGATATTGATATGCTTCTATATCTCATGGCATTTATTTTAATGAATGAATTAGATATTTCCTCAAACTTTAAGTTTTTTTAAATGGAGGTGGAAGTATGATGCTTGAGTTTAAAAAGAGAGAAGTGTGTACTTAATACTATGCTGGCAAATAAAACTGGCTATTTTTCCCTTTCCAATTGAATTATTGAATTATGAATTTAAAAACTAATAAAAGGAAGGAAAATTAGCATATTTGATATTTATGACCTGGGGACATTGTTCCAAAGGAAATAGTTTTTAAAAAATCAATTGTGGTGCAATAATACAGTGCAATATTTTGTAATTTAAAATGAGATTTTTATTTGTATAGAAAATTTTAAAAAACTTTACACACACTTCCTTCAAAATTCTTTAAAAGATGAGTATAAGGCAGTAGCTGAGACATTTGAGCAGTGGCTTGTTAAATTGTATAACAATAGAGGAAACGTTCTGTGAAAGTTGCCGTGTAGTGTGGATACCTTACATTCCTGACCATTAGTAACATTTACAATGCAGCAAGTACCGTATATATTCACCTCTGTAGCCTATGGACACACCAGTGTTTGGTTATTACCTCGGGTGTAATGGTGTCGTATTACCAGAGTCACAGTTTTACCTGTGTATCACCTTGCAAGCCTTTAAAGTGACAATTTACAAATGGAACTCCGGGGGCATGAATCTAAACTTTATCATGATACATATAGTGAAGTAGTTTCTTGAACATGTTAAATTAGACTTTACTTCCACTAGATATATTATTTCAAATTCATCCTAGTTATATAAAAGCTGTTTCAGATACAGTTATTTTATTTATTTTTTTTGTGGGTTTTTTTTTTGCCATTTTGGATTGGGTTGGGTGTAAATACATGCAGAAATGAAAAGGCAATCCTATTATCCTTACAATATAAAGGTTTTAATAGAACTGCATGCATACATAGTACATACATAAAAGTATCTGCAGAACTATTGCTTTACAGGAAAATTCAGATTGATCTGTCAATCTGAATTACTTGTACCGAGCACCTGTACAGTTCTGCAGCTAAGTGTGGTGGGATCACTATCAGTCTATGACAGAAATGTCTGTTTCTTCTGTGCTTCAGATCAGCCTACATGTAGTTATAACTGACATACAACTTGGGTTTGGGGGTTACACTTGTGTACCTGCATATACTAAGTTACATCTGTTTCAACAAGTGTGCATGCAGACAAATTAAGTTGTGAATGCTTGCTTGCTTCAGAGTGATAAATTAATGTGTATACTTTATATTATATATATTATATTATATACAGTATGAGATGTATAAACATATATATACTCATTTGTACAGAGGGCATGTACATTGCATATGCATGAATATTTGTATATGCATCAGTATTTTCTAATGTTGTGGTTTTATCTTTAGTCATGAATTTCATTGTTGAGTCAATCCATGAATTCATCAGGACTTCAAAACTTGTTAATTTAGAAAATTTACTTAAGAAAATATATGGTAAATTTCATCATCATGTAAAATTAACAGAGGTTAATTTTCACTTTTCAAATTTTGACAAAACTGCATCATTATTAAGTTTTTTGGAAAATAATCTTGAATCGTGATCTGTGAAAAATATGCAGTGTTTTACTCTGGGTGGTATGGAAGCACAGAAACAGGAAGAGAATACACTGTATGTATGATAATCTCTTAAGTTGATTAAAACTTTTGATAAGAAATGTAAGGGTATGGAAAAAATATTATGCAGACTGTTTAGTTAGTTGCTCTAATGAATAATTTCATGGCTGCAGGCCTTAATTATGGATTCTTCTATGAATTTGATGCAATTGGTATTTATGTGTATGTATTATGCACATTAATTTGTCAAAAAGAACTGGGTACGTTAAGTATAACATATCGGCCCTGTTGAAATGTGAAAAATCAAACACATGATATCTTTAAAATGTTCGCCGGAATAATTTATGTAGGACACCCCATGCATGAAAGAGACTTTCGTTTGCTAAAATTCACGTGCGTTTGGTAATTGTAAACTCGGAAACCGGACCTTGTTTACGGATTTTGTAAAATATATGGGTTTTTGTAATGTTTGATCTGATATTTCTATAAGGCCGCATTCGAGTACATACACCAATATTTCAGAATAGCACAATTTTAGACTGCTTATTAACATAAAAACGGAAAAAAATATGTACAAGACTGCGGCCACTTTCGTTTTTTATTTTTTTTCTATTTTCAAGATGCACAAAAAATGAATGTTTTCATTGGTTAGCTAAGACGTAAGATGAGTTTCTTTAACATGACAATGCCTAAATAAATACTTAACTGTAAAAATAGACTTATGTTGACAATTGACTCTAATTAAAGAAAAATAAAACCGTTCTATGGAAAATTTGAGTATTTTTATTAGTTTATTAGTCCTTAGACACAGTGTATTTGATTTACTCACAATTACATACCGTGTATTGCAGATAAAATGGTCAACATTGTTGTGTAGTGAAAAGAAATATACAATATTGATTTCAGGATGGATATAAGAAGAAATATTGTTTTGAAAAACCTCAACATTTCTTATAATTTGCTATTTAATGAATATAAAGTTATCTGTGTGGCGTTGTACTCTACATAAATGACGTAACAAGTGTAAGCAAATGACGTCACAAAGTAGCTGAAAGGAGAGAGAGAGAGAGAGAGAGAGAGAGAGAGAGAGAGAGAGAGAGAGTTTATACAGATACATTTAAAATTTCAAAAGTTTTATTATCAATTCAGAAGTCAGATTCAAAACATTATATTTGTGTAGATTTATATATTTGGTACGTTATCAGAAATATATACCAGTAAATCAGACACTGAATGTTTGCCGATCCTGTTGAAGTAATTAAATCAAACTTAAAAAAAATATTTTCACAAGAAAAATATAATAGTGATCATATTCCTATATGCATGCATTTTAAGCGCCCAGTATATTTACTAGTACATGGATGTCATTAGTCTCTGCAACGGGACATGTGTCTAGGGGTTAGGCGCGTACATATTCTACAGTATTTAAAAAAATACAACATTTTGCGTAAGAATGTAGGAATTCAAAACTTATGATAGATTTAGCTGTGTTTAGCTTTTTAAATGACAACTTTAATTCTAGAAAATGCATTAAATACTTTTTTTTTTACATCGTTCACGGATGTCTTGCGTTAATTTTTTCTTGATCGATCTAAACTATCTATTACGGTAGAATGTTGGTAATAATTGGTGTTTGGTTATCATTATTAACAACAAATAATCAGTTCAGATTAAAACATTGTCAAATATATATTCATGTCGCTGGAATATTAACTGGAGGAATTAAATCGCCGCACAGGGGTATGTCCCGATTTTTGATCAATTGATCTATTTCATTCATCTTGAAAAGATATAACTCGCGTGTCTTACTAAATGTACATTAATCAATTAGTAGTCAAGTGTGCATAGTGTTTTTTCGATAAATTTCTTCTAAAACATTCAACCTAAAGTATAAATATATAGTTGTTACAAACAGATGTAAAAAAAAAAATCATTTGACCCCCTCCTAATGGATTTATTCAAAACATTGGAGATCTAATCCTTTGGGTGTTCGGTAATTTAAAAGCAGGTCTTCGCGCGATAACTTCACATGAATTCATAATGTCTGCGTGCCGATTAGTGGACGGGATCATGAGAGTACCCTAGAGCACACCGTGTGTACACATGCAGCTTTATAAAAAACTGTTTCTATTACTTTCCTATCGTTGGAAATGACAAAAAGGCCTTTGATTTTCCATCTTAAAGCTGACATGAATTCATAAAAGCATTTGGTCGCCACATTAGTTTCAATCGCTCCTCTACGGCCACTGGGGTATATATACCGGTTGATAAAGTTACGGTCGGTTGCTTTCCGATCGAGGCATTCACGTTGCACATACTTCTAAATGCATGAACTACACATTGTACTTGTAGTAAAATGTAGTAATAAAGAATAAAGAAAACAATAATCAATGAAATACAAAATATATTTATTCTTTGAAAGGATGTCCAAGGTATCTGTATTATTTTGCACAGACAGTGCTGCTTTACTTCGCATGCACATCGAACACGTGTGTCGTTCATACAGAGTGTATAACATCTGCATCTTCTTAAAAACCTTGGCGACACTACATCCAAAACAGTAGCTAAATGATAGTAAATCCAAGAAAGTAACAACGTTTCTATCCGTTCCTACAAAAACTCCCCGTTTATAAATCCATGCGATAATTGACATTGCTCGATCTGCCACAGTGTGTAGTTTGCGCATGTGCGATGTTACAACATACACAGGAAACGGTCTACAATTATCGAGGAATTTCGGAAGTATCTGCGCCTGTATTTCAGTCTGTCTTGTTTCGTCGTTTATTGGATATATCTTGCCAGTGAAGTGGTTGTCATATTATTTTTGTTCAAAACGCGTTTTTACAAGTCTTTTCGTCCAAGGTAACGTGTTCGGGTGTATGAAATTCCTGAATGCGGTGAAGCATGACGAGGGCTCTCGGACTTATATAGGAGGTGTGAAGCGATGAGCAGAACAATAGAAATCGACAACTAATATGGCGGTAGTCGGAGATAAAAGGGAAGTAATGCGTATTTATGAATTCATGTCAGCTTTAATATAACAAATACAATTTAACTGCTTTATCTTTCAAGCTTATATGCAATTATTTGATACATGTACACTTCAAATTAATTTGAAATAATGAAATAAATTAATTTCAAATGATATACATGTACATGCTCCAGCTATTATGGTGTTCCGATGGGGCCACTTCGACTTTCGCCTTGAGGGCGAAGATGCGAGAGTGTGAAGTTGCGAAGGCGAAATTGTGAAGGCGAAGGAGCGAAAGTGCGAAGACGCGAAGGCGAGAGTGCGAAGGCGAAGGAGCGATACTACTATCGCTCTTTCGCCCATGCAACTTCGCACTCTCGCCTTCGCAACTTCGCACTTTCGCCTTCGTCTTTTTTTTATTGCATTCAGCATGAGGTATCGGTCGATTCCAATGGAATCGAATTTGTTGCAGGCACGGTACTCGCCCGAGGTTTGCCGATTAATCTCAGATGTTATTGATACCCATGCGCTATAGGCCATTGTGCTTACTATGAAAGTTTATTAATATTTTACTGTGTTATGTGACATATATGTTTACCGGTGCTCACTATGCCTAATCATTATGTACTCCTCATAAAATGTAATGTCCGCAATAATGTGTACACATACACTTCCAGACTCCCGTCACTTATCAGCTGTCTGTTTATCTTAAACCAACATCGTAGTTCAAACACATTACCATTTCATATTAATTATGCGACATTCCTTTTTCATGCACGGATGAGCTGGAGAGGGGCCCGGACCCCCCCCCCCCCCCCTTTCCCCCACGGAAAATTAATATCACACAGTAATGGAGAGAGGGTCGGACACCTCCCCCCCCCCTCCACCCCTGGAAAATTTAGTATTATTGATTTCACATAGTAAAATTCCAAAAAATATGCCTCGGACCCCCCCCCCCCCCCCCGACTAGTACAATAGTACAGTTATCCCTCAGACCCCCCCCCCCTATTAGAAATAATGAAAATATTGATCTGCGCAGGGTGTTGAAAATAAATTCTCAAAAGTTAATCTTCTGCCACAGATGTTATTTTATACAGCTAAAAATATCTCTAAACGATAGAGAGCTCCAAAAACATAAAAGGCGAAGGCAAAAGAGCGAAGGCGAGAATGCGAAATTGCGAGGGCGAAAGAGTGAAAGTAGTATCGCTCCTTTGCCCTCGCAACTTCGCACTTTCGCCTTCGCATCTAGGCGCTTCGCCGTCGCATCTTCGCACTTTCGCTCCTTCGCCTTCGTACCTTCGCCTTCGCAACCACGCATCTTCGCCCGAAATTGCAAAGGTCGAAGTGGCCTTATCGGAACACCATAAGCTATATATCGAGGAAAACGACTGAATTTTCTACTTCCGTTTATGAATTTATGAACAACAGCGAAAATTAAAATTCATGTCATAAGATACGGTAGCCCTTGAATTATTTTGTTTAGTCGAGCAAGCTTTTTGGAAGGCTATTACTTGTACAGCTTACACTTCTGTCAACACTGGAGAAATAGTATGTCACATGCTCAAAACAAGGATGACAGGCACGGGTTATTGCTGTTTTCATTCTCTTGTCTAATCATCTTAAAGAGAGGACAAGCATTGTGGGCAAGTTTATAAGATTATAGGAGTTGACACTACTGCTGATTTCTATAAAACCAGCGATCAATCTGGAGGGGGCAAAACCTGCCCTTTCAATTTTTCAAAAATCCGTCAAACTAGATAATGTAATCATGCAGTTTTTAATTTTTACCTCGGCTAAAAAGCTCTTACAGTAACTTTGAAAGAAAGATGTTCACATGCATTCGACATTTAAATTGATTTTAGATAAAAAAAAAATACATTGATTTTAAATACATTTTGTCCATCGTCTCAGTCAGTTCGTACATTAATCTTGTACATTGGGCGTTGTCAGAGGTGCAAGCGAAAGTTGCGTAACACGACCTCTGGTGAGAGAATGCAAACTATTATGATGATGATGTATAAATTTATATAACATGAAACATAATTAATTCCTTACTGCAAAAGGCAAAGAAATAATGGATTAAATATGTCTTTTTTACATTATATACCAGAACATCCTTTCTATAATTATTATTTGAAGAACGTTGTCAATACATTTCATGACGTCATGACGTTTTTGGTTAACTGAATAGCTATAAACAATGCTATGTTTAGATAACTATTATATAGAAACCGTAAAAGATATTTTCAAAAATCAAACTGTTTTGAAACCGGTTAATTCTCCAAATATTTCACTCAAAATTTCATTAACTTTGAAAACAGGGCCGATTTTGCTGCTTACCGTACCCAGTTCTTTGTGGATAGATTATAAACTAATGTCATTTAGTAACTGATCAAATCTATACACAGAGTGTATGGTCTTTTATCTGTGACTCATTGAGTTCCATCCAATGTAGTTCATCAGTCACTAACACATTAGCAGTGGTGCAGAGAAAAGTTATTCTTGACTGAAATGTTTTGTTTCCTTCTGATGATCCCTACAGGCTGACGAGTAGAGAATCAAGATGAGTACAGAATACGTGGAGAGAACTGAGACCACCACGACCTCCACTGGTGATGGGATATCTCTACAGTCTGGCTATCTACGCAGTCTCAGGGCCTATTTAAAGATAGGAGAAATGGTAGGATCATTGAAATATGTGTACATGTCCTATTCAACAGGAGTGAAAGCATTGATGTAGATATGTTGAGATACCAAAATGCTTCCCTGTTTATTATTAAAAAAAATATAAGAATGTTGAAAATTTTCAAAAATTTTCAGAATTAATTTGTAAATGTCTGTAAATGTCCCAAAATGGTCAAGTCAATTTGCAAATCATTTTGTCATGTAAAGGTTAACTTTTATTCATCAAAATTATAAACTGTGGTTAAGGTTTATTCTTCTGATGCTTTGGCTGTTTCTAATTATTTGCATATACTAATAAAATTATGGTTGTATAGACACTGCATGCATGAAGCAGGCCCTTAGGATAAACCCCCACCAGAGCCGACGAACACACTGCGTATTGATCAGCATTTTATTGATGTGTGTCATTTGCATTGCTGTGTGCAAGCAGGAGGGAAAAAAGACAAACTGTTGTTCTGTACATCTGTTTGAAGTCACTGAAGACAGAGAGATTCTAGGAAATCTGCCTTGACAGTGGCAGGCTCTAGAGAAAAAATAAAACCCTGTGTCACTCACTTGGGGATGTTCTTAAGCTGTGATTGTGTGATTAATCAGCCAACACATTAGGATAAGGCTGTAGGGACATCTTGTTATATCATGAATGACCAAGTCAACTCATGCATGAGTCAAGTTTGTTGTGACGAGTAATGTACTCAATACGCGGCAACTGTAATGTGTCATTTTTAAGAACAAGATCCACTTGATGTCTAATTTGGCCCTCATTTTGATTTCAGAAATATACATTTTAAAAATGTAGACTTGTTGAAAAAAAAATAGGTACTACAAGACAAATAAAGTTTTAGATATAAAAAAAAAAAAAGGAAATTGGTTTGTATGATGTCACTAATAATTGCAATCCACCTTTTTCACTTTAAAGGGACTCAGATTAGCTTTTCCTTAATGGTCTCTTTAGCTGAAAGAAGTGCATTTGTAGGCCTACACGAAATGTAATGTAAATACAATGTACTCAAAAGTTGTGGTCATTGCATGCAAGTGACCAACCTTTACCAGACAAAAATCTGGATTGAATTTGTTTCTCTAGATGTTACAATGGTGTAACACATTGCAAATCAATTTAATTCCTGATTTTTTTGAAACACTTTATATTATTTTTTAAAAATTTCCTGCAAATTATGTTTTTCAAGAAGTACCGGTACACAATAACAGTTTATCAATCACAGATGTATAATTTACATGTAGCGTAGAAGGGGATGCTTTGAAATGATCATTGGTATTACTGTGTCTACACTCTTTTTTTCGATAAAATGAGATGACAGAACATTTGATAAAATAGGATACTTATGATAAAAATTTGATTAGCAAGAGTTGATTTTGAAATTAAAAACATTTATCACTTTGTTAATTAACAGCTATTTTTGATCTTAAATAATGATGAATGTTATGTTATATTAGCAGTTTTTGGCCCAGAAAGGACAAGTTAAATTGACATTGGAAAAACTAGTTTGACAATAAACTATTGCTTTTAAAACTAGAACTCCTGATTTTTCTTATTCAAGTAAGCTTTCTATTGAGCAAAATTGACATCCATTAAAAATCTTTTTGTGTTGTATCAATACCCAAATATGTTTATATTGTCTTTTTTATCAGACAATGTCAGATACAAGGTATATGTTTGCTTTGTTGCAGGTGCTGTGTCTGATTGCGTTCATCTGTAGCTCCGTGGACTGGTGGGTACCCCTGGGACAAGGCTGGGCCCAGTTTGTCTTCATCTCCGCACTGATAACCACGCTCATCTTCTTCATATTTCATCTATTCAATGTTTTCTCCAAGCTCCCTGGACCCTGGGTATTCATTGTAAGTGTGCGAATCCACTTTTCATTTTTGATGTTGATATTTTTCCACAATTCTTTGAGAAATAGTCATCTACATGAGTATTGATATTTGATTTTCATAATATATAGTGCATGCATATTTATACTTTGTGAAACAATTACTGTGCTACTGAGAGGGTTCTGCTTGCAAACATTGACAAAGCTCTCAATGACTGAACTTTATACTGATCAGTTTTCAAATTGGCACTTTTAAATTGTCAATTTTATATCATGAAATATTAACATGGATGAAAATGTATTATATTCAGAATATAATCATTGTTTTAAAAATGTCCTTTTGTACAATTAACAGGAATATGCAGTTTAAAAAAAATTATATAAATGCAAAAATGTATAAGCTTTATGACTTGCAGACCAATACCAGTATGCTGATGCACTATGCTGCAAGACATCTAGATAGTGAAAAAAAAATAAGTTCATTTAAATTATAGAATGATAATGTAATTTTTATAAGAAAAAAACCCATTAAAAATCACAACATAGAGCTGGCCAATACCTCCTTATCTACAAAAAAGCATTATAGGTACCTGTATAGGACTCTGAATGCATTTAGTTTTAAATCAATTTGTGCATAAATCTCAAATTCTTCCTAGAAAGATCTTTTATAGTATAATTATTATATAAGCTGCATATACCTGTATGACAGTTACAAATAAAGCAGAACTGACTCCCTTTCATGGATGTTTTAACTTTTATTTTACAGGAGTTTGTATACTACGCCGTGTACTGTGTCCTCATCTTTATTGCAGTCATAGTCTGTCTGGCTCGGGGAGCCCAGTATAATCACGGTGGAATTATTGCTGCCACGGTGAGTCCAATTTCCAGTAGTCGGCCTTTGAACTAGGTTTGCTTAAAAAGACTGCATGATAAACAAATTACCCACCAGATTTGCCTTAATTAGAATTTTAAACATATCAGACATTATTAGCGCCCCCGATCTGTGGGCACCCTATAGTGATCAGTCTGTTCGTCCGTCTCTCTGGCCAAGATCTCTTGTCAGGAGCATATCTTCTCTCCCCTTTGCCCAATCTGGCTCATACTTCACCCACAAAGTGCCTTTAGGTAAAAGTGACCTTGAACCATGTTTCTAGGTCAAAGCTGAAGGTCATAGCAGAATTATATGAAAAACCCTTGTTCAGATCATATCTTCTCCCTCCTTGGTCAAATCTGGCTCAAACTTCACTCACAGAGTGCCTATGGCCAAAGGGTGTGCAGTGAATGAAGTTTTTAAGTAAAGGCTGTGCAGTGACCTTGAACCAAGTTTTAAGCTCAAATGTGTAGGTCATAACAGATTTGAATGAAAAATCCTTGCTGGAGCATATCTTTTCTCCCTTTGATCCAATCTGTCTCAAACTTCACTCACAGAGTGCATACAATCAAAGGGTGTGTAGTGTCATTGAATGATGTTTGTAGGTCTAGTGTCAAGATCATATTAGATCTTGCAAAATTCTTTTTTCAGAGCATATATATACTCTCCACTTGGCCCTATTTGGTCCTACTTCACACTAACAGAGCTTTCGGGTTAATGGTGTGCAGTGAATTTATAATTTGAACCAAGTCAATATACCAGATCTCTTTATAATCAGTTTTAGACCATAGATTATCTCCCATTTGCTTAATCTTGCTCAGGTTGAACAAAAATGCCTGCATGTAAGGGGTAATGAGATTGAATTCAAAGTTTTATGCCAGCTAGAAAAATTTTAGGTTGTAGGTCAAGGTCAAAGCAAAATTCTCTGAAATGCTATTCATCCTATTGTCCATTATTTAAGTGGGCCCTTTGAGATGGTCACCATCTCAATGTTGTCTAGTTTGGTAATCATTTTGTGATAATAAAGAAAAATCCAAATATTTTAGGGTTAAAATTTGAATTTGTCCTCCGTATTAATCTTTATACAGAGCTCTTCATTTCAAGGAGATCATTTTAGTCTAAAAATGGCCGTGACCACCCAGCCCTCTAATGTCTAATGTCACATGATTGGTTCATTGATTTATTTCACTCCTATCTAGACATGGTTTCTGTCAGGTAGTGAAAAGATTTTTAGCTTTAGATAAAAACATTTCTTCATGTTCTGATCCTAGTAACTATGAGGAGATTTTGTTGTGTCAATATTAGAAAATGCTGGTTTAAGCTTTGATAAGAGAACACAGTGGAAGGATTGAAGACATTTTTTATCTTGTTTAACATGAATTATTTTATCCATTGATCCCAAGAAACACTATACGAGTATATTGTTTTCTTTTCTTTTTTCTTTTTTGGCATTATGTGTAGCAATTTGAATTTTCATTACATGATGCTAATGGGATAACAAGTTAACAACGTTTAACCACATTAAAGCATTAAGATGACTCCCAAAAAACTTGAACATCTGAATTTCTGGGGTTTTATTTACATGACTATTTAATCTTTGATGCAGATAATCTCATGAATGCCGCTTTAATTAATCTAAAAGGTGACCACAGAAAAGATATACATCTTCCTTTGTAATAGGAATACATTGTAATACATGTACTTACATTGTTTTAGAATTACTTTAGCTGGACATCATATTTATAGCTCTTTATTATACCCAAGAGCAACTGGATACATGTTCTCCTCTGATGTATTTCATTAAAATCTGAATGCACTGGTAATTAAGTCTCCCAAACAAAGTTTGGAGACTTATTGTTATTGTACGGTTTCCTCTTCTTCTTTTTCTTCTTTCCCGCTCTGAACTTGTCCGTCGCGTTTCTCAGAGATGGCTGAACAGAATTGTGCAAATCTCTAGGATACGATAGGCCTGCATATTTAAATGTGCACGCTGGTTTGATTTTTCTCATTTGGGGTTGGCCAACTACTTTTCTGGGGGGTCAAAAGGTCGTGGGGTCTAACATTGAACCTTATAGGAAAAATCTTAGACTCTATTGTAAATGGTTATAACTTGAAAACAGACAAAGATAATAATAAAGGGTTTTCAGAATCATATATTGACTGTTACAGGCATTATATAGGGTTTATTAGATCTGACCCTTGGGGTCATCCCCACCCCCCAGGAATTGGAAATGACCATAAATCTCAGAAACTGTTAGAATCCTGACCCCTAAACCATAAAATCTTGTTCCATGTGTTAAGGGGCATCAAATGATATGTAGGTCATGGGCCCCAGGGTGGTCCTGACCCCCCTCAAACAGGAAGTGCACATATAACTTGAAAATGGTTAAATTTCCCACCCCTAAACCATATATATTTTTGTTCCTTGTGTCAAGGGGCATCAAAAGGTACCGGTATGTAGGTCCCTTGGGGTGGTCCTGACCCCTCTCAAACAGGAAGTGCTCGAATATCTTGAAAACGGTTAAGATCCCCACCCCTTAACCATATATATTCTTGTTCATTGGGTCATGTTGGTTCACATGATGTATAGTAAAGGACCCCTGGGGAACATCATGAAACTTCAGAAATAAAAATAATCAAGTTCTTAATCTTTTTGTCTGTAAAGTTTGACCCATGTGGGTCATCCCTACTCCCAATGATGGCCTCGTTCGTTTGGGAGACGTTATAATCGCCACGATTATAATTACATCTTGTTTTTTTTTAAGAGAAGAAAGTCCTATTGGATTCTCCTTTATAAACATGAAGAGCCGTGTTAACTTGCTAGATCTTTCATATTCTTACTCATCAGTACCAGGCTGTCACAAGATTTACAGTTTGTAAACAGATTCAAACTGTACATACCATATGCCTTCATTATCTGCAAAGACATTTTTCATGATTTCAAAGTTCTATCTTTAATTCCTGATGGCTGATTTTTTTCTTGACAAGATAGACATTTTCATTTGATATGCTAATAAATTTCATCACATCCATATACTGGGTAGTCTATTGTCATGAGGTTCACCTAATCTATATATACTTAAAGTGACGTATTTACCTGGCTATTTTTGCATTTTAAACACAATCTAGCTATTAGCTAGACCCCCAGACCCCCCATCTTAGTACTTTTTTATTTCTTCCTTCTACTTCAATTTTTAGAGACAACCCTGATATATTCACCAAAAAAAAACACAGTGTTACACTTCTGAACAAATTTTCCTTTTATACAGGCTAAAAATCCTCATAGATTAAAAATATATTTGAACTCTATTCAGGAAGTGCTTTTGTATTAAATTTAGATTAGCATATTTTTTTGAAGTGGGTTTATAAATCCCCATAAAGATGATGTAAAAAAAAACAAATCAAAACGGCCCTTTAATTTTCCTAAATAGAAAGTTATGAACTTGTTTTATAATTTAGTTGCAGAAATGGATTTATAATGTAAAAAGGGGATGCAAGAGCAAAAGGATGCTTTGCTATAAAGGTTCGATTTATTCAATGTATCATTTGAGATAGAAATATAGGTTTGGTAAACAGGGAAGGCTTAGCTTTGTCCTTCCTAGTCAAAACAAAAGGATGAAATCTGTAACAGGAAAATCAAAGACAAAATGACAAAACAAAATTTAATTGATACTTGATATCTTTAGATATATCTTTTATACTAGATTAAAATTGTTGTTCATTTCTTATGCAATACATGTAAAATAATGGAAAGGATACAGGAATACCCGTATGAAAGAGACAATATATAATATCATGAAATTACTAGAGTATACATTTTTGGTATTTATAGGCTACTTTAATTTGCTCTGCCAATTGACTGAAATATGGTTGAAATTTGATAAATCTCACTTGAATACTGATTATGAGAGAGAGAGAGAGAGAGAGAGAGAGAGAGAGAGAGAGAGACTGAATGTAGTTATGAACAGTTTTGATACTTCTTTCTATATTTTCTCAGTTGTAGCATGTAGGGAATGTTTCATGAACTGTTAATCTTTTGTGTGGGATATATTAGCATCAGATTTTAAAATCTATTACGAGGAAATTTCACATTTATGTTGCTTTTTAGCTATTTTTCCCTATTCAAAACAATAGATATATGCTGTCAGCCTGTGTATTATAATTTTGAGTATGTGTCTTTAAAAAGATAAATTCATGAGTTGTTTCAACTTGATCATATCATAAAAAGGAAGGAAACTCTTAAAAGTATTCAGTATGAGAATTTGCATCTATATAATCGTGTCATCAATTCATGCTTAGCCAATATATACACTGCACCAAAGTTTTAAGTGTTCACCCTTGCAATGTAATGTTTTTTTCTATATGAAATAAATAAATTTGTTTGTCTTGCCATTGGGGGGACTGATATCCATCTAAATTTCAAGTGTGAAAGAACAATGTAGCAGTCTTGACCTCTTGTTGTGACCATAGACCTTGTCCTTTGCTAACAACAATGCTCATGATGTCATCCTCTTGTAGCTGCATGTCTGTAGCTCCTGGTCTGAAAAAATTGCGCTAGTTTTCTGACTTTGAGCTACAGGCCTGTCGCTAATTTTCTTGATGAAGTTTGGATTAATATTACCCAGAGCTTTGGGATTGTTTTAGGTCGCCGATGGAAATGATGATACACTTATAGAAGGAAAAAAATCATGTTAAAATAACATTTGATTTAGATTGCTTATTACTAAAAGCAATGTCAAGGACAAAATGAAGAGCATATTTTAGAATGAGTACAGCTAGCCTGTCTTAGGAACAATCCAGACTCCCACATTTCAAATTCTTTGGCTCTTTCCTCAATGATCATTCTGCCCATTTTAAGTGTTTTACCTACTTTTACTGTTACCAAAGACTAATCTTAATTGCAGACTGTTGTTATTTATATGCTGTGCTGTTGATGAGAAAACATATCAATTACGAAATGTTGAAAAATTCACATTATTTTTGTTTTTTCTTCAAATAATTCGAATTATCAGGGTGAACATATATAAACGTTTTGTTTGAGCTATACACGCTATAATTTGCGTCAATTTTTAATGACAGTGAAAATGAATGTGTTTGTTTACTTATAAAAGTTCACTATATTCTGTAAATTACAGTGGTTAATTCTTTCTAGATACAAAGATATAGAATTTTAACTGTTTATTTTCCTAATGCCTCTTAATGAATATAATTGATGAAGAAGGAGCGAAACAGACCTCATTGCGCTTGTCCGCGGGATATCAGGTAGCCGTTATTGTTTTCCAAAATACATATCTGTCTCAATTTTTTTTTTACAGTTTTAACAGTTGTTACTTTGAAATATATACATGTATTTTGAGTGTAATGTTTTTCTCTCACGGTACCATTAATTTTAATGTTTAAAAAGGATAACACCCACATGAACTAAAAATAGCACTATGGGAAAAACACATAAGCCTATGTCATTGTTCAAGGGAAGTAAATGTATGTACATGAACATCCTCACACGCGTGTGTTTTTGCTTTATTTAACTCGTAATCATACATGTAGGACAAATTAATGCTTTACTGAAAAAATTATATCTTTTCCTTTATGAAACTACAACCATTATGAAGGTGTTGACCCCCCCCCCCCCCCCACCAAGTTTGGTGTAATAGTCTAAAATTAGCTGTCAACATCACGTGATAGATTGATTTTCATGAGAAGGCATTACTTATGTAGCAGGAAAACAAATATTAATTTATTGTTTAAAATTAGATATTTTTTTTATTATGTGATCAAATTGGGTATTATAATTAACAGCATAAAGGTAACTTTTGCAAGGAATTACACACATGTATTTTCCCCATCATTTAAAAACGATGCAATTTATAGCATGTATAGCTTTTATGTTAGAAGTTTTATTATTTTTTCATGCATTTGAATAAGTGATTTGTTGATATGATTAAAAACATGAATATAAATACTATATACAGGGTTATTTTCGTCCTATTTAATTTTTGTTCTTTTACACTTGCAAGCGATTTCGCCCCGTCTTGAATTCGCCCAGATGCAGTCGTGTTAACAAGGATATTATTTGCAGCATAGAATTAGCACAGTCTTAAATTCGCCCTCTGACATCCAGGGCGAAAAGGGGCAAAAATAAAACGGGGCGAATATTTCCCTGTATACAGTATCAATTTCACTGGGTACTGTAATGGTCAAATTTAAATCCACCAAAAATTTTCTTCCCCCACCCCCCCATCCCAATTTAACATCATAATAAAAAGATTTCTTTGTCTTTAATTTGAAATTATTTTTTATTGCATATCCCTTAAGTTGATACATATGATCTGTGTGAAATGTTAACATCCTAGCTCGCCAAGGAAAGGAAAGAGATATCATTAACTAGATTGATAACTTTTCGATGTTCTTCTGTCTTTCATTAAAGGAAACAGAGGATCAGCATGGTACTTCTGTGTAAAGAGAACGGTAAATTAGTGCCCTAATCCTATCCAGTATGGCACTCAACCGTGATACAGATGATACAGTTGGTTTGATAAATTGGGCAGTGCTTGTCTCCACATTATTTTGTGTGATTGTCATGATTTTGCTCACATGTACGAATAAGGCAGTTTGCTGCAGTGTCAGAAAATACATATATGGATAGTGAACTAAGATTTTAAGCTTCAAACCATGATTAGTGTCATTTATATTTGCACAGCATTGAGATGCAGAGATGAATAACCTCACTTACCTCTGTCATTTTTATCTCCATCTTGCAAAACATACTGATACAGTCATTACAGTGGAGACAAAAGAAAGATACTGTAAACCAATTTTTATTCGCGGCAACCTTATTTCGGGATTGACTGCCAATAAACTGGTTCGCGACGACTAATGTTCGCAACCAAGCCTTATACAGACCTGTATTGTTATAAAAACTATAGACAAAGGATTGGTTTGCGGCGAGAATTATTCGCGACGACAAGGCTCTCGCTAACTTGCAAAAATTTATCGCATGCGAATAAAATTTGGTTTACAGTATTACATCATGCAAAGTACTGGGTAATTTGTACCATGCAATTTTTTTCCATATTTAAATACCAGCATTGATTGAATCTTCTGCAGGTTTTCGGAATGGCGGCCCTGGCTCTGTACTGTGTGGACACCTTCTTCATGTACAGGGAATGGCAGGCCTCCAAGTACCATGCCGGATCCAGTGCCGGTGGTACCGCCACTACCACTACAACCACCACCCAGTCTAGTTATGAAACCAGGACCCAGTACTAACAAGATTTGACCCCACTTCCACATTCCTTAACATGAAATCTATGAAAGGATGGAGTGCTAGATCTGAGGACGTTATATAGTTTTTGAAATTCCTATATTATATTGTACAACTCTTATTGATTTATTTTTTCTCAATTTTATTCTATGCTAGTTTGGGTGGTTTATTTTTATAATTTTTTTCTTTTAATAGTAGACAAGAGATTAGGTGGAAATTAATCTTGGATTAGATTTTCAATGTATGATTGCTTTGTAAAATTGCACCATTTCACATCTTGCAGCATTTTTTTTATGTTGTGATTTGGTTGTCATATTGGTTGGATAATGGATTATTTATTTCCAATGGGAAAATATGAAATTGCTTCAGACAAAAAGTTTGTACTACATGTATCATAAAAAAAAATTGATAAAAATTGAAATTAAAGAAAACTTGCTAAACATGTATTTATAAACACTCAAAAATACAATTTTTGAAAGAGTGAAAACCATTTACCAGACATTAATGTTTGGTAAAATGTTTAAGAAAATTGACAAGAAAATTGTGCCATGAAATTTTCTTATAATCTTTTCCAAAATTAAGAAAAAAAACCTTTTGCTTAGTTTTTGAGAAAATACTTGATATCTGTTATATTGTGTATAAAAATGTATCAGGTTATTGTATGTAGTATACTAATATCTTACACATGTACATGTATGTAAAAAATGTACTAGGCATATATTATGCAAATGAAAATCCATGCACTCGTGTAAAGGGGTAAAGAAAAAAACCTAAAATCCCATTATTGATGCTTCAATTTATACAAGAGTTTTAATTTTGAAGACGTGATTTTTTTAAGCCGAGATATCAACTATTAAAAAAGTTACTTTTCACAGTAAGTGTCAAAGAAATATATGCAAATCTATGTAGCATGTACATGTAGTACACATAACATTCAAGAGAAGTATATATAAAGAAAAACACAATTTATCCCCTTTGCACTGAAGTGTACATGTATTTAGATATATACTTGTTGTCAAGAGTCCTTTTATCCAATATTTATATGAATGAGTGTTTTATCTCTGTCATGGCAGTGAAAATAAGAATGTGTAGTGTTTATTTAATCTCAGAGAAAATAAGAATGTGTAGTGTTTGTTTATAATCTCAGAGAAAACACAAATATGTTTATTTAATCTAAAAAAAAAAAAAGAATTACAAATGTGTGCATATCTGATTGTTATAAAATCTCTAACTGTTGCATAATGATTTATTTTTTAGAAAGTTTGGAATTTTTTAAAAATTTTGTTTACACACTTTTTTTTCTACAGATTTGGATATAGCTGTAAGTGTATTAGAAATATGGTATAGAAATTACACTGAAATCTATTGTTATAAAACACTTTACTTTTTTTGGGGGGGGGGGTGTTACAAATAAAGCAAATTTTTCACACTTTGGTCATATATTTCCTAATTCAGAAATTGGTTAAAAAAAACCCAAAAAACCAGGATTGTAAATTTTGTTAATGAGCATGTTTTGTAAATTGTAACTGTTACCAGTTAAATTATTTTTAATTCAAAAATGTCTATGTCCATTGCACAAATTTGGAAGAAAAAAAAATTAACTCAGAATCAATTATTTTTGTTTTTTGAATACCAAAGCTGTATGCCATTGATATACTTATGTTATTGATTATTAATGATATGAATTGCATAGAGGAGCTGTTAGTTTTGTACAATTAGCAGGCTTTGGTGTGTATCCATACAATGTGTTTATAAATTAGAGTGTTAATGACTTGAATTAAACCAGTACTAGTTTATCATCAAGAACTTCAAAAAATTTTGTTTCTTCTTTATTTTCAAAATCAGCCCATGACCTTGCACCCTAAGCAATCATTATTGTGTTTACAGAAGAAGGGTTGGGGCAGAAGACATACCTGTAATTACAAATTAAGATATAAACGTACATGTACCTGGTATGTGAGGTTTTGAAGTGGGCTGTAGTTTCAACATTATTTTTAATTTATCCAAGTCAGAGGCACCTGATTTTAAAAATATTTTAATTCAAATCTTTTTGTAGTAAGATCATTTCTTATACATGAAGTATATTAATAACAAGATGTTTCCTTAAATCATAATGATATAATAATTATATCATTATAATATAAGGAAATATCTTGTTATAAAATAAGAAATATTTTAACGTCAGGTGCACGTGTCCATAGATAGAGACATTAAAGTCTATACTACATTCACTTTTGAACCGAGACTGAAGAAGACTTTTTAAAATACTCTGTACATACTGAATTCCTTAGACAAGGGTCAGTTCCATTGGGGCCTTGCCTGGGGAACACACTAACGTTTCCTGTCTAATAATTTGCCGCAAAATCATCTCTTGCAGCTATCTAATACATAACCCAAAAAGTGGTGTTTTGTAATGGCCTTCAGATGTCAGTCAAGATCATGGCAGATTTCTGTGTAAAATCCTAGTTGCACCCGTGCCTTTAAACTTATAACTAGCTCACTTTTGATCTCAAACTCACTGTTCCATTATGCATTCCTTTTTATATCGCTCACCTGAGCAGAAGGTCCGTTGTCAGGGTCGGCATTGGCATTGTTGTCTTCGATGTTGTAAACTTTTCACACTTTCATCTTCTTCTCCAGAACCATGGAGCCAATTTTTTTCAAAATAAAGGGCCAGGTCCCATTAAAATGGCAGATAATTGTAAAAAATATTGAAAATTTGTTAGAACCAATTAGCCAGAAAAGTTGTAACTTATGTGAAAGCATCATGATACACACATGTTTTAAAGAATTGATAAGTTTTAAATTAGGCCCTGTCCCAGACCTAGAGTCCAAGACACAGTGTCCATGAATTAGACCTACCGTTGTAGAGTCGCAAGCTTTTTAAAAATGCAGTTTTTCTACCAGATACACAGGTAGGAGAACTTGAAATCGTACCAAAAATGATTTGTTGGAAGAAGGGAATTGTTCTATGGACACAAAAAAAATGAACAATTACATTTACAAATTGTTAAACTTCTAAAATTCGTTTGTCCGAGTGTGTATCAATTATACATGTACATGTACTTTTTAAAGATAACATAAGCCGTATGTAGGAATTGTACTCGCTAAAACATTTTAATACAAGTTTACACAAATAAACTTTTTTCTAATTTACCACTAAACCTGATTATATTTACTCTGTCCTAGCGACCCCTATTTAACAAATATTTTATTATGCAAATAAGTACATAATAGGATTGGACATCAGGTTGTGCAATTTTTAGTCCTCTCCCCAAGAATGAAAGCTACAATTATATAATATTTCGAATACATTTGAATTATATAAGCATGATAAGTATAGAATATAATAAGTTTATAATATAATATGAAAAATGTTATTGCAACATTAGTTGAGCTGGAATTCATGTAGGATTAAGAACAGAGAACGAAAATAAGAAACGAATAATTGGGGAAAAAATGCAATGTAATAACAAAAATAAAGGTCATATAAACTATTGAAAATAAGAAAACTATAATGATAATGGATATTATATATAACAAGTATATAATGGGGGTAAACGGTATAAGATATTGAGTGCATTTATTGATATACTGAGGTAAAGTTTGGGATGATATTATGCAAAATTATTAATAACAGATAAAATTTTAATATTAGAATCTTTTTGTTGACTTAATTTACTGTTAAACTGCTTGAAAAATTGAACAGTTGATTTTATAGGAAAGTTGTCTATCACTGAAAAGTAAAACATGTAATACTTGCTCATGATTGAGATTGTTTAGGTTTATTTAAATAATAAAAGGCTTTCTTTGGTGATTAATTTGGGATATGAAGGTGGCGACATTGGAGAAAAAGTGCATAACCCGCTTAAGCGGGTTATGTAATTTTTTCTGCAATGATCGCTACCTTCATTACCCGCATGAATCATCAAGGAAAGCATTTTATTGTTTATATTTACATCTTTCTTTTAACTAATTAATAAATTGATTATAAAAAGTAAATAAATTTCACTAAATCGCTGTTAATGTACATAAGTACGTTAGCTAAAAGAAACAGCCAAATCATCTCCCGTGAGACTTTCAGTCTGACATCATCATGATTATTTCGTGCAGTCCGTGATTTTTCTTAGCTCGCAGTAGGTTACGACCAATCGATAAACAGGGCGTGTCGATTTCAATCCTGTCAGTTTCAGCCGCTGTGGATTTCGACCAATCGATAAACGGGGAGTGTTGATTTCAGTTTGGTTGTTTCTATAAAATTATGAATTGACTCTAAGTTTCCTTAAGAAGAGGAAGAGGGAATCATACTTGGTAGATGTAAATATTTAAACAATAAAATGCTTTCTTTGGGGATTCATTCGGGATATGAAGGTAGCGACATTGCAGGAAAAATACATAAATTCACTTAATTACTGTTAATGTACAAAAGTACGTTAGCTAAAAGAAACAGCCAAATCGTCTCCTGTAAGACTTAGAGTCTGGCATCGTTATGATTATTTCTTGCAGTCCGGGATTTTATTAAAGTCGCTGTAGGTTCAGACCAATCGATAAACAGGGCGTGTCAATTTCAGTCCTTTCATTTTCAGCCGCTGTAGATTTCGACCAATCGATAAATAGGGCGTGTAGATTTCAGTCTGGCTGTTTCTTTAGAGCTATGAATTAGCTATAAGTTTCTGTAAGAAATAGAGGAAATTATGCTTGGTAGATGTAAATATATTATTTTGAATACTGTTAATGAGCAATGTTCTGTGATTAAGTAAGGAATTGAAATGAAGATTGTCATCACATGTGTGACCACAATTATTACAAGTTGAAGTGTCACTTAAATATTGGTTAAAAAGGTGAGCTTGTAAGTTACTGGATTTATTTCTAAGTTGACAGTGAGCAATATTTTCTTTGCGATTTCCATTATTGTAAACTTTGGCATTTTTTGCTAATTCTATAGAGTTGATGACAAAAAGCTGTTATAATATGAAACTGTCCTAGACTGTGGTATAACGCAATTACAAAGATTATAACTCTGCTGTAGTGGTTTGAAAGGTAGGATCAAATCTTGTAAATATACAGGGGCTATATCATAAACAATCTTATAGAAAAAATAAAGTCTTTGTCTTTCCCTTCTTTTTTATAATGGTCCCCACCCCAACTCTAAATACAAAGAATTCCTAGATTAACTTTTCCGTAGACATGTAGTTATTCTACCTGCTTCTATCTGGTCATTTTCTAAGAGATTTGAATTTTCTTCTGAGCAATTTTACCGTACAAAAACTACCATACTCCAGAATTGGCCGAATAAAAGCAAAATAAATTTTAATTAATGCACTCCTGTCTATACTCTGTCCCGAGTTTTTGCTTCCACCACTTTTTGCTTGATATTTCAATAATAGTAAATACTACGTTCATTCACTAATATAAAAAATGTCCAGATTTTCTGTTTTGAAACGCCCCCTCTACCGCTTCAGGTTTCAATACACATCCAAAAATTGAAAGTCTACGGAGATTTTGCATTGCATCAGCCATTAATAAGCCCGGATGATAATGTTAAAAAATTGCACGATGTATTCCGAGTGTATTCCGAATGGAGAAAAGATGTAAACATTTCCCATTACAAATCTCCGTAAGAAAATTGTTTTCGCTCCTGTGAAATTTTATGAGTGAAAAGTGATAATTGTTCAATGAAGATATCTTGGATATATTCCCTTTCATCGATTTCAATTGTATTTCTTTAACAGGTATGTGTATTTTTATTAAAAATCATCAAAAAATTGATGGAAGCAATAACTTGGGACAGACTATAGAATATGTTTCAGCATTCATAGATTTTTAACCTGGAACAAGCTATTTCATATGCTAGCGACCCGTATGATGTTCCTAACTGCGCGCACTTGCATGCTATTTATACATGTACCACCTGACCAAACTACCCTAAACAGTGTGTTCCAATTTTGCCTTAAGGAGGCTTGATGGTCAAGAGATTTATAACCACGAGATCTAACTCAAATTTTAAGAAATAATTTGTTTCGCTATAAGCTATTATGTAAACCCAAAAAAACAATCATGTTTTAATTTTTAAATATGAATATTTTCCTATACTTTATATAGAGCTCTTCTCCTAAAGGAGATCATTACAGTCTGAAAATGGCCACGACCATCGAGTCATCTTAATTGTGAAATACAGAAAAAAGTATAAAAGTAGTAAGGCGAAATGGGAATTTTTTTTATAATACTACTGTTTAAACAGAACTTAGGTAATTGACAAATGTTTTCATGGTGATGACTTATAATTACACAGTTAAAAAGCATCATTTGAGGTTTAAAATGAAGTGATGAAATTAAACAAAATATGTTTTTATATTATCAAATATTCTACACAAAATGGAATAAGATAGCATTGTGTGTTTTGTCATTGTGTTTTTGCAACAGTAAAAGATCATATTTTCTCATCCACAAAAATGGATAAAAAAGATACATTTTGAACATTTTGGACAATTTCTACCTCAATTTACCTCATCTAGTACGTGGAGTGGTTTTTATTTAAGCAAGCCTGTATAAATTGATATTTTAAAAAAAATCAGTTTGATGTCTTGTGCTGTGATTTTTGACGTGTAGCATCGGCTACACTCTTCACTTCGACAGAGTGTAGGTCAGTGGTGTTGTCATTTAAAATTTTATTATTGATGACTCGCATGCAGTTACATGTATATGTTGCTTTATATAAATTAAAATCTTGACCACCGAGGGGTCATAAATCTGAAATACTTGCAAATTGAAATTTGTGTTTATAGAACTTTTGAACATCAAAGACATTCAATGTCAAATAAATCTCACTGACATGACACCGAGTAAATGACAGATTTTTATCTTGATGAAGACATTAGCAGAGATCGTGTACGTGATTTATACATTTATGTGTGTGAGAGAGAGAGAGAGAGAGAGAGAGAGAGAGAGAGAGAGAGAGAGAGAGAGAGAGAGAGAGAAGCGTTGGTTTACTTTTAATTAAGAACCCGAAGTTGATTTTCTTATCCCTTTTCAAATTTGGTTTAAAAAATTGTCCTCTTAAAATCATTACATATAAGGTTTACAAACCTGTTAAGGTAGTGCATTGATCATATATGCGTTTGAATCTTGTAGAGGAACAGTATTACTATATTTCAATAAATATCGATATTATAATTATATCCATACTGAATATACTTAAACAATAAAATGCTTTTTTGGTGATTCATTCGGGATATGAAGGTAGCGTCATTGCAGAAAAAATAAATAACCCGCGTTAGTGGTATCATAATAATATTATACATTAAATTTGCTTAAAGCACATGTGGGTAAATATAGTCTAAATATACCGCGGCAATGATTAGAAACACGTGTACAGATTCATTCATAAGATTATTTTCCGCTAGTCAGTAAATAGAGAATTATTAAGAGATGAACTAGGGGTTATGTTTACATCATTAGGGGAATTGTATTGCTGATATATGATAAGAAACACGGAACCGAGTTAGTGACTAAAATACGATATGAACTGACCACGGCGCGTCGGAGTAAGTGAACGCGTTGTGAGATGAACATATAAGGGTACGGAGGTTGAGGTGACGTAGGTTAGGGCATATAGACGGCGGAGATAGGACTTTTGGATTAGTGGTTAACCGAAGTCTTGTCTGCGTTGTTCTTTATTCAGGTAAGATCATATTATAATATTAGTTGTTCAGAGGATTTCAATATTTTATAATTATTATGTATTATATTGATTTGTTAAATTGTTAAAATTGGAATGTTTTATAAATTATAAAAATAAAAGGTTAATACTATTTAATAAATGAGTGGTAAACCGAAGTCTTGTCAGCGTTGTTCTATATTCAGAGCTTGGGTAAAGAATTTACACCCCAGAGCGGGTAGGACGCCACTCCCCATAGTGGTGCGCAGTCCAGATTCCTTCGGTTAAACAGCGATTTCAAGATCCCGTACATTATGACAATTTTACCCCAGTAACACCAAGAATTGTCATAATAGAAGTATGAATTCTAATCAAGCCGCGAAAACTTTTTTTATCGTCTTGGGAACTGGAAAATCTAAAAGAAGGCACTCATACTGAGTGTATGACAATGGAAGACATGAAAGAGAAAATAAAAAACTTATGTTACGAGTTATCTTCCTTGCGATAAACCCGTACTTCCGTTGGTTCTAGATGGACGAAGTTAGCAACCTTCTTGTATTATATTATACCAGGTATTATAGAGGGTCTGATTTTTTAAAATTATTTGTTTTAGGTAATTTAGGGCAATGAATGTATAAATTAGATTAGAAATATGTAATAAGAGGACAATTTAATAAAAAAATTAATAATTAAGTCCCAGGGGTCTATAATCTTGGGGGGGGGGGGGGGGGGGGGTCGATCCTGTCCTCAAGCACCTGTGCATGGAACAAACCAAACCCTCTATGATAACTCCGGCAGGATCGAAAGCAGTTCATATAACAACGACTCAAATTCATTCTATTTCTTATACCATATATTGTAATCAAAAGGAAAACAATCTACAAAATAAAATTGTATTTCCTTTTATTAAACAAAACTGATAACACTACACATACTTTTTCCTGTCCGAATACATTTTTCATTAGTCAATACACTACATGGCATAATGTACATGTATACAATTTAAAAAAAAAGTGGTAACTAAATCAAATGATGCAAATGATATGGCAACATCCAAACAACAGAGAAACGGGAAGCGTGGAATGACAGGTGACGCCATTGGGAAATTTACAAAATATAACGGTTTTAAAAACGATGAAACAAAAAGAGTGAAGAGTGACTGCATCCTATTAAAATGAACAGAATATTCATAAGAAAATTCCATCGTATTTAAAAACAGTAAAAAGCCCAAAGTGATTGGTTTAAATACAGGCTTTGAAACAGCAGAACAACAAACACTGCATTGGGGGGGGGGGGGGGGGGGAGTACAAAACATAAAACAAAAATAAACAACAGCAGAAAAAAAACAACAACAAATGCATTGCACTAAATGTGAAAGACACAGTCATTTGAAAGCGCTTCTTGTCAAAAAGCTATTATACACTACTTATTGAATAGAAGGAGTTCCAAATTAAAACACCTTAAAATCTGTCTGATTGCATTTCTCTCTCTCTCTCTCTCTCTCTCTCTCTCTCTCTCTCTCTCTCTCTTTTCTCTCTCTCTCTCTCAATTTCTAATCTCATTGTTTAGATAGTCACGTGGAACAACGGTTTTCACACAACCGAAACACCAGCGCGCAGACGGCATCTCCAGCGATGTCTGGTCTGAGATTTTGTCGTCACCTTTATTGTGGACGTTGATTTGAATAATATTCTTCAAAATGGTGTTGTCCGGAGTTTTACCACCAACCAGCAATACATCACCACGATGTTGGATCACCTCAAAATGATGCTGGCTAAAATTGGGTATGCGGCAGAGCAATTTCCCTAGCACAGGCGCTAACGACGTGGTTACCGTGTAAGGTTCCGTTGATGTCACGGTCACGTCAGTCGAATCGGACGAATCACAGCGTGATCTTGGCCTCGAAACATTGTGGGAAATGATACTTAGTGTAGGATCACAGAATTCTAGTACCCTGCCGTCCGGAGCTAGAACGTAAACACACATATCTAAACTGACCGTGCGTGTTAGTCGACACGTGAACGGGAGATCGCCTATAACGCTGGTACAATGGAGCCTTGTGTCAAAGCACTGCACTGACATCGTATCTTTATCTGATTCAGTAATCCCGCCAAATATAAAGATTTTTTCTCCAATGGTTGAAGCAGACGTCGATCTTACTCCTATATGGAGATCTCCAGCCATAGACCATTTTTCAGTCTGCAGATTAAATTCTTCTATATTTGTCATGGCAGGTGCCCGTCCGTCTCTTCCACCTAGGACAAAGATAGAGTGTGCCACGGAAACCATGACATGGCCGCATCTTCCGTTTGTCATGGTTTCGCAGATCTTCCATTCATTTTTGTGGGTTTTGAATTCCGCGAGGCCTTGGAGTTTCAACCACCCACCGGAGACAAATATACTGTCGCCATGGGTACAGGCAGCGAATTCGTAGCCAGGATCGTACGGTAGAGAAGGGAGATAAAACCATTTCTGCTGCTGGAAGCTAAAGCAAAGAACCTCTTTCGTGGTTTGGTATCGTGGAGTTGTCGACAACAGTCCTCCTATGACGATCAGGACGTCGTCGCTTTTACTGGTCAACCTCCGCGTGCATCGAATCGACGTAAAGTCCTGGCGCTTTGAATGACAGGATTGGTAGCGCAGTGCCTCCCCCATCACTGACCGACACTCGGGGCTGTTCTGGACTTCCTCGTTAGCATAGAACACGTGGAATAAGTAATCGGAGGACACCAGCGGAAGTCGCAGTGCCGGCATGATCTCGCACACGTTCTGACGCCGTCGCTGCTTATCGTAGTCAATCCATTCAAAAGCAACGTCACATATAAACTCTTCTGTCGGAGATTTCAAATTGTCGTCCTGCAAAATGCAAACAAGTTCGTCTATATCAAGTCGTAGGAAGTCTTCCGTGGTACACACGGTCTGGAAATTCTCCAGAATCGTGTCCCATGCCTTCTCGCTGAGTTTCTGACAAGCGTGAGCTTTTGCTATTTTCCATATTCCGATGCAGTTTTCGTGCGAGATTTGAGAGAGTAAAAAATCTTCGCAGCGTTGTTGCAAGCAGGGGATCTGCATTAAAGATGAGGCGCGGAAAATTTTCTCGGCGTTTTCCTCATTGACATTGGCTTTTCCCGTGTACATGAACGTGCGCAAATTTTCGAAGATTCCTGGCTCTATGTCGTGTAGTCTCACGACACTTTCTCGATTTTCCTTCATGTCGTGGGTGAACATGGCCTCGAAATATGGGGACATGGCCGACAGTATCACTTTGTGGCATGGGTATTCGCGCTCGTCAACCTGAATGGTGACGTCAGCGTGCTGAGTACTGTTCAGAATTTCCTCTAGACCAGAAGACAAATGCGTTAGGAACTGCAGTTGTGGAAAGGTGGCATTCCCCCCATCTATCTCCTGAAAAAAAGCAACGATTCTTTAAAAAGGAGTACGTTTTATTACAAATACTTTTTTCAACTACCCAATTCCTGATTGCTACTGTAAAATTTGCATAGGTTATAAAATTGAAACCTTGCCACGTATGCACCCTATAATTTTACAGTATCTTTTTTATGTAAATCAAAATGTACACATGTACATATGTTTTAAGTGACTATGCTTATGTACAAAATGACTGGCACCTATTTAAAGAACGTAAAACGACTCTGTCATATCAAAGCTACCATACTCATGTCTTCGCTGTTAACTTATTTCATATCGTTTGGTTTATCTCTAATATTTACAGTAACAAAGCCTTGTTTTGCAGAAAATGAAAATTGCAGCGTTTTACAAAATAACTAACGACGCAAGATGAACTAATTTTAAAGGTGTTGTTTACTCAGAGTTTGAGTTCTCAAATTAAGTTCAATGCAATGAGTAAAATTTGTTCTAAACACAAAAAGTATTTATGAAATGAATTAGTATTGACATCACAATCGATATTTTTACTTTATTGTTGAATAAGGCTCAAACAAAATTAGATTTTTAGCCAGAATAAGGTCAATATAAGTAGTTCAAAATTATTACTGTTATTGTATTAACATTAAATGGGTAGGGATTTGAAAACTGATAAAGGAAATTCGGACTGTTTTTTTTTTTAAATAAAATTGTTGCTGTTATTTTAATACCTTGTATCTATTTAATGCCACTACCATTCATAAACTGTATTTCATTTTTTAAAGTGTTTTAAAAATTATTTGTAATATTTTTACAATTAAGAAAATCTCAATCGTAGTGTAAAATTTTATGGGATATTTCTTGATTTTTCAAAAAATACTCAATGGCCATTAACTCAAAAAGTAGGTCATTGACCTACTTTTTTGAAAGTGAAAAACAACACTACAGTCAAAGATCTATAACATACAATAGATGATTTTTCATTATCATCCTTAAGTTAAAAGTTTAAAACATATGGTAACTTGTAAACAACTACCATGTATAAATTTGGTCGCAAGCTATTTTGCAAATCGCAGAATTTTATTGTCTTTAAATGCATGATTAAGTAACTACAAATTCCGGAGATATATTTGGTTTTTTAAAATGTCCATACGAAATACCGGTATAACAGCTTATCTATAGTCTGAAACTTTTTCAACGAACAATTCATTTAAATAACTTATTTTGGGGGGTTTTCACACACCTTACCTGTTATAATGTCCTGAAAAGATAATTACTTTGAAGTGAACAGATTTTTCGACGAATTAAAGTATTTTCATAAAACCTTCCAAAAATATGAAATATGTTGATCTCTTTCTATATGATTACAGGGTGTTTTCAAAATTTCAGAAAATATATTGGAGGAAAAAAGGAGGAAGGAATTCATTAATGAGAATGATAGCAATACTATTATATATTTTAAGCACATACCGGTATAGCATGAAAAAGACAGGAAGTAAATCCAAGTTTCCGCTATATGTTTCCATGTGAATTACGCATTAACTTTTTGTGTGCTTTTGCTATCATAATATCAATGTGTTATATATGTAGTAGACTTTTTATTCATGTATATTTATTTGAATTCATATTATATTACCAGTTTTGGCAATATTTATAAAATTCATTATTAGGAGAAGACTACCTAAGTTATTTAGAACTTGTGTCTAATCCATTTGATTTAATCAATAAAATACAATGTATGTTCAGTTCAATTCATCTATTTCATGTATGTCGTCCATTTTAAGTTTTCAGAAAAAGCTAATAAATCCTAGGTGTTTGTGGCTTGACACAAATTCAGCAGGGCAATTTTGAAAATTCAGAGAAATATGTCCATCTATTTCTATATGATTATAGTGTACATGTTTTTTTAAAAATTCCGGGAAATATATTAGCGGAATGAAGTAGGAAAGAGTTCATTGATGAAAATGATAGCAATACTAATATTTTAAGCACATATAGCATGAAAAAGACAGGAAGTAAATCGAAGTTTCCGCTATATGTTTCCATGTAAATTACACATTTAACTACAAATGGTCATGAACATCGGAGATTTCCTAAAAGCTGCAAAACTGTATGTTTACAGGAAAAACTCAAATCAATAAAACCATAAAGCCATGCAGAAGGCCAACATACATTTCTGCAGCATTATGTAAAGATTTGATTTACACACATTTTTTTTTACACACACACATATATATATATATATATATATATATATATATATATATATATATATATATATATATATATATATATATATATATATACACACAATTTGGATTTGGTATAAGCAAGACCAAATAAAAAAAAAATCATGGAGGGGGGGGGGGGGGGT
This sequence comes from Magallana gigas, assembly GCF_963853765.1. NCBI lineage: Eukaryota > Metazoa > Mollusca > Bivalvia > Ostreida > Ostreidae > Magallana > Magallana gigas. The sequence goes on along the minus strand of NC_088855.1, from coordinate 26,907,340 downwards.
AACATAATGTGTCAGCTGAATGTAGTTAACCAAACTATGATTTTTTAATATTAAGATAATATTAGAGATTTGCATCCTTTTTGGGGGGAAGATTGGTAGGTAAAACCATAACAATCATAAGTTAGGGGGAATATTTATGACCAACAAATAAATATTATAGAGTAAAAATACTTATAAAACGCAACAAATAAAAGACTGGCCTAATTACATTGAAAGAAATTACTTTTGAATAATTGAACTGTTTTGTCTAGAAAGAATGACTTCAGGAGCTGAATTTTAAAAGCTATTTTTTACAATTACCATCTTAGCTCATTTATGCTTAATTTGTCTTTAAAAACTTTTTGACATCCAATGAGTGCACCTAGGTGCATTCCATTACAGTAAGAAGTTACATAATTAAATTTACATGTTCATAATTGTAAATATGTAGGCTTTGGTGGTTTAATTAATATGGTGTTCTTTGTTGAGCCTGCTATATGTAGTTTAATCCATAATTTTCAAAGTAGACTTACATCTGACCTCCGACCATACACCATATGTACAATACATGTATTTGTAGTCGACATTTACTCAAAAACCATTGTTCAAACAACTGTCTAGACGTTACGTAATTTACTGCGTGAATGGTTCCCAGTGAATGGGAACCAAACTGATTAAATGATCAAGTACCCAAAAAAGCAGAATCAATGGACCGTGAAAATAAAATCAGAGGAATGATAAATACATATAATAGACTTCTATATAACATACATTTCAAAATATGTATGCATTTTGATATCTATGGAGTTCAAACTAATATGGTAGCTCTATCGATATGTGTTATGTATCTTGCGTCATATGTGGTAATTCAGTAAAAACAGCTGATTGTGGCACTTACGATTAAAGTCATAAACGAAGAATGAGGAAGTCTCTCTATATTTATGAACATTGATTAAGATATAATTAAACTTAGATCGTATAAATATACTAACCTCAATACAATTCATCTGCTCCGTCATGTTTTGTAAAGCACCATTAACAAATGTTTTCTTTGTGTCAATGTGTGTCAATTTCTTTTTCGTGATCCCGTACCTGTTGTCAAAACATAATCTCTGTAGTGAAAACGCTTCTCTACAAATTCCTTCCACCTAAGCGCTTAGATGAACAATCTTATTCGATTGATAACACATACATTAACTGATTCGTTTACAATTGACAAGTCTTTGTTTTATAGCATCTTTCGGGAAAAATGAAAGAAAATGTAGGCAAGTAGCACCGTTTTTGAAAGAGGGGAGGGGGGGGGGACTTATCCATAATATTGACGAGCGAAAAAATCCCGATAATCTCGTTTGAGTAAGGTTGGGGGGATTGTGCGAAGTAGGTTTTGTAAACAAAACAAAATGGCAAAAATGGGGAGGGGGGGGGGGGATTGCTTAAATTTTCAACTTCTATATAACATTGTTACAACTTAAGAAAAATGTCTGTTGCGAGAAAAAGTGGGAGGGGATCCCCCGCCCAATGCTACGTGTCTGAAATGACTTTAAAAGACAAATAAACCAAAGGTCGAGGTTAGCAATCAAGTTATAAAAAGATAACTGTTGATTTAAAATGTTTTTTTGAATTTTTGACTGATATTCAAATATATATTCTTTACAGTACACTATAAACTTTAACACTATTAATAACAAAAAAAATCTTACAGTCTGATCGTCTCCAAAGAAGGGTGTAAAACCAAGCGTTACATGAAGTCGCAGTTAACATTTAAATACACGTACTGTTTTTAAACCATGAATGGTCGGAAAACTCATAGACAAATCTTCCTGGTTCTCAATGAAAGAGGAAGTTTTAATTTTGATTGTGTGCCTTGCAGGCACATAGCATCGTTTTTTGAAAGTGTATGAGCTCGCGCGCGTGTGTGTGTGTATGTAAGGGGGGGCTCATTAAAAAAAAATTGACGAACAGAAAAAAGGGGGCATTCGCTATTCGCTAATCATAAAATCTTATTCCGAGGGAGGGAATACCTATCACTGTTAATTTCCTTATTTTCATTTCGATTTCTTACATCTCCCTAAAAAGTGGGGGGGGGGGGGGGGCAACTCCTTGGGTCTAAAATCTCATTCTCAAGCATTAAATATTGGAATCACTTGATAACATCTAATTCTTTGGCATTTAAATTATATCAGGGAACGATCAATTCCAATTCCTGGACTAAGAAAATTTATGGCATCCTAGACAATTTGGGATTCTCAAACATTAGTAATTATAAAAGCACAATCCAACACTTTTTACCAAACATAAAGCAAAGAATCATTGACCAATGTATCCAAGAGCAATCATCAAAAATTTTTAGTTCAGAAAAACTTTCATTTTTTCAAAAATTATATATGAGAAAAAGAAGTCCTTATGTTGATATACTCAGGAAAAGATCTGAGAGATCCTCTATTAGTAGAATAAGATTAAGTGCACATAAACTTGCAATAGAAAGTGGTAGATATAATGCCACAATTAGGAATGAAAGATATTGTAATGCTTGTAAAACTGGTGCAATTGAAGATGAAACTCATTTTCTTTTTCAATGTAAAGCCTATTCTCGTCTAAGGAACAGCTATTTTAGTAATTTTTATAAGATAAGTAAAATAAATATTGCCAATAACTTGGACAAAGAAAGATACATTTTACATGTATGTTTAAATAGTGAAATACATACTATTTTAAATATTACTGTTAAATTCATTAATGACTGCTTTGAACACAGATGTCAATTAGTCTAAGGAAATGTTAAACTGATCTATATAGATCAGTAAAAATATATATACTGTACATGCAACTATTGTAAACATACAATGATGTTCTTATATATTCATTGGGCCTTTGCCAATTATTGTAATTGTGTTTGTGCCAATAAAATATTTGTATTTGTATTTGTATGTAAATTTAAGAAATATATTTGCTGTTACGAGAAAAAGTCCCCTGATGCTACGTGCCTGCCTTGACTAACTTTGCCTTGACTAATTGTGTGTGTGTGTTTATAGCTGCATTGGTCCGATAATCACGACAAACGACGACAGACTGTCGATATGGCTTTAATATACATGTACGAATCCGAGCCCCATTGTACACAAAACACAATTTTATCAAGTTACATTTGTATTATATGCACGGTATGTGGGTGTTATTGTAATCTCCCATTTTTGGAAATATGAATTCGGTTTATGGAATTTAGATACAGTGAACACAGCAATTACATGAAGAAATGAAATTCTGACAAGTTTGGTCTGAACTTATTTTATTGTAATATAATTACATTGGGATTGGGCACAAGTTCTAAAACTTATGTATCCCCCTTCCTATACAGTATTTGACATACAAAGATTTCACGTGCAATAAAATGTCATGCATGTGTATATCATCGTCGCAAGCCACGGGTTTTGTGTCCATTCTGTTTCCACCAACCAGGTTTGTGGAAATAGAATGGACACAAAACCCAAGGCTTGCAACGATGGTGTACATAAGTATAAAAATTCAAAGTGATTTACGATAAAGTTTCAGATAGCACATTTTGATACAAATGTAAACATGTAATTAAAATCTTTTGGGTTTTTAAAAATAAAAATGTGAACTATGGAAAACAAGTGATCATTCTCAGTATTACTAAGTTTGTCAATCATCTCCCCGAAGCAAAATATGTGTGTTAACAATATTTAAATCGCCAATGCTAAAACATTATTAAATATAATCTAATTGAATTTGATGTTATATCCGCTCGCTTACTCGCTACACAAAAATGATAGGGTTTATGAAGCGAGTAAGCGAGCGGATCTAACATTTAATTTTGATTAGATTGTATTAAATAACTCATCTCTAGCTTCAGCATATTTAGTACATAAGAAAAAATAAAGATACGCGTCTTTGACTCTTCCACATGTATATGTACATAAAGGACTTTCAACAATAAGTCGCACTTTAGTATGCAATTTTGGTGTAGTTTAGTGTGAATTATATTGAATCCTGTCCCCAAAAAGAAAAATATGATGGTGTGTGTGTTGTTTTTTTTTTTTTTGGGGGGGGGGGGTGCGTTAAAAATATAGTCAGAGGTGATAGCATTAGTGAAGGTCTTGAGTGAATTAAGCTCCCTGATATTCCCTGGTAGAGAATTCCATTCGCGTATATAACAGTTGGAACTAACGATGGTTTGTATACTTGTAATCGACATTTGGGTAAGTAGTAATCTTGAGAATTTCTCGTAGTATATCGGTAGTTTGACATAGTACAACGCTTGTCAGGGAAGAAATTTTGAACATAAGTGGGAGTGATATTTTTATCGACCCTAACCATTGTTTTGAGTCTAGCAGTTAAATACGTCTTGAACTTAGTGTACTCCAACCTGTTTCGAAGAAAAGAGAGTCTTTAGAGGCAAATATCGGTAAATCGGTTACTATTCTGGCAGCAGATAATTGTACTTGTTCGAGTTTTTCTGAGTCCGCGAGAGAATACCCTCCCCAAACCCCAGAAGTATATTCCAAATGTGGCCTGATAAAGGATAAGAGCATAAGAGAAAGTGATTTGCGGTTTAATTTATAATTGAGTTTTTTCGTTCAAGTTAACTTTTGTGTGCTTTTGCTATCATAATATCGATGTATGTCGTCCATTTTAAGTTTTCAGAAAAAGTTAATCCTACCCCCCCCCCCCCCGGGAAAACGAAAATTAATTATATTTACATAGTAAAATTATCGCAAATATGCCTCGTAGCCTCCCCCCCCCCCCCCCCCCACCCACCCACGGATTAGGAATTTCATGATTTTGGGAATATGCTTATTTTCCTAGGTATGATTTTAAAGGCATACTATTGGCTTATCAAGATTTCTGATGATTAGCGTGCCCCCCCCCCCTTCCTTCCCACTTTCAATTTGCTTCCGACGCCACTGCTTCGAGCACCACAGGAACCGCTGCACGCTCTAGAGATGTCTGCAGGACGGAGAGTTAGAGAATGAGACTGTCAAAGATCTAAAATACGGGTTGACCGAGTTTCTCGTGTACAGTACAGTGTATAGTACAGCTATAATTATCAATTGTAAAGTAAAAAATATGGTTTCAACATGACAGGTATAATTATGAATACATGTATACATTGGTTGACCCCAATATGAAAGCTGTAATATGTCTAATTCATAGAGAAATTTGATCAGATCTATAGATATGGACATATTACATGTAATTTCTGGATGTCGCTCCCTCTCTGAACTAAACAATAAACACACATATCTATACATACATATATGTACATTCATATACTAAGTTGAATTAGCTGGGGCAGCAGACTTAGACTGTTTTAGCCTTATAATTTGCGGAAAACGAGAGAAAAAGTAATATTTAATTTTACCCTTAAGGAACCACCATTCTGCCACCAAATTATATATTTTGGGATAGTAATACACCAAGCACATTGGTGTCTGTTTTAAAATTCATTTTTAACCGGGTTTTCCAACGGAAAAATCCGGTTATTAAATTGGTGAAAATGGCGGACGGGCTGGCGGCTGCCAAAAGGGTACCCTCATTGTACGGATAACTCCTCCTACAGTTTTCAAGATAGGAGGTTGTTCTTTTGCAGATTTATTGTACATATATCAGAGATGTGCATATTGCTAGGATTTTGGTTTCTGATAATTTATGAAAAAAATACCAGCTTTTGAACTTGGTAATTTTTTGACTAAATATTGCATATAGGGTACCCTCATTGTACGGATAACTCCTCCTACAGTTTTCAAGATAGGAGGTTGTTCTTTTGCAGATTTATTGTACATATATCAGAGATGTGCATATTGCTAGGATTTTGGTTTCTGATAATTTATGAAAAAAATACCAGCTTTTGAACTTGGTAATTTTTTGACTAAATATTGCATATAGGGTACCCTCATTGTACGGATAACTCCTCCTACAGTTTTCAAGATAGGAAGTTGTTCTTTTGCAAATCAATTGTACATATATCAGAGGTGTGCATATTGCTAGGATTTTGGTTTCTGATAATTTATGAAAAAAATACCAGCTTTTGAACTTGGTAATTTTTTGACTAAATATTGCATATAATAGGGTACCCTCATTGTAGGGATAACTCCTCCTACAGTTTTCAAGATAGGAAGTTGTTCTTTTGCAGATCAATTGTACATATATCAGAGGTGTGCATATTGCTAGGATTTTGGTTTCTGATAATTTATGAAAAAAATACCAGCATTTGAACTTGGTAATTTTTTTACTAAATATTGCATATAATAGGGTACCCTCATTGTAGGGATAACTCCTCCTACAGTTTTCAAGATAGGAAGTTGTTCTTTTGCAGATCAATTGTACATATATCAAAGGTGTGCGTATTGCTAGGATTTTGATTTTCGATAATTTATGAAAACAATACCAGCTCATTGTACTTGCTTTTGAACTTGGTCATTTTTTGGCAAAATATTGCATATAGGGTACTCCATTTCACTGGATACGGGATGACATGGATTATGGACACAGTTCACATAAAAGAAAACCCGGTTTGTTGTCACATTGATAGCTTTTCACTTGTTTTTCTTAATTTGCCGTTCGTTTAAATAATTTGTTTAGTCATTGATGTGGTACGATAAAAATTAAACTCTGATGAAAAATGTAGTTTACAAAGCACCTGTTAATACATGCTCATGAATTTAGTAAAATGTGTAAAAACTTTGCATATAAATTCACAGCAAAATGATAACAAATCAAAACAGTATTCTTATAAGAAACCTATTTGCGGTCTTTTTGGAGCTAGACTTGGAGGGATGTGACGTTCCATTTGAGCGCCCACGAAATAACAATATTTTCGCGAAATATTCCCCCCAAATATTGAAAATGATATGATCATATTTATATCTACCAAATACGACTCCCTCTATTTCGTACGGAAACTTATAGTTAATTCATCGCTCTATAGAAACAGTCAGACTGAAATCTACACTCCCCATTTATCGATTGGTCGAAACCTACATCGACCTTAGAAAAATCACGGAGTGCACGAAATAATCATGATCATGTCAGACTAAAGTTTCCATAGGAGACGATTTGGCTGTTTGTTTTATATAGCTGACGCACTGATGTACATTAACAGTAATTTAGTGAATTTTACTTACTTTTTACAATCAATTTATTAATTTGTAAAAAGAAAGATGTAAATATAAACAATAATTTTTTTTCTTTGATGATTCATGCGGGTGTGACGTAATTGGTTTCATTTTTAGCCGGGCTCTGACAGAGTCCTGGCTGTGGGCAGGCAAATCGCCAATGTTACTATAAATAGCACAACTTCAAAAGTAAACAAAAAACCAAACAGCGTCAAAGTAAAAGCCTCCGCTATACCAAATAGTTACACAAAGAGCCACGTTTTGTCAAAAGTGTTGGTATTTTTATTTGTTTCTTTTTTTTAATTTCCAGACAATTGTCTCTCTTTTTTAGTTTTTTTTATTAATAACGTGTTTTAAAAACAAGATTATGCATTTTGGACACATACAATGCGCATGAATTTCCATGAAGTACTTTGCTGCGCGTTGAAGAAATGGGGATTGGATATGATATAACGCTTGTTGCAAAATTCAAGTCAGCAACTGTTGAACTTTTTTCTACTAGACAAACATATTTTTGTTTTTAGCCGCTTACAAAATTTGGTCGCTCTCTGACGCTTTGCCGACATTAAAAGCACGAGAGAGAGAGAGAGAGAGAGAGAGAGAGAGAGAGAGAGAGAGAGAGAGATTTAGTCTTTACTACACAATATGCGTAGACACACCAAAAGAGCCCAGCTTTCAGTACTTTGATTATTTATATGTTAAAACTGCCATTTCGTAGTAAAACAGCGTTTTATGCATCATTTCTGATAGCCATGGTTTATTTGAAACTAGAGAAAAGGCTAACAGCGGTCTATTGCCATATATAAGACCTGAATAAGGCATCTTGGAATAGTTTACTGAGATATATCTGAGTTCGTGTTCTCTTGGATGTAAGACCCGCATAAGGCATTACAAGTAGGGTACAGACATAGAGGCGCACCACAGGCAGCAGTGGAGGAAGCGCAAGGTTTACGCAGTGATTTTGATTATTTCTTGGAAGGTTTGACAACGGCGATTTATACTTGCGGGAGATACCCGTCAACCACAGTTAGTGGTTATCCAATCAATAAGAAATCGTCATTATTATTCTTGTGGTCATCAAAAATCTGAGTTAACAGGTTAACGGTCCTGGTGCAACGCTTGGGCGTATGATATACATGTACACCAGCTTTTTAAAACATAGAGCTCGACCGTGTTGCACGTTACACGGGTTATGAAGGTAGCAACAATTTACATAACCCGCTAACGCCTCCTTTAGCATGAATCACCAAAGAAAGCATTTTATCGTTTAAATAAAATAAAGTATTAGGCCACACCAATTTCAGTTCTTGGTCGCTGGATCCACGGGCATATGCTAAAGGGCTTTCCAAAAAATAATATTAAAAAATAAATCCAGCACCCGGAAATTTTCGTTTCGTGTCCCGCTCCATTTTTTATTCTTTTATTTTTTATTCATAATGATTTCACTTTTTTTTTTACATTGATCATACCAAAGACCTCCCGGTACATTGTCAGCAAGGTAATGCCTGTATGTGTGGATAGAATTGGCGATCAGGAGGGTTCTGATACAATGGCGAATACAGTCACTCACCTTTTAGTGCTTTTTACATGTATTTCATGGGGGGGGGGTGACATTTTAAAATAAAATGTAATCGCTGGCCTCTATTTTTTTGATGCCGCTCAAAAATTTTCAGTTTTTTTAATTTTAAAATTAATAAATCGCCCGCTCGCCACTATATTTATTTGCCTAGAATCCGAAGACCAAGAAACCATATTGGTGTGGCTTTAGTACTGTATGTATACATCTTTATCATTCTTTGATTAAATTTCTATCTCGATATGATAAAATCTCGTTCTTAATAGATAAATATTTAAACCTCAATTTTTTTTGAAGTCGATATTGCATATACTAGTATATGTGGCAATAAACCTGACCAAATTCAACAAGTTGATTTAAATTATGTAAAATCACAACAAACAATACAACAACATAGATGCTTAAAAAAGAGACCACAATACATTACTCAGTTTATGTTTACAATACAATAAAATGGAGGACAATTCATAAGTTATAATATAACAAGTGTATGTATAGGCTTACGCTTCCGTGAAAACAACTACCGGTGTAGCACCTTAAAATGGCCGTAATTGTATAATTCAAATATTCAAAATGAATTTTTATTTTTCATTGAAATCGTGGTTTTGAGTTTTGTTTTTGTTTTGTTGTTGTTGTTGTTGTTTACTTTTGCAGTTGACTTTTCACGTCTTTCGGTACATTTTCCAATTTATATATATATATATTTTTTTGCGAATCAACTACGAATCAAGTTTGTAAGAATGCATTTCATCGTTGACGCAAATGATGTACAAGTGGGATTCGCCAAATTATACGAAATGAAAATAACGTAAAAATGTCAATAATTTAATATCTAATTCAATTATAAAAATATATATTAATTTTTTAATTAAACAAATAATGAATCTTTTTTGAGTATTATGATGTGCTCCTTACTGATTGTGATAAAATCTTTCAGAGCCCTTTGGGCTTATTTTGGATTTGATCACGTCCTGACCACAATGAACACCTCATGATTCTCAAAAGAATGATTACTTGCTTCTTAAATGAACGTTTGCGACATTGATACATCGAACTGTAGCTGAGGCGGCACGGGCTGACGTCAGACTTTAAAATTAGTGGCAGTAAAATTTCAGATAGAATTACGTGTCGTGTTTATTTTATGTAACATACTGATAGTCAATAACCACCATTTACGTACTTCCACTCATTTTATCTGAAAAAATAATGAAAAAGAACATTGTTTTGTGAGGTTACCTAGGGTCGTAAAAACAAATTCGTGACATATTAATTTGCAATACACCACAAAACAGTTAAAATTGTAGGGTATATCTTATATCAAGCAAACAGTGTAAGGATTTCCTCGGGTGTTTCATATATTTCTACAATAAAAGGGCTATGAAGGAAACAATCATCGTAGAAAAAAACCACATATGAACCCGCGCAGGCTTTTTTTTTCTCTACAATGCTCGCTAGATATCTTCATGAAATCCGCATGAAACAAAGGAACTCTTTCATGCATGGTTCAAATCAATGGACGCATTTCCGATCTGTTCTATTCTCTTTTATTCAAATGACCTCCTTCATTGTCGTGTGGTGATGGTGGTATGTAAAAGTAGTTTTAAGACCATAAGTGCAACGGACTTTGATGATGAGAAATAAAACATACATTATTACTGTCTATATTTTTTTTTTTACTTTGGAATGAACCATTCACATTGGTCACGATCCTTCAATAGCTAAGGTATTTCTTATAGCGCAAAGAAACACGGAAGAAGAGCTTCGGATTTTTTTCTTTCTTTATTCTTATATTATACACGTTTTTCAGAACAAAGCAAAATCATTGTCAAAGCATTAGCGGGAGACTATCGACAATTTAATCATTTGACCATTTTCTTACTGAAATCGTGATAATGTTTATATACACGTATAATTAACGTAGCACGAATACGTGATGATTTTGTCGTTTTTTATGTACATGTTTGTACACGCTCAAAACTATTTGTAACAAGAGAAGTTTTATAGTAGAACTTTAGTGCATTTTCGTGTCTTGTGCAGACCACAGAAAAAATGTACTGTAAAAAAAAAGGAAATTCGAAAAATTAGTAATTCCTTTCATACGACAACCAACTGATAGATGTTTAACAAGTTACTAAAACCGTTAATAGCTACTATCAACAACCCACTGTAAATATTAGCAGCATACTGCTACTGTAACTGTTTGATATAAATATCAGCAACTTACTGCCAACTTCTTTTAAAATGTAACTGTTAACGGATTACTACCAACTGCTCATACTGTAATTACTAACAGATTAATGCTCATTGTAACTTCTAACCGTAATACTTAACTGTTAATAACAGATAACTGCTTGCTGTAACTGTCACACCTTACTACAAATTGAATATATACTTTAAATGTTAAAAGACCAAGAGAATGTCATGATAAAAAATGTGTTACCTCCAAAAATATGAATATTTTATTAATAAAATGGAAACTTTTTTTTTATCAATTTACATGTGTACAGATGTAGTTATTTAAACAATAAAATGCTGTCTTTGGTGATTAATGCGGGATATGAAGGTGGCGACATCGCTACCTTCATAATCTGCATGAATCATCAAAGAAAGCATTTTATTATTTATGTTTACATCTCTCTTTTAACTAATTAATAAATTGATTGGAAAAAATTAATTATATTGACTGTATTACTGTTAATGTACATCGCGGGTTATGTAATTTTTCTGCAATGCCGCTACCTTCATATCCCGAATGAATCACCAAAGAAAGCATTTTATTGTTTAAATGTACATGTAAATTACAAAATGACCTGTCTTTTACCCTAGCCTTTATTACTCTAAACTTTTCTAGAATAGTCTAGATTTTCTCTACCGGTTTTTGGAGCACATTCTATAGTTATCTGCGGATAACGTACTCCAAAACTTATGTAACCTCGCTTTCGTACTTAGTGGAGCACGTTCTCGAGGTACGGAGTACGGGCGCCTGTAAAGTGCGAAACGAAATCGAAACGAAACGAAATCAAACGAAACGAAACGAAAGCAATCGAAACGAAACGAAATCAATCGAAACGAAACAAAATCAAACGAAACGAAACCAAAAATCGAAACGAAACGAAACGGAATTTAAACAAAACTAATATCAATTTTGACTACATAAAAGTGAAAATAAATTCATTAAAATAAATTTTTGAACCATAAGATATAACTACCTGTAGTGTATGTTTCAGATTGGCGCTGTAAATTTTTAAGCCAATTATCCGAAATTTCACTTATTTACATCAGGTGACCTATTGCAATTGGTCTTCGTCCGTCGTCGTGCGTCGTGCGTCTGTGCGTCGTGCGTTAACAATTTTATATTTTTAACTTCTTGAAAACTACTAGGCCAATCGTTACCATTTTTGATGTGAAGCATTTCTATGGTAAGAAGAATATAAATTGTGAAATTCATGGCTCTACCACCCTTGGGGTGCCACGGGCGGGGCCAAATATGCAAAAAAAGCCAAATTTTCAAAAATCTTCTTCTCTACTCCCACGCATGTGACGAAAAAACCGGTTGCATGGTTATGATGTCCATGAAGCCCTCTACCAAAATTGTGAAATTTATGGCCCTAGGGTCAGGGGTTCATGCTCTAGGGTGGGGCCAATGTCACCAAATAATAAAAATGTATAAATACTTAGAAAATCTTCTTCTCTACTCCCATATATATTTTTTAAAAACTAAATGCATGATTATAATGTCCATGAAGCCCTCTACCTAAATTGTGAAATTTATGACCCCTGGGTCAGGGGTTCAGGATCTAGGGTGGGGTCATATGGCCAAATAATAAAAATGTATTAAATCTTAGAAAATCTTCTTCTCTACTCCCATATATATTTGTTAAAAACTAAATGCATGATTATGATGTCCATGAGGCCCTCTATCAAAATTGTGAAATTCATAACCCCTGGGTCAGGTGTTCATGCTCTAGGGTGGGGCCAATGTCACCAAATAATAAAAATGTATTAATACTTAGAAAATCTTCTTCTCTACTCCCATATATATTTTTTAAAAACTAAATGCATGATTATGATGTCCATGAGGCCCTCTATCAAAATTGTGAAATTCATGACCCCTGGGTCAGGGGTTTAGGCTCTAGGGTGGGGCCAATGTGGCCAAATAGTAAAAATGTATTAAATCTTAGAAAATCTTCTTGTCTACTCCCATATATATTTGTTAAAAACTGAATGCATACAGGTAGTTATATTTTATGGTTCAAAAATTTATTTCAATGAATTTATTTTCACTTTTATGTAGTCAAAATTGATATTAGTTTTGTTTAAATTCCGTTTCGTTTCGTTTCGATTTTTGATTTCGTTTCGTTTGATTTCGTTTCGTTTCGATTTGTTTCGTTTCGTTTCGTTTGATTTCGTTTCGTTTCGTTTCGATTTCGTTTCGCACTTTACAGGCGCCCACGTAGTACGAGTTTGAGTAAAAGTATGAAAAAAGTTTTATAAAATAGTATTGATAATATTAAGCATATTACTTTCCCTCCCCCTCCAAAAATAAAATATAATTTTTTGATCGTTTTCTTGATTTGATTGATTTCTTTGCAGTTTTTTTAATCTGTTAGTTTGTTCTGAAAACGCTTGTTATACTAATTCAATTTAATTGGTCATTTTTTCTACACTTCTATCCAGTATTACTTCGTAATTTTGAGACATACCCTCGTGCATGTCAGTTAGCATGAAACATGAAATTATCGTATACTAAGTACATTGCTTTATAACAATCCGTGATTTGAAGTATTTGGTTTAAAAGAAATTGAAAACACCGACATACCGTCTGCATTCAGTGCATTTTTCACTTATGCAAGGTTAAATACAGTGACCTGTCCATCATTAAACAACTTCATTAGTCTGTGATAGAAACTCATCTACAAGTTGCAACTTAGTCAACTGATTTTTTTTTTTTTTTTTGCTAAATGCATACTAAAACGTTTGTGCCATCTGTCAAAATATTCAAACCGTTGATATACCTGGTTTGCTAGAAATAGTTTTTGAACATACTCTTTCTGTGTTATATTTCCAATACTTAAAATTTGTGTATTGATTGTCAATGCCGCTGCTTTATAACCTTTTTTCGCATATGCGCAAAAGCAAGTACACATTTTGCAACAAGCAGTAAATAACTAGCAGCTAGAAAGCACTGTTCTTCTCTTCATCCATTTTGTTCCTTAAGTTTGTTAAATCATATCAAAATGAAAAGAGATATATCTATATATTAAAATCAACACATATAGAGAATTTTGATCGGGAAATGTTACGTCTGTGACATTCGATACCTCAGCCTCTACATGCAATAAGATAAAAGTAAATATATTTCTTCGAGTCCTTCCAATTTCAGAAGTACTGGGTGCCTCTTTTTTCGAAGATACTTGCATATCTTATGAATTGCAAATACATTATCACGGATATGATAAATAGGACTTCATAGATAGGTACATGATGCAATAATCCTAGCCATACAATACCACGCAAGAAAAAATAGAATATGACGTCATCTGAATTTCTTAATTTACGTCTTGAATTGGGTATAATGATACATCGCGGTCAGTTACCAACAACAGGTTCAAAGACCTCAGCGGTCACCCGAGAAAAAAAAAACCACACTGCAGATGATCGATAGAAAGCGAATTTCTCATCAACATCTAATTTCAGTGAAAACCAGGGTGATCATGTATCTCTCCTTACCTAAGTAGTGAAGGTTTACCTACTAATTATTTCTTGAATAAGCAATACATTCAAAGTAGTAAAGTGTCAAACGCATGGACAATAAATTCTGCAAGACTTACAATAATGTGTAATAGTAAAGGATAGGAAGTGCATCTCAGATCTAAAGGGGAAGGGGGGGGGGGGGGGTAGGATAATAGAATATTATCTGTTTCATTTGAAATACATGTAGATCAGCTGAATGCTTAATCAAATCATGGTATTGACTGTTTTGTTTCCGAAGTTGTCAATTAATTTGTCACCTTTAAGTATTTATTTGCCTGCTTTCTGTATCAAAAATAAATCAATTTGTAATAAATATTTTAAAACAATGCATCAGATATACGCAATACTAAACGTCGATGCCACCTTTTTCTCTTACATGTAGGCGGAAGTATTGATCTTGATAATGTAAGTACTTAGTCTGTAGTAGTAGTATATGGTTTGGAATAAACAAATGTTAGACAACGTTTGCACTGCGATGAAATAAAAGAAAGCAAACCAAAGCCACTTTAGATCGAATGAAGAACGATGTATGGATAAATAAGGCTGCTTTCGATCCAGCCTTAACATATATACCATCAGGTTGTAAATAGTTAAGCGTCCACTAAGGACACTCTTGCGTCAATTGCGTCTATGCGTCTCAACCGAATGCGTTAGCGGTTGAGGCAGAGACATATCAATCAGTTAGAATATTCGTCCCATGTTGAGTCGAATAAGTTTGGACTTGACGAGGGTCATTCATGATCAGGGTAAAATTGTAATTAGATAAGACGTTTATTTGTCTTATCGCCAAAGTCAACGCCTTATTACATCGAAGACAAGTATTTCATGTATTGTATAGTATGACCGACCATTATTATGAAGACCGTCTGCTTCAAAGTCCATCAATTTGCATGAACCATTATAAAACAATATAATTGTTTAAAGCATGAAATGGCGAATGAACAAATGATCTTTAACCAATCGATATGCTAGATGGGATAACCTTTTTTCGTTTCACGATTCTTAAAAGTTTTGACTAAAAGAAATTGTTTAAAATAATACTTTTGCAATGAATAATACCATTGGAATCGGACAGGAGTTCTGTCGCTTAGATCGCTATCTCCCTTTATGGTTTAATTAACCATTTGCATTAATAAGTATCGTACATAGTCACTACATATGTTAATTATTTTCTCTAAATGTAAAGTAGGAAACATTGTTTGACATTTTACAGTTCTTTTAAAGTTATGACACAAAAAGGTATACACAAACAAAAGTTCTAAATGCATTGAACTTGACCTCTGGTTGTTTCCCGAGACCTTGACCTTTGCGAAAATATCACAAACACTTCCGGTTTGGTTGAATTTAGGTTGCCAATGGAAATGACGTTACACATAATTATGGGGGGGGGTTATATCAAAATAACGTTTCCTTTGGATTGCTCAATATCAAAAACAATGTCGAGGACAAAAAAAAACCAGCGGATTTAAAGTGAGTAGAATCTGTGGTAGGAACATTATAGAAACTAATATTCCAACGGCTCTGGTTGTTTTCTCAATGATCATTTTGGTCATATTAAGTGTTTTTTCTTTTGACACTACCACTGAAGACTAATATCAAATGCAAAAATTGCCAGTAATATTAAGCATGCGAAGAAAAATAGCAATTAATGTTTAGAGGTTTCGTCATTGGTAATTGATTTTAAGCGATATTGTTTTATTTTATCTGTGCTGTTGATGAGAAGACATATCAGTTACGAATTGTTGAAAATTTCACACTGTATTTCGTAATTTTTAAATTATTCTATTCAGCATGGTGAATACTTAGAAGTTTTTTTTAAATAAGTGTATACATATAAAGCAACTATTTCTTGGCTTTGGGGCACTTACTTTAGTAACTTGCTACTGCATGAATAGTTAGTATATAGACGTTTTATAAATTTATATAACAAACTTAATTTGTACAGAATGCCAAATTGTAGAACTTTTAATTGTCACGATATCAACAACAACAAAAATGTACGTAACGCTTCACGGCTTCATTCGCTTTGCTGTCTTCAATGACAGACACAAAACTCATTCCACAAGATTTCTATAAACTTCCAGTGGCTAAAATTCAAAATCAGTGCTTCTGTAAGCTTGTTTATGTGCATATAAACAAGCTTACGGGATCCTTTTGAGATTATTTAATTGAAAATAAAAGGCTCTCAAATGTAAGATATTTACACTTTGACCGATAATACTAGAATATCAATAAAGCAAAAGAAAAAAATATAAGGGGATACAATGTGATTCATGTAAGATAATTCATAGACATAAAAAACACTTTCTTTACATTTTATTTCATATGAAATTACAAACATTTACCATGTAACTATGTGACGCATGACTGCGCCCTCGTTTGTTAGTGGTCGTTATTGTTATATTTTTCTATTTTTTATTATCATGGGTTCATTTCTTCCTATAAAGACCACAGTATACATGTATATTTCCGATAACTGTGAGACGTGCTAAAGTAAAAAAGCAGATCGTGACTGCAGAATCAATACTGGATATAGCTGTTTAACAGTTATAACCACAGAGAGCTCAGAGCTTGGACCCGTGGACAGTCAACTTGTTTTTTCAACTCAAAGAGTTATGTTTAATCAAAATAGAGGAAAATCCATGTATGGACAATTCATCGAAATTCGGCTACGAAACCCGAACGAAGAGATCTCCAAATCGTGCGAATCCCTTCGACTAGAGTTTTTAGACCCTGATGCTACTTCCTGTACTGATGTAAGTAATTGTTTTCTCTAATCTAGCTGCACATACCCTTTGATCGGGAAATTTAAACTTTGGTTTAGAGATTTGTTCATTTTCTATGGGCAACGGAGTCAAAAACGAGCCCCTATTGACAAGTGTAGGAGTTTTCATTTTTACACAGTAATGTATTTTCTAGAACGGGATGAGTAAATTAGAGGTTGGGTTTGTGAGATTGAGGAAATAAGTGAATTTTGTTTACTCTCCATGGGATTTTTTGACTTTGAAAATATGATAAAGCTATAAAACTAATTAGTCACGGTGGGTATAGTTCATGCTCATGTGAGCGATGTGGCCCATGTGTATTTTGTATTTTTATATAAAAAAAAAAGTAAAGAACAACTGAACTAACATATTGCCTGTGGATTTCAAAATTTCAGGACTCGTTTTTTTCTTCACAGATTGATTAAGGAAGAAGTCTTTTCTTGTTTTCGACTCGTCAAACGTCAATTTGATTAATTGTCCATTAAATCAAGATCGACGAAAGGAAATTAAAATAGTATATTTTTCTTTCTTATTCACTATCATACAACTTGGCATAGAAAAAGTAATCAATGTTTAGAATTTAACAAGGACTTTATTTTTGTCGGAATATTGGCGTAAGAAAATATCACGTTTCGCATATTCAGAATTGCTGTAGAATAATAAGTCTGTTTTAGCATTTTAAAAACAATAACATTAATGTTGGATTTTTTAACTAATGTGAACTAATGATATGACACTTTGGTTTCATAATTTGTTTTTGAAAAAAAGATTTGCCTGTCAAATTACATTTTTATAAGCTTTTAAAAGCACCCATTCTATACATTGATTTGTGTGAAAAAATCACAAAAATAAGTTTTTCTCTCTTATTAGATGGCCAATATATCAGCTTTTCTGTCAATTTATATCTTTATATAAAGTCTTCATAATACGTAAAACCAGAAATATTTTAATATTGCAAGCATAAAAAAATAATGAAATATCTTCAAAATTTCAGAAAATTAGAGGAAATGCGGGCTAAGCAATAGCAATTTTAGTTTCAATATTTATTCCAGTTTAAAAGTATAAGCTGATGGACATTCTGATATTCTATCATTTCATTGAAGAATAGAATCTTCATATCTTAAACATTTATTTTTATCATCCCTCAAGTTGAGGAAAAGGGTAATGCCATTGACCTGACCTTTATGCAAAAACAAGGAGATCAAATTTAATTAAACTGATAGAATCATTTGGTTATATGATATGCTTTACTGTGGCAAAATTTCATGAATTTCTTATTATAGGAAGTATGTTTGATAACGAGAAGACCCCTTCCTTAAATGAAACAGAACTTTCGGAGAATAATACTTATTCCTATTCTTCTTCCAAGCGTGTTTTGGATTTAAACAGAAAAAAATTGGTTTTCATTTGGTAATGAAATATATTGTATATAATAAAATGTAACTTCTTTTGAAGAGAGCATTTTTATATGTCACCCGCATGACTTTGGTGAGGGATAAATTATGTTATTTAAGAGCCCATTACATGAAACCCACTTTTTTGGCTAAGTTAGACCTAGCCATTAGGCACATAGCAGAATAGAGGGTTCAGCCCCCCCCCCCCTTCCCCACTTATTTCGCAGGAAACATCATTGTTCCGTATTTTACGTTTTTGAAAGATGGAGAAGTTGGAGTCAAAGGCATATAAGCCCCCCCCCCCCCGGAATAGGTTTTTCATGATTTGGGGGAAAATGTTATGGCCGGAAAGTTTTTTTGTTTTGGAAGTATAGGTTTACCCCCCACCCCCGGATTAGGATTTTCATAACTTTGGGAATTAGGTTTTTCTCTCTCAATATTTCTGAGGATCAGTCTAGCCCCCCCCCCCCCCCCCCTTTTAAATTTGCTTCCGACGCCAGTGAATAAATGATGTCAACATGCAAGATAATTATGTTTACATGCATATTGCAAACCTTTTAAGAAAGCCTGATTTTAATATATGTTTAATGTATGTTTACATGCAATATATCTAAAACAACATGCGAGATACGTGTAACTTGCATAATAACATAAATATCTTGCATGTTAACATAATAAACTCGTATGTTGACATTATTAATTCGTATGTCAACATAAATATATTGCATGTCAACATAATTATCTCTATTGCTGACATAAATATCTTGCATGTTAACAGAGTTAACTTGCCTCTTCACATAAATAAGTCGCATGTTGTCATAATTATGTTGCATCTTGCATCTATGACATCTGAGTCCGGCATTAATAAGTCATTTTCCCCATATAAAAATAAGATTCTCTGAAAAAATGTGTAACTTGAACATCAACATAATTATCTTGCATGTAGGCACTATCATTTTGCATGTTGACATAATTATCGTGCATGATGACAAAATTTTCTTGCATGTTGACATAATTTATCCTGCAAGTAGGGACAGGAATATGCCATCGTAGAACAGAAATAGTATTGTGGCATATTTCTGCCCCCCCCCCCCCCGAACGTATTAAAAAATTCTCTCAGAGTCTTGCACCTTTTAAACATCAGTTCATGCACTTTATTATGATCTTTAAGTTTTTCACTGAAATTATAGATTTCATATTCCTTTCTCAAAGACTTTAGGCAGGGATGTATACTTCATTAAACAATATTATAATTTTTCCTCTCCAGATTGAAACTTAATTAAATGCATATATATGAGACTCCGCGACATGTTCGTGTATTGTCTATGCTACCCAGGTGACCGTTAAAGCCTGTTGGCCACTTGTTTAAATAATCAAATAATATCTATCCAATTAAAGAAAATAAATAAAGATTTCCATCAAAATTTCGGATTTCTGTTCCCACCGACTGGACAATACAGTCAATATAAACATTCAATATCTAAATATGCCAAATCATGAATCTCAAGATTTTTATTTTTTTTAACTGTTTTTCGGTTCCAAAGTCAGGAACTTATTTAATGTTTCAACATTATGATATACTAGTAGCTACAATTGTGTTTTTATTCATTATGTACTTGACCCAAACACCCGTGCACCTGGTCCAAATTACATGACGTCAAATATCAAAAATCATTAACAAAGATATTTCTTGCTTGCTTGATGGGTTACCAATAAAGGAAAAACTGTTGTCAAAACAATTTCTCCATTTGAATATAAGTCTCAAATTCATTTTTATTGCATGATGGAACCATTTTAACAAGTCCTTGGACTTTCGGTATGACGTAACTATCTTCTTTTTCTTGCATCAAACCAAGTTAAAATGACGCTAGTTTCGAGTGAAACATACATTGATTGCGTGGTCTTAGATCAAAAGCCTGACAAATTTTGTTGATTTCAAATCACCCTGGCTGAGTGGCCAGCAATGAAATAGACAGGTTTACGTCATATTGTTGCTGTTTGACACAACTACTCAAAGTCCAAGCTTCTGTTAAAATGGTTCTATCGTGCAATAAAAATGAATTTGAGACTTATTTACGACCAGACTTCATCAATTAGAAAAGAAAATGGCTACATATGTAGATTTGATTGATTCATCCAAATTTTAGTGGTAAGTAACTAAATGTACTATCATGTTTAATCTGGTATTAAAAGTAGTAGCTCTACGGAAATACCCGCGCAGCTTGCGTACATGATGTGTATTACAGACGCACTACTCACCTCTCTACGTTTATTTATCGAAAGGTTTCGAGTCTCAGACGTGCATTGGGTTCGCTTTGATAAAAATGTACAGGTATTTTTTATTTGTTTGTTTTTATACATGAATGTGACGTCTTTAGGACGTCTGAGAATGACGTATTTGCTTGCTTTGTATACATGAAAGCATAAACACGCTATGATAGTCATGAATATGTAAAAACGGGATTTAATTATTACATTTAGTATAAGTAGTTGAAACCTATGATGTCACACAACCTGATGCGCAATTTTCTAAATATGCAAATCGTGAATTCAAGCTTCGGTGCTTTGTCCCTAAATTGCTAGATTGATTTTCAGATAATATTAAATTCTATGTATAAGTGTATCAACTACTATGATCATTTAGTGTGGTTTTAGAACTATTTTAACAAAAGCTCGGACTGTTGTATCAAACAGCAATGTGACGTAGGCCTGTCTATCTCATTGTGGGCCACTCAGTCATGGCTCTTTGATATCAACCAGATTTGTCTGGCTTTTGAACCAAGACTAGCCATTCTTTGTATATTTCGCTTGTAACCGCGTTTTAACTTGTTTTGACGCAAGAAATAGAGAGCTACGTCCTACCGAATGTCCAAGGTCTTGTTAAAATGGTTCTAAGAAACTCAACGTGTTATTAACCTATCGGTGAAATTAAGAAATTGGAGAAATGCATAGATTATATATAAATGTACATAATGCCAGTATTGGGATTCGTCTTAAGTAAGAGAAAATTAATAGAAACTACATGTAATAACCATGAAGATGAATGTGGTAAACACTACTTTTTTTATACAGACTCCATGGTCGCTGTCTTGAAATATAAGCGATTTTTTGGCAAACGCGGATCAAAAAAATTCCTAAAAGTCTCAGGGACGAATTTGTTTGCGGTCGGGGGTGGGGGTGTGTCTTTGACCTTTTTTCCATAACTTTACAATATGAATTAAGGGACGAATTTGTTTGCGGTCGGGGGGGGGGGGGTGTCTTTGACCTTTTTTCCATAACTTTACAATATGAATTTAATAAGTTTGAATAGGATGGGTGGATAAGGCGGGTTAAATGCCTATATTGTAATGGATAAGATTACTGAAAAATAAGAAATATCAACATACTTGGCAACTCTTTTAAAAATATGTTCCATCAGATATATATTTAACAAAACATCGGTTTATATCACTCAATAGGTCAATATTTAAGATGTAATATTTACATTTAGTGTATATTTCCTTTTATGTTTGCAACAGAAATCTCTGAGGTTTAATGTTTAGTAACACACGCCAAGCCTCATCGCGGCCTATAACAAAAGTAAACGTCATCACGCGTTTGAATAAATATATATTATTGTTCGATTTAATAAATAGTTCAAACTTACTAAACTAATTTGATATGGACTTTGAAATTAATTGTTAAATCACATATATCCTATCTAAAAAAAAGACTGTTCTTGGCAAAGTTTCTGGTATTTCATGTTTAGATAAGCTGTTCAATCTGTTACATGTACATGTATATTATTCATATTTACGAGGAAGAGTGTATTTAGAACCAATTTAATACTATAGTAAGAGCTTGGACTTTGGGTATATGCGTCAAACAGCAATGTGAGGTAGGCCTGGCCACTCAGCCATGGCTCTTTGAGATCAACAAACTTTGTCTGCCTTTTGAGCTAAGACTACGCAATCGGTGCATATTTCGCTTGAAACCGCGTCAGTTTTAACTTGTTTTGACGCAAGAAATAGGTAGCTAAGTCCAACCAAAAGGCCAAGGTTTTGTTAAAATGGTTCTAATGCCTTTAAAGCGACGATACAAACATATTTCATGCAAATAAACATTAAAATAAATTTACTTCTCTTTTATGGATATCGTTGGTCCTACAACACACCAGGCTGTGTTTTATTATTTTTGTTTGCACGGCTTGTGTGTTATTGGACCGGCGATATTAAAAAAAAAAGTATTCATTGGTTAATTGATTTGAACTAGTATACCTCGGTGTCTTGAATTCTATATATAACTAGATTGAACCTGTGAAATTGAAAAGAGAGAGATAATTAAAGTATTGCCACAGCCATTGCCCTTTCAATCACCCTAAGCTTCCTCTCGAAAGGATTTTTCCATCTGACTTTATAGGCAAAGATCATGGAAGAGAGCTCCCCTTCCCTGGACTGGATGGTCTTCAACCGTAACCCCCCCCCCTCTCCACACTGGCGTATCCAAAGCTTATATAAGCTTACATGTTGACATAATTATCTTGCATGTTGATATAATTTTCTTGCATGTAGAGGGCAGAAATATGCCACCATAAAACAGAGATACATGTATCACTATTGATAATCCTCTTATTCAATTATATTTATATTTGGTCAAAAACTGTGGGAGCAATGACACATATCAGAACAGAAATATAAGTTATAGATATCATATCATTTTTCCGGCAAAATAAGGATGTAGGGGACAGAAATAGGCTACCATACTGTTCGAAAATCTCTTATCATAATGTATCAAAAAGTATGTAAAGGTCAGAAGCATGTCTATAATTTCATCAGGGAGAAACTCCGAAGTTTCCAATGAAATTAAACTAGTGTATAATGATATTGGAAAGTGGAGTTTTTATAGTTCGATCGCCATGGTAATATCCATAAAGAGTAAATTTATAGATCATAAAAAAGACACCGTTTGACAAAGTGTTTGATCTTGCCTCAAATACTTTTTTAATACCATGCTAAAAACAAATGAGAAATCGTATTTCAATAACATGTAGAAAATGTATACTAGTATATATAAACGTTTACGTTGCTTTACCAGTTTGTATATGGATTGATGAAATGGGAAATTTCCTACAGCGATCTATAATGGGGAATGTTTTATTACATCTTTTCTCCATTCGGAAGTCACTCGGAATACCTCGCGCAAATTTTCAACGTTATGATCCGGGTCTGTTGCAGTACGAAATACCTGTAGTAATCACATTTTTTAGCCATGTTTTGAATCCTGGTGAGCTAAGGGGAGCATTTCAACGGAGAAATCTTGGAAATTTTTCATACTTTTGAATAAACATCGTTTGAACCCTGAGGCATTTATAATTATGGAGTAATTAAGCAAAATATCTTGGGACAGTGTATAACTTGATATACCGGTAGTGATCGTCAATTTTGTTAGTATTACTAGTTAAAGAAAAATATCAATATACGTATGTATATTTATGCAAGAATATCAGATGTTAGGTTTTATATCCTATCGTGGCATACAGCTCGCAAGTAAGATGAGGTATGTTCATCTGCACTTCTATAAACAATGCAATTTCATTACGAATATTACATTTTATAAACCGCATCGGCGCATCCCACTTTTTTAAAATAAAATTCAAAGTGTGCTACAAACCACAAAGCTTCAATCGCTGTAATTGCGTATTTAACCACAACAAATGATTAAGATAGAGCAATGCTTTCACGCGTCCGGCTTTAGCTGTATATAACGACTATGAACATCCAGTTTAGATTAAATTTAAAGTAATACGTATAAGGGCTTGTGATTACAAATATGATTTATATATATATATTATTCACACCCACATGAACCTTTTGCAAGTTTTATATGGATTCTAAGAACATTAAAAAACATATCTCCCAAACTGAAACTGTTCAATCAATAGTTCCATTGAAATGATTTCGATTACAACTCTACAGTTTATGCTATTTCAGGCATAAAAAAATACATTCTTTCAATACCTAAAAGATTCGGAATTAAATTTGGAGAATTCATGTGTAAATAAAATCATTCAAACTTTTATGTTAATAAGCATCGCTCACTTTTAAAGCTTTAAAGTTATAAGCATTTTAAATTGCATCAACTCTACGGGACTCACAATTATTTTACTAAATCAGTAAATTCGATATATCCGAATTCGTTAAAACTGCAAACTATGCAAAGGTTTATTAAAGATTTTTCTCGAGCTAGGGGAGTCTATAAAACTTTGCTTTAACCGAGATTTCGGCGTATTCGTGTTCGTACTAAACGAGTTTTACTGTATCAGTCTCTATAACCAGGTATGGACGAGAGTAAAGTTGGTAGACATTTGGAGAACAATAACAACCCATAAACGAGTCACCCTAAAGTACCTGAATTCAAAAAGGAAACTTTGATTTCCCAAAGAATGGATATTCTTAGATAGTCTTAATTGCGAACATTATGTCTGATTGTCAACACACACGTTTTACAAGTCTTGTTTATAAGAGTGCGGTGTTCGACAGAAAAACAAGATCTAGTCTGGCCGAACCGTTTCGATCACAACAATAATGAGGAAAAACGAGAATCTCTCTCCTACTCTAAAGTACAATTTCTACGGCAATATACTCTGAACGTTTTTTCTTCAACAAAATGAAACACACAAAGAACGTGATGAGTTCATCACGATCTGTGGAAGCTGAAGTGAATGTTTGATGCAATATATTTCACTAGCCTGTGGTTTATGGATATCATATGATATATATTTTGTCCATAAATGAAACTGTGATTACATAAATATGAGTTATTCTAAATCCGATACCACTGTGTTAATAAAACAAGTTATTATCGGTACTATGTATCTGATATGGTTTTTTTTATTATCTAAGCATGTAAATAAACTTTCCTGTAAGGCGGATGACGCATGTATAGAGTATTTTGAACTCGCGTGTTGCAAGCGAAGAATTAATTCAGACACGACTTAGAAAGACGGGCATGAAAAAAAAATGATATTGCCATTAAAACTGAAAAACGCTTGATATATGTGTGGCTTTAAATAAATTAAGTCTCCCCCTTGAGACGAACAGAAACCCAGATTTACTGCGCTGACCACAGTATATGCGGAAATCGTCTTCCACAATATTTTATTGACAACTGGCTACCAGTATAAGACAAGTTTCAATGCCCTTTTTATGAAAGTTCTTGAGACAATCAGGAAAAATTTATAGGTCCATCCTAAGTCAAACTTAGACATGAAAATCAACCTAGAAATATCCCAAACCAAGATGTCTTAATTCAGTATTACATAGAGGTACACAACGCTTAAAAACCATATAAGGCGTTTTAAGTACTAGTACAGTGTAGTTGTTATATGTTTATGTTTATCAAGGATATCGGAAAAGGATCGGCAAAGGAAACGATTCTATCTTAAATACTCCCTGAAATATCTAGATAATTTGAACTAAAAATGTAAACAACGAAGTGGAAAATAAAATAGATATATACATATCATTAGAGAATTTCATACAATCGTAGCTTAAAACGAAAGTCCGTTGAAAGCTTCCTAGATACTTGGACACTAAGTCTTGTTTATTCTGTGTTTGTGTATGAATAGGAGATATGTGCATTCACAGGGGCCAAGCCCGTTTTAACATTAATTTCAATATACTTTATTTATGGTTATATTGAAATTAATGTTAAAACGGACTTGGCCCCTGTGTGTGCATTGTAATATATTCATTCTAGGTCTTGGTAGCAATGGTGAAAGTTTGTATCCGTCATTGATTATTAATAAAATAAAGAATATTTTAATAGGATAAATAAATTTTAAAAAATTGCTAACTTATAAACAGTTTGTATGTTCAAGTGGCAGTAATTAACAGTGTCATGTCGCAGTGTAATTCTCCATTATACGTGTTGTTTGTAATATATTTGGGCCAACATAGAAGAAGGTAAAGGGAAAATCCTTGGCAACAGTTGACTTAAAGATATGTCAGAAGTTGTCTTAAGATTAAGATAATTCAGAGGAACATTCTTAAATTAGGATACTTTCGAGAACAGCACCCCTTAGACTTAAGAAGTGTTTTAAGTCTTTCTGTATGTGTTTCTTAGTCCTATTAAAGATCGCTTTATTAACATTTCTGCAGTTTCTCTTTCAGAGAATGCAAAGCTAAGAATGTCCAGTATCATGTTTTCATATTATGAGAAGATGTGTAAATACTTAGGCTTATATTATTTCAATATCATAGCTGAGAATCGTTATTATGATATTACACAGGAAGAGGAAAGAAGTGACATATTGGTATGCCGTGACTTACAGGCTAAGTATCCCCGCTCCCCTGCAAACGATAAAAAAAATTATTGTACATGGATGTTTCCAAAAATGTGTATACCGGTATTTTAAATTTATAATAAAAGATGTGCACCTGTAATATAGTCCGAAGTATCTGACGTTTTCCTAGCTTAAAAAAAAACATTTTGATATTTTTACCCGCAAGAAATCCTGCCTTTTTTTTAACGATTTCGATAATTTTCTTGCAAGGAGTTTTAAGATTTGAGGCCAAACATTTTTGAAGAGACCAAATTTGGGGCCAGGCCAATTTGGGGCAGGCCCAATTTGAGGCCAAAAGTGAGACCAGGCCAATTTTGAGGCCAGGCCAAGCCAGGCCAATGAGGTCAGACTAGGCCAGGCCTGGTTTTTGATTATGCCAAATTTCAGTCAGTTATAAAATTACTGTTTATCATAACACGACGATTAAAATTTGTAATGAACAACTTGATATCAGAACACTGTTAACAGCATTTTTATTTTATCAGTGTTTTACATCAAGAGACATTAAAACAGTATACAATTTTTCAATTTTCAATCAATACAAAGGCACCTGACATTAAATATTTTTGCATGCTCAAAAATATACCTATATTTCTTACCTAATAATTAGTATGTTTTTTTTATGAGAATTTGATCAGTATTTAATTATTGTTTATTATGAGAAAAAAAATAAACAGGTATTAATGTCACGTCCGGTGCCTGAGACCTTAGGCTATGTCATGACTCTGATTTGAGGTCACTGACAAACTTTAAGGTCGCATCATTAGTACGACAACCGACCAATAGAGATTCCTTTGAATAAAATATCAACAAAAAGTAAATAATTCAATTTATTTTAGATTTCCACCGACTAGCCAAGCTAAACTTGCCAATTAAGCTACATTAGCCATGCTTATCTTGCCAACATATACATGCGACATTTTTGGTGTTCAACAGATATCAATTAAACATGATGATGCACATTAAGGTTGAATAAAATGATCGAATTTTCCAATTGTCGTAACGTCCTCGTCATGCGCGGATCTAGAGTCCCCCCCCCCCAAGAATATTCAAATTTAAAAGTACTTTAAATTCCCGAAAATTGGCCTCCGATATTGCATTCGAACAGATGCATATAATCATTTTAAATGAGATAAGATATGTATTGACAACAAAGAAAATGTACAACATTATTTGTTGAATTTATATATGTAATAATAACATACGTCATAAAAGGAGAACATACTAATTAAACCGTTGACAAAAACAGAAATATTGAAGGTCATTAGAAAACAAAGTAATCTCTCTTTTTTTTTTTACAAAGAGTCGCCTGAATCTATACTCAGTAGTCCGCGATACGGGCAGTAACTCGCAATGAAAGTACATGTGTTACATCGAAGTTTTAAAATTCAGAGAATTTAAAACTATCTTTAAATTCTCTGAATTTTAAAACTTTAATGTAACACAAGTAACAATGTGATATTTTTCTTGGGACAAAGAACAATATTTAGCTAATTTAAACGGAAGGTAAAACTTGTACAGGTTATATTGATTATTTAAAAAAATGTCTCACTCTCCCTTCTAGAGAAGCTCATTGAGGCCAATTTAGTGGAAAAATTATTTTCTATTGCGTTTGAACGCAATCTTTTGCGCTTAATCGCAAGGGATTATTCGTTTAATTAAACTAGAAGAAGAATGTGTTAACGCGTTTAATCGCAAAGATTATTGCCTTTAATCGCAAAACATTATCACGTTGAAATGCAATACATGTATTGCTTTTGCGTTTTAACGATCGTTGCGTTTAATTTAAGAAAGAATGAATTATGACTCGCTTTGTCCAGATATCCTACTAAATAAATGATGTAATATAATGAGAGAGAGAGAGAGAGAGAGAGAGAGAGAGAGAGAGAGAGAGGTGTCAAAACCTATAAAAATACTTAGACAACATTCAAATGTGCATAATGATGGCAAAAAGCAAGCTAACTATAAAGAACTAGCTTTATTTGCGTAAAATTCCTTTTATTTTTAGCAAATAAGTAAGACATTGTTGCTGATGTGAGAAAAGTACATGGGAGAGTTACCTGCGCATGTATGAATGAAATTAAATATATAGTCATGTTTCTACATTTTTTTTATAAAGGAGATCAATATTTAATACTGTGGTAAAAATCTTTTTGAGCAGCTAATGGGTGTTGAGACACATAACACTCTTCAACCCGGGGAAAACTTGGTGGAGGGTTGGTATTCCATATCTCTCAGTGTTCCTGTCAGTTTTTCCTCATAAAATTCTAATCCGGGTCTAATCATTTAGTGATGTCATAACCAATGGATACTTGAGATAGAGATACCCTCTGCAAGTCATTATAAACACATTCATTTACACACCTTTTATGTGTAAATATTAATTCAAAATTGTTTCACAATTACAGTGAAATTAAGTACATGTGTATATCGACTGTAAACTAGCTATAATTTACGAGCCAAAACTATAGTTAATTAACGATGTTCGTTATCTATAGTTTTCATCTTAAAACCATATGTAACGGCTGTATACTTTAGTTTTCGAGCACAGGGGCCAAGCCCGTTTTAACATTATTTTCAATATATTTACATTCTACTGTGTTTTTCCATTAAATTCCGTGATGTTTAAATGCCTCTAAATGCAACACCTATTCACTGCGTATGAATTTACGAGTAATTTACATAAATAGTTCTCAAACAGTGATTTCTATGTTATCGGTTAAAAAATGCATTTCATGAATGTTGTTAAAACACCATGTTTTAAATTATTCAACAAAAAAGTTGACTTTATTGTTAAAAGCAACATTTCAAGAATTATTTATTATGGATTATATTTTCATGCTCGTCGATCTCATCTCAACAGTCTATGTGAAAACCAGTTTAAACCGGTTTTACAAAACAGCTGTTCTTGCTGTTACTTATTCACTCCCTCCGTGATCTGCACTTTATATCGATTTATTTAAGTAAACAATTGATTTCTTCAGTAAGAGAATGTAAATATAAGCATTAAATGATTTATTTTTGACGTCGTCGTGTCAATAACTGCCGTCAGATGAGTAGATAAACTATCATAACGCGCTAACGCGCGTTATTCAATTTGTCTGCTCACCTGACGGCAGTTATTGACACGACGACGTCAAAAATAAATCATTCAATGCTATAGTAACCATAATCAGATAAACCATGTTTTGCAATCGCAAATGATTGTTTTCAGTGTTAATTATGATTAGTTTACACGTCTGAAACATAAACTATTGCTCTAACTATGTTTAGCTCATTTTTGTAAATTTGGCATGCCATACAATCTTCTTGTTATAATTCTATGGAATACAAGAAAGGAAAAAAGATAAGACCGCGGAACATTAACTAGGAAGATTGATAAGCTTACGTCATTTTCACCTGTTACAGTCAAAACATTTGAATTGGCGGGGACAAATTACGCGAACATTATTGAAACTTTATTATTTCATCAATAAGTAAATAAACATCAGACAAGCACACTATTCGGGAGAGATTATACGCAAGGCAAAGCATTGTCCGATGTCTTCAGAGAATCATAGGCGCTCGCCAGCTAATTTTGTAAATGACGAACGATATCTATGTCTACCCTCTATACTGTAAAACCAACTGTTTTTGATTATAAGATTGATTTTATTGTATAGAGGGTAGACATATAGATATAAATAGATATCGTTCGTCAAAATTAGCTGGGAAGCGTCCATGCAGAGAGTGACAAGTCTGAAATCAAGTGGACCATTGTTAAACCAGGGTTTATTCCTAGAAAAGAAAAATTCAAATTCTGATTTATTCCCAGATAAAAAAAATTCCCTTTTTCGCTTAGTGAATGTATAAAAATAGATATGCGCTTTCATTGTTTATCTATAGAATATACACAAACATGTGATGACTGATTCTCTGAAGTCATCGGACAATCCTTTGCCTTGCGTATAATCTTTCCTGCATTGGGATCATCTAATATTTTCTGAATATAAACTTATCGATGAAATGAAATATTTTTCAATTGCTTTGCTGATATTAAATAAAATGTCTTTCGATCGCTTTAACTTATATATAGCAAGTTAGGAACGCTGAGGTGGATTGAAAATATACTTCTTTTAAATACAGTTTCGATCCAATGTTTTCTCAAACGTCCTGTTTTGACTGCAACAGGTGAAACTAACGTAAGCTGTATATTATCAAACTTGCCAGTTAATGTTCCGCGGTCTAAACATCCTTTATATCGTCCCTTACTAAAATCAAAGTACTGAAGTACTGACGGGAGTTGATTTTATCAATTATCATTAATTTCAAAATCAACGATATGTTATTTTGCATGGCAAGTAGTTTCTAATCTGTATTTGAATTACGCACATTTTTATAATATGAATTCTCGAACTTTTCCGACAAGAATTTCGAGAAAACCCCATATGAATCATGTTGTGTAATATTTAAAGATAGAATTAATTCCATCAAACTATGTATCAGTAATCGAAATATTTCTAAAAATTGTACACATGTCTGGATCCAAGCAATATTGAACGTTCAACCAGACGCTCGGCTGTCTCCGTTAATCTCCGACTACCAAGAGAGACTCACTGTTTGTCGGAGATTTACGGACACAGCCGAGCGTCTGGTTGAACGAGACTAAATTGAACTCTGGCGTAGGAATACGTACGACTACAAAATATATCTAAATCTATCCTACTATTTAAAATCTGACTATTTTCAAGGTATTTATAAATACGTTTCCTTGAACATTAATGGTTCAGCAAACAGTACACAGAATTTATCTAATATTTTTAAGACCTAAGTCTTGTCAGCGGTGATGATTTGTGCTTAGGTCCAAACACTGTTTCACTTTCGGTTTGCCAGAGTAACTGCAGAGGAGAGTTGATTAAAATCAACTCCTAAAAATTCTATTCCGATTAAGTGTGGCGTTTTATAATATGGTAATTGATTTTGTTTTTCATTGCTTTGTTTTCATACAATTCTCAATTCAATTATTTTTGTTGGCTTTTATTCTACATACATCCATACATGCTATCATTTGATTTGTAAAGTACTTGAATGTACCTGTACACATGCATGTATATGTATATGTATATCTTGTCATTCTTTAATAGATAACACAAACTTTAATTCATAGTTTGTACACGTACAAATTTTCCTTTAAATAGTAAAATCTTACTTGCATTGATAAATTTACCGTTTAAAAGCGAAACATATTGATAAAAAAAACTAAAACAAATAAAAACAAACAATAGACAAAACATCAAAATTTGAACAACGAAATTGAACAGAAAATTTATTTATACGTGAAAAGGGTACCCTTATTGTACCGATAACTCCTCCTACAGTTTTCAAGATAGCAAGTTGTTCTTTTGCAGATCAATTGAACATGTATCAGATCAGAGGTATGCATAATGGTAGGATTTTGATTTTTAATAATTTATTAATAAATACCAGCTTTTGAACTTAGTCATATTTTGGCAAAATATTGCATATAGGGTACTCCATTTCACTGGATAAGGAGGTAGTGTTTATCAATTCAGGGTTGACATGGATTATGGATACAGTTCACATAAAAGAAAACCCGGTTTGCTGACACATTGACAGCTTTTCACTATAGCATTGAATGATTTATTTTTGACGTCGTCGTGTCAATAACTGCCGTCAGGTGAGCAGACAAATTGAATAACGCGCGTTAGCGCGTTATGATAGTTTGTCTACTCATCTGACGGCAGTTATTGACACGACGACGTCAAAAATAAATCATTTAATGCTTATATTTACATTCTCTTACTGAAGAAATCAATTGTTTACTTAAATAAATCGATATAAAGTGCAGATCACGGAGGGAGTGAATAAGTAACAGCAAGAACAGCTGTTTTGTAAAACCGGTTTAAACTGGTTTTCACATAGACTGTTGAGATGAGATCGACGAGCATGAAAATATAATCCATAATAAATAATTCTTGAAATGTTGCTTTTAACAATAAAGTCAACTTTTTTGTTGAATAATTTAAAACATGGTGTTTTAACAACATTCATGAAATGCATTTTTTAACCGATAACATAGAAATCACTGTTTGAGAACTATTTATGTAAATTACTCGTAAATTCATACGCAGTGATAAACATCACGGAATTTAATGGAAAAACACAGTAGAATGTAAATATTTGTTTTTTATTATGATAGCAAGTGGTTGGATACGGATCCGTATCAGCCCTACAGTGCTGATAACCAGTATCAGCCCCGGAGGCCGATACGAATTTTGTGTGATTTCATCTGTATCACATATGCAAAAACCTGTATTTGTTACCAAGTATGTAATAAAATACGATATAATCGACGTTAAAACAATCACAATTTTTAGCGAACTGTGGATTTTCTTTCCGGCCTGGATTAATATTTTTATTGGTTATAAAATATATATATTTCTCGTGTGTTATATAATAACTGACCAGTATATAACCTATGCATTACACTATCTTTCATACATTTATATTGATCTATTACTTTCTATTGCAAGTTTATCCACGTACAGTTTTAATATGATCAAATATATATTAGTATAAGTTCTTGTTGTATTTAGCTTTGACTAAAAAATATTTAGATATTCTACCACTTTCGAGAGCGGTAGCGTATCAGAACGGCTGATTTTAATCAGATTAGTCGGATTATGTAATAAATGAAACTTAAAATGAGGAATTCAAATTGAATTAAATAGAAATTATTTTTAGGATTTTTTTCATGATTTTGAGAATTCACACCCCCCCCCCCTTTTTTAAATTGCCTTTAACTTGATTAATTGCATCTTAATAGCCTATAACAAATACAATTCAAAATTTTGACTGTTTTATCTTCCGCCTTCAAGCTTACATGCAATTATTTGAATATATGTCTGAATGTACGTTCTTGAAATAATTTGATTTCATGAAATAATTTAATTTCAAGTGATATCATGGCACTAGATCGAAAAAGAGACTGAATATCTTCTTTAATCTGCACGTTCCGTTCATGAATTTATCATCAGCAGCGAAAATCAAAATCATTTCAATTAATTAAATTATTTAATAAATAGCCTAAATTGTTACATGCTTGCTTCCATTGTGTAGTCAGGCAAGCTTTTAGGAAACCTATATTACTTGTAGGCCTATTGACAACATCATAATATATGTGTAATATAATTTGTTTGTTTAATTATTATTTTTCTATTTTTACTATTATATTTTTGTCATTATCTGGTATAGTAACTGGGATAGTAAAATAGCTGCGGCATTTGAAATATGGAAAAATATTAATGACGTCGTGTAACGTCACGGTCTCTTTCCGGAAGCGAAGAGCACCATGGAAAAAAAAGTCACGTGACTATATTTTAATGGAATCCTCAGCTCTTTTGTCATCGATATTCCTTACAAATAATAGGATTATAAGCCTTATAGATTTTTGTTGTGTGTTTTAAATGAACAAGAATCAAACTGGCGTGTATTTACAATTACTGTAGAACTGGGGTAGTGTTTCTCGAGGTTGGCGGAAAACGTCAAAGTGAAGAGACGAGAGCCGATCGTTACTGCAACATGGCGACGATAGAGGACGTTTGTGTAGAAAGCAGCAGTACCGATCCATTCATATCTAATGATCAGGTCAATGGTTATTTGCAGGATTCTGGCGATGAATTGACGGTGGAGACGCCCCCCTTACCAGCGCCATTCATACGGAACGACAGTGGTGCAAGTTTAAATAGTCTGAAACTGTCATCCATCTCGGCCCGACCTTTCCAGGGACCTCGATTCAAGCTAATTAATGAAGGAGATATACAAATTTGTCGTCTTAATCACACCAGAACTATTGTCAGTAAAATAATGAACTCTAAATATCTGCGGCGATGGGAGAGCCACCGAATTGTTTTGGACAAAAACGAGATCCGTTCCTGCACTGTAAGTAAAATGTAAACAAAGAATATTGTGTGTTTTGTATGCAGTCATATTTTACGTTAGACTCTGAACAACATTAGGGAGTGACACTGGTCATAAATACTGTAATAACACTGTGTGATAGTGATTTTTTTCTGCCTTGTTATGATTGATTAGGCTTTGTAAACAAGAAAAAATTAAAAGCAAATTACTTGCTTTATAGTCAATGCTCTACAGTTCAAGAATGACTGATGATAGATCAGTGGCTGGCTGTAAAGGCGACAAAGTTCATTATTAAGAAGTATACTTCCTGCCATTGAATACAGCAATGATTTGTGTGAATTTAGGCTTTTTTTCAGAGAAAAGATTATATGTGGTGAATATTCTCAGTTCAGGATATGAGATGTATAGTACTATATATAAGGATACTGGCAAGTCTCTCCACTTCATGTGTTGCTCTAGAGTTCAATGGACTGAATTTATCATGTCTATTATATTTATACTATGAATACTTCCCACAAGAGTACACATTATATTCTTCAGTATTGCATCTCAGGAAATTTATTTTGAAGATAACACATGTTTTATGTCATCAATGTTTTAAGATGCAATATTCATTTTTTCCTTTCTACTATTGTTATGGCTCCCTTCTTTCATCCCCCCCCCCCAAAAAAAAAATCTTATAAGCTAAAAATTTTAAAGTGGAGCATATACAGATATTCTTGAATCTTTATAAGATATCTCGGTGGTCATCTATATGAGATCAGGCCATTAGTTAAAGCGTTTACTTGTAGATTTCCTAACTTATCCTTGTAAATGACATTTTTTAACAATGGACATTTATCTCCAGAAGTATCCGTTTTTGGTTCCAGATTGAAAGTTTTTAATAAAGTGACGTGGCTTCTGAGTTTAAAAAAAATATTGAAGTTGTCTATAATAAACAATAAATCTCTGTTCAGTATATTTGAAATGTTTCACAAGGAGCAGAACTACCGTTACATAAATCTGACTTGCCAAATTTTGATGACATTTTTTTCCAGTTTGAAATGGTAAACTCACTATTTATCTTTCTCTTCAGAATATCATCAAACTGTTCCAACAAAAATTGATAGATAATTTATTCTTCCATAAAATATTTATTTAATTATCTGAGTAGAACTCTGTATATGGAGATGATTGTGATGTTATGTAATATATGATGAGGTACATAAAATAGCAGACTGCCTTGAATATAGTTCTGGGCTTTTTGAATTGAATGTATCTCATTGAGGCCGTTTCTAAAAAAAATGTTTTGTTTGTTCTCTCCGAACTGACTGATAAAAAGTTGATGTACCTGACTCAAGATATTTTTTATTAAGGTGGAATAACATATCATCACAAAATGGCTGACCTCCGATTGAAACGACATTTCGTTTTATTAAACAAAATTTTATCGACAGCAACATGTAACTTACTCCATAGACGAGTGAATAATTATCAGGCTTGTGATTCGTACATCCCGAGTTTGAATCCTGCATGGGTTTTGTTGTAACTTATTGAATTGAAATTTTTAGATATTTGTTTTTTATCCCCAAACTGCAAATGTTTTGCTTACCGTAAAGTATCGTGTATAATACACACTCATGTATAATACGCACCCCCAAAGTTGACCAAAAAAAAATTTGATTGCAAAAAACAGCAAGTCCTATGTAATACACAATTAATTAAAAAATGGTGAAATCAACGGCCGCCATTTCCCCCCAAGTTATCAATGTTTCATAGTAATTTTATAATCCATCCGCAATTTCTTTGATTTTGTGATCGGAACATAGCACAGAAGATGAAAATCGACGGCCTCCATTTTTCCATTTGACAATCGATGTTAAATGATAATTTCATAACTCAAGCGCAACTACTGTAATTTCGTGATCGGATCATGGCCCAAGCGATATTAGAGTCAAAGTTCTTACTATTTTACTTAAAAAGGACGGCATGATTTACATGGGCAGTATCAAATATCATTTGACACTTCGTAAAGAGTTTTCTTATACAATAGCAGAGAAGTTGAAGATCACCATACCTAGAGAAGAACGGCAACAGAGCTTATTGCTTAAAAGTAATAATGTTTGCAGATATAAACCAAAACGTCCAAAGAAATGATTTAATTGATTAATTTAAGTAAAAATCTTTGATTGAAAATGTTGTTAAATAAACATTGTGAAGAAATGTACGTATGTCATATATAATGTTTAACTGCATAACTGGACACAAAGTAATTAAGTTTAATGAAATCAGAATAATTGCTTATCTTCATGCACTTAAAAACACCCTGTGAAGTCCGACACAAGACAGGTGCATGCTTCTGACATCGGAAATTGTTAAACATTGACCACGCCGCCGTGACGCGCCGAGTCAACAGATGGCTGCTTACGTAATGGCGAATACACTGGCAATATTTAAACTTGTTTGATGTTTAGAGAGGATAATAATAATACATGGAAAAAAAAACTAAGAATAAGGTATTTCTTATGCTGTAAACACTCAAACAACTTGCATAACACGCTATATCGGCAGTCATTACTTCCGTGGTATCGAGAATCACAGCCTGAAAAAATGGGGTAAAAATTTAAGTCCTATGTACAATACGCACCCCCCACATTTGATAAAATTTTGGGTGAAAAAAAAGTGTGTGTTATACACGCGGCATTATGGTATTTGACATATGTACAGTTTATGTATCTTTATATCTCCATAATCAAATAATTTACTGTTAATTTGAGTGACGTTTTCCAGGTGTGTTATTCCACCTTAAATTTCTGAGCATAGTTTTTTCTTGATTTTGAAATCCAGTTGTTAATGTTTGCAGACCTTTTTCTTTATATAATTTTTGCGCAGTTTGATAAAAAGGTTTCCTTACCTAATGATCAAAAGTTTGCATTTGATCAAAGTAGAATCAAATTACATGCACTGGTAAGTGCAGTGAACATAAGAATTTTTATTTCCTCTTGTAATTAAGGTTTAAATAAGGTCAAATAAGACACTGTATTTTGTACATGTGAAGTATTTCTAACTTTTAGCTTGATAAAACAAAAAATTTGGCCCTATATGCTAATAAAAAAAAAACGATGACACGTGACTGTGATCAAATGCAAACTTTTGTTCATTAGGTAAGGTATTTTGACTTTATATTTGACCTTATTTAAACCTTAATTACAAGAGGAAATAAAATTCTTATGTTCACTTACCAGTGCATGTAATTTGATTCTACTTTGTATTTCCTCAGTATTTCAATGGTAATTTTTTGATAATAGAATTAGTTTGTTAATATACATTATTTCTAGTACAATTTGACTAACAGAGATTTGTACCGGTAGTTCAGGGCATTTGAGTAGTGTCAGATCTTGATAATAAACTAAGAATTTGTACGAAAGTGGTCAAAATTAAATAATCTGTTCAACACTAGTATATGTTGTTCAAATGAATAAAACAATTTCAACACAAGCATAAAAAAATAGGTGTTTGATATATATGTGAAGCATAGTTTAATCAGGGCAATGTCTTGATCTAAATTGTTTGGGTTTTTAGGAATGTGGCATGATGGAAAATCCTATACCTTACTCCAGCATCGAAGATGTACACATCATTTCGCGATGGGATGCAGGCCAGAAGTTCTGTATAAGAATTACTGTACCTGATGGCTCCCTTCTCATTCAGGTAGGTCAGATGTTGAATTTACGTGTCAGAATTGTTGGGTTGATGTTGAGTATTACTTTTGGGTGGGGTGAATTTTGAGGAATTTGTCACTAATTCAGGGTTAGCAAAAATGTGGGAAATAACTCATATTTCCCAGGACTAGGACTGTGCGGTACACATTTGAAAACTTCAAGATATCCGAGTATTCGAGATGTCGAGAGTAGAATACTTAAAAGATAAGTAGTTGGGACTTCAACATATCCATTGTATTTGAGATATCAGTGTTCGAGATATCGAAGTTCAACTGCATGTATAAACAGAAATGGCCATCAGTAGACGCTCAGAAGTGTAGAAACATTTTAATTCCTATCAGTTGATGGGAAAGAAGATAAATCAAGAAATGTTTGTACGTTGTGTACATCAGAATTTAAATATGCTTTTATGAATTTTTGTTTTTACATCAGAATTTAAATATGCTTTTATGAATTTTTGTTTTTTATC
Source organism: Magallana gigas (assembly GCF_963853765.1). Taxonomy (NCBI): domain Eukaryota; kingdom Metazoa; phylum Mollusca; class Bivalvia; order Ostreida; family Ostreidae; genus Magallana; species Magallana gigas. Next base: position 26,868,326 of record NC_088855.1, on the reverse strand, counting down.
CATAAGTAAAGAAATCTACAAGGTAAAGATCATGATTTTTATTTAAAATGAGAAATGTTAAAACCAATCTTTGTTTAATTGAATTGAATTGGAACCGTAGCATTTTGAATCAAAATCGAACTGAATCGAATGAACCTTGAATTGTCCCAGCCCTACCAAGGATGGTGGGAAATTACTGGTATTGATACTGCTTGTAACACCTACAAGCGGCATCATTTTGAAGTTTGTACAGTAAAAAAAGGGGGCGTTTGTAAAATGTTTGGCCTTTAATAAATACAAGTGTGTGTGCGTGCGTATATCTGCACTTTCATAATTTGGTAGGAAAGTCTTATTCAGGTTGGAAAATTTTTTACACCCCTAGTTGATAAGATTTGTTTTTGACGTAAAGAGTGTGTAAACATTGTATTAGAACACCTGAGTTGTTGTGGTATTAGAAATATACATTTGACTGCCACATGTGATTCAAAATAAGGGAAAATGTCAGAAGCCGATCTCTCGTCATGGCCCCTGCATAAGTGGATTTATTTTTCCATTAAACTATGCTGACAATTTTTATTATGAGTGAGTTGTATAATAAACAAATTTTTTGCCCTGCTCATTAAATATGACAGCAATCAGCCAGAGTTTGAATTTTAACATGTTATGATTATTTATGTAATGGCATCTGTGTCCGATATTCCCAAAGTTTGCATTAATTGAAATCTGCAGACATCATTTGATGTTTACTATTTAAAATGCTCTCAGTTTCCAGAATAATTTTTTATGTTCATTAGTGAGAAAAAAAAAATTACTTTGAATATTTTCTTCACTGCAAATTATAATGAGGCTAAAAAAGGACAGAAAATTGTGTAATTGAGGAGGAAGAAGTGCCTGACATGTATTACTGTTATTTTCTCTTCTTTTTTTTCAAAGAATTTTAATAAATTCTAAAAAAAAAAAAAAAAAAACCCTGATCATGTCTCATCATATGAGTACATGTAGTTTATCACAATTAAAATCTTCTAATTCAAGATTTTGGATTCATTACTGACTGACTAAGAAAATATATCAGGTTGATAAATCTTATAGATGGCGATGCAAAGCCGAATTTGCTATCAACAGTCCCTTCAAAGACTTAACATTCTTCAACTTAATTTGTTGGCTTTGGCAATACGTATGAATGTAAAAGTTTTGTCTGGAGATTTGTAGACATGCCGTCAGTGCATTATTTGTAGATGAACATATTACAAGTTTGAGTTAGTTTTACTTGAAATACATAAAATAAACAATTTGGATGAGTTTGTTAATTACCTTGTGAGGTTGTCCATCCTTGGTTTAAAGGGGGCATGGTCAAGATTTTGGTAAAAAATTATTTTCTCATTTTAATGTTTACAATGCTTCAGTAAAGCATTTTAAAATTCAAAATTTGAATGTCATTCATTAAGTTATATCCGAGTTGCATAGCTTACAATTCTTTGCTATATAAACAAAGAGCTTTTGTTTACATTTTGAATGTTGAAGTGAAAATTCCAGTTTTAGACCTGTAATGAATGTGTTAAACTTGAGGAACTGTTTATATATGCTTAAAAAGAATAAGATAGACAATTTATCTTCAAAATGATTTTCTACTGGTACATGTATACTGAATCTAGGTTAACAAAAACAGCTAGGGCAAGAGCCTTGTTTACTTGACAAAGAATTGAGCCCTGTATCTTGCTTATAACTCTACGACTTGCTCTCAAATTTCATTTGCAGTGTGTATTTAGTTGTATGCATACGTGCCTGTTTGATCCACAGGGGTATAAAATGAGAAATACTTTTAATCTTTCATAATAAGTTGAACAATAGCTGAATTCTTTGATACCTATTTTCACTTAGATAATTGCTGTTTGTTCCAGTGAAGTATATTATGGGAAGCCATTGCATACTTTCACTTTTAAAAAAAATAACCACAGTTATCCCGCTTAAAAGAGAGAGTCATGATGTCAGCGATTTTGTATATCGATAACCCATCTTCCGTAACAGTGATCAAGGGCGGAGGATTTTGTAGAAATGACCAACAATGTATGAGATTTGGCAGAAGTGTAACGTATACAAGAGTGAGACCTATCTATGAATATAAATATATCTTCTCATGGATGTCACTTGATTATTAACTGGCCTAACAAAAAACAATCAAAGTACTGAAGAACTGACGGGAGTTGATTTTGCTGATGTTTATTTATTTTAAAATCAATGATATGTTATTTTGCATGACAAGTACATGTAGTTTCTAATTTGAATTACGCACATTTTTATAATTTGAATTTTTGGACTTTTTCGACAAGAATATCAAGAAACCCCGATTTTATAATCATGTTGAATAATATCTTAAGATAAAGTTAATTTAATCAAACTATGTATCAGTAATAGAAATATTTCTCGAAAATTGTATGGATCCAAGCAATATTGAACTCTAGTCTCGTTCAACCAAATGCTCGGCTGACACCGTAAATCTCCAACAAGGATTTACGGAGACAGCCGAGCGTCAAGTTGAACGATACTATATTGAACTTTGGCGTAGGAATACATACGACTACAAAAAATATTTAAATTACTCGTACCATTTAAGATCTGACTATTTTCAAGGTATTTATAAATAAGTTTACTTGAAAAACAATGCTTTAGCATACATTACTTCGAATTTATCAATTATTTTCAAGAGCTAAGTCTTGTCAGCAGCAATGATTTGTGCTGAGGTCCAAACACTGTTTCACTTTCGGTTTGTCTGAGTAACTGCATAGGAGAGTTGATTAAAATCAACTCCCAAAAAAACGATCTTATAGCAGCAATGAGAGGGTTGATAATAAAATCTAGTCTGCAGACAAATGAAATGTTTGAATTACACTGGTTTGAAAAGAGGAACGGCTACACACATTTTTTTACAAAAATGTTGGTAGATTTTTTTCCAAATGGGATAAAAATGTAAATTGACAAGCTTCATTCCAAAAATCCTTTTAAAAAAGTTTTGAGTAGGCGTTGTTCGCTAGGGTCAGTCTGGAAAGCAGAAACAAACCATTTTTTTTCCTTTGGCCTTACTGGTATGTGTCTCTTTGAATAATGAAGTCTGTCTATGAAGCATGATTTTGTAGTACATGTACTAACAAATTGATTTTTGAAGAATGAAAAACAGACATCAAAATTCGCTAAATGGTAGACATTATTAAGAGTTGTCAATAGTGCTAGCTAAAGCTTGTTTGTAGCTGATGTTCTTCAGAGAGTGGTGTTGATTTGTATGGATGTTAGAGGTCCATAAAATATGTGTACACTGTATCTGAGCTATGAAGGAAAATCTGTGAGGATGTATCAAGTGTTTGTGAACAGGGATGGTAATTTATTTCTTTATATTTTATGTTTCATAACTATGTAGCAATAACTATTTTTTTCTTGCAGGCTCACAACTCATACATCCGAGACCAGTGGTTGCATTCAGTTCTATGGAAGGTATGTATACTTACCCCCCACCCCCACCTCTGCCCTCTTACCCACCAAGAAACTAGGGGGAAAACCATTGAAAATAGAACAATAGTATACCATATAAAAAACAAACAACTAATAAACTAACATGAATTGTAAACTTGTATGAAATTAAGACCAGTTTGATCTGAGGAGTACTGTTGATAGTTGCGGTCATTGGTGCATTGGATGGTGCAGACTTCTGTTTTGAGAGGGAATGGGACCTTAAATTGGTCGCATTAAGAAGCCAAACTATTTGGATACTCTATGGCTGTACTATGTGGATGAGAAACTTGTGATCATGAAGTGTTTTCTCTATGTCAGTGGGCTTGGCATATCAAGTAACCATTGTTCGATGGAGCAAAAGCAAATTGATGAAAACTGAGATAGAAAAAAAGAAGTAGCCATGTAGAAGTGGTTTAATTTAGCTTTATGTCCTTTTTCTTTCAAAAATTTTTTATTTCAAGGGCTCTTTTAGATGGACATTTTGTATTTTTGCATTTGAAGTCAAAATGAAACACTGAGAGCAGTTCAAGATCCTTAGATTTTATTGTATTACAAATTTATTTTGGGTTTCCGATATTTTTAAATTTTTGAAGCCAAAAGTGATGTTAAAATAAGGGGTTGTGTTTATGCTATTTTAATTTTTTTCTGACATCACAATCCAATTCACTGTTTTCTCAGCATGGAGACATAAGCCCTTCACAGTTTACGAAGCGTTTTAAATTGCATCACATATTTCCTTCCTTCATATCAATTTTTAATACACTGTGATTTTGTTAGCTCTATAAGCGTCCAGTCCCAATAATCTGATTTTTTGTAGATTATAACAGTACAAGTATCAATTCTATCAATTCTCATGGTGTGAACTTATATTGTTTTGGCAGGCTTTGTTATTTTTTTGTTTGATTTTTAAAATAACAGCACGATGATAATTTTTTTCTACTGTCCCCTTTTCTGTAGCGGTCACACTTAAACTTATAGAATGAAAGAGTTGTGGAAAAATACAGCCATGCAGCAACTTCACATGCTTCAATGTCACTGTTAATACACATCAATATTTACTTTTGTGGAGATAACGGGTCTGCTGTCATATAGGCAGGTCCCTTGACTGAAGATATATTAATACTGATTATAACTTACTGTAAACTATAGATTCCCGTTTCCATCATATTGCATTGCTTGTTGAAAGAGTTTTAATCGAAGAGCAAAAAAAGCCAAAAAACAAAACTGGGCCAGCATCAATGGTCCTTTTATGTTTATTACATATCTTATTAGTTTGGGATTTTTAATGTTAATTTAATTTGGGCAAAAGAGACCCTCAAAGCAGTTTTGTGCATTTGGTTGCTAACTTTGAGATATACAGAAAAAACTCAAACACAGACATTCTTATAATGAGTTCACACTTGCAGTAATATTTCCCCCTTACTTTTAAGAAAGTTAACAAATATAACAAATCAAAATTGTTTATCACTGGTACTCTGCAATAACTCCGTTTTACTGTAATATTGGTCTTTTCATTAAGTGATTTATTGATGATTTTGAGTTTCAGTCTCTGTTTTTTGGGGGATTGCATGGGTTTTTTTCAAAAACTTTTTAACTGAGTTTTCTAAAGGAAAAATCCAGTTATTGGAATGGCTAAAATGCAAAATGGTGGGCAGGCGGATGGATGGGCAGCTGCCAAAAGGATACCCCTATTGTATGGATAACTCCTCCTACAGTTTTTAAGATAGGAAGTTGTTATTTTGCAGATCATTTGTACATATATCAGAGATATGCACATTACTTGAATTTTGATTTTTGATTAATTATGAAAAAAATGCCACCTGTTGAAATTGGTTATTTTCTCGCAGGATATTGCATATAGGGTACCCCGTTTCTCCAGATAGGTAGTGTTTATCAATTCAGGGTTGAAAAATGGATTATGGATACTAAAAGAAAACCCAGTTTGCTGTCTCATTGATAGCTTTTCTGTTGTTTTTTGATAGGCTGTCAAAAAGCCTGTCGTCTTTACCCCAAAGCAAATTTTCACCTAAATATTAACTCCAAACAATGTCCAAATGTTCAGTCTTATTTCTAATGATTGCTTTTTGCTGTCTAACATTGAATAGATTATTTGGCTTTTAGCATAGGGTTACCGACTTACTAAATGTGTTGATGATTTTTTCAAACTTTGGCAAAAAGATAATTTGGTACTAGCTCTTGGTATTATTACAATAAAGGAAACTGCATGTAATTGCAGACAACATGTCTCTATCTTGCATTATCATAGTGATACATTTTTTTAAGAACAGATCATATGTGCATTAATATGTTGGGAAACTTGTACATGTATCTAGCTAAAATTTTCTTGCAGTTTTTGCTGTCCATAAATGAAAGTCATCTAATTGATTTGATTAGTTATTTCATGTATCATATTTTTCCCTCAACATGAATAAATATAATGAAGTTTTAAATTCATTGTTCAAAAATTCATTGTTTTATTGGTTCATTTTTCCTTCCTCCTTGCAGTAATTGATTTGTGCATGCCATCAGTGTATATTGAACATGAGTTTTCATCAACCCTAGATATGTTACTTGAGAAGTCTAACACTGTATCACGCACATTGTCACTCTGATTGCTGCTTGCAGTGATCTAAGATTACAGACAACATGGGCATCAGAGAATTGACATAAACAAATCATTACCACCATTCTGTCAAGTTTTAATAAGACTGAAGGGCCACAGTATACAGTGCACAGATCTTTATCTAAGGTCCAAAGTCCTTTGACAATTGAAACCTGCATAGTGTTGTTTGATTAAAGTCTTCTAATTAAAAAGAAAATGCTAAAGTGTGGTACGTGACAAAGTTTTCTTTTACTCCTTACATGTTTCTTTTGTTATCAGCCATCATGTGACTGTAAATATGGCTTCAATATTTTTTGTAAATTGGGATGTTTGCATAGACATGTATAAGTAAGAAAATATTGATGTAGAAAGGTTGCTCACTTGCAATCATAAACTTCCTATTTCTTAGTGAACATTCCATGCAACATAAACTTATTTTTGCTTATTGTTTATATTCCCCAATCAGTGGTGAGGCAACCAGAGTGGTAGAGTGATTGATAACTCATGACTTCATTATATCCCATGCAACGAAGTTTGTTTTGTTACGTAATGTTTTTGACTTGTCAGTCTATCAATCCATCTGTCCATCAGTCAGTCCGTCCGTCTGTCCATTTTTTAAAAAAAATTGTTATGGGGTTTACTCTTTAAATTAAATTCAACTTGATGCCATTGTGGCCTTTCAGGCCTTTGATTTTAGTTGTTATAGACAAGGGAATAGATGTACATATTTGCAGGAATTTTTTTTTTGCGAGTTATGCCCTTTATCAAATTATTTTGTGTATTTAATGCATACCTTGCCATTCATTATGTGTATCAGTGCCAAGTATTAAGGGAGTGTGGGATGTATGAGCTTGGTCTCTTTCTCTTCCACTTAAATTTGCAATATAACAACATTTTACACTCTGTCGACTGTGTATATTTTTTTTAATGATGGTTGCAGTAAAATGTAAGTTTATTAGGTAGAAAACAGATTTGACAGATCAACCGGAATCACTCCTAGAGGAGTGGCCATAAGTCATTGAACCAACCTTCTTGCATTATACTATAACCATTACTTTGTTGTGGTATACTATACAATGCATCTGTCCTCTTTTCTGTGCTTCATTGATGGTCATTTTGGATACCTGTTTGACTTAACTGATTTAGATAAGATGATCATGTGTTGTGCACATGTTACTTATGGCAAGGGAGAAACTCTTATTTTTTGAGGTTAGAGGTCAGTGGTCAAGGTCACCATAGACTGGATACATTGTAAGCAAGGAAGGACTGCACCAATAAAGGAAAGCTAAAATTCCGGATACATAGATTTTTTTGGTGGGAGGATGAGTCTTATTTATTTTTAGGTCAAGGTTGCCATAGACCTTGTAAGCAAGGTATATTATGGAATTCCTTTTTTTCATCTGCTGTCAGTGCTGTGTAGGTTTACCATTACTTTTTAAAAAGTAGATGGGTATATTATGTCCCCATTGGCAGAACTAAAAGCACAGGATCAATTTATCTAACAGGATCTGTCATTTAGCAATTGATTTGCATTGCATTTTTAAAGTCAATGTAGTACCAATTTGCGCAGGAGTGTATCATCATGGCTTATATTTCCAATCAATTTTGAGTGCATGCTTTAACTTGTTGGTTGTATTGAGAAAAATAACTGAATTTTTCTTTATGATGGAAAACTCTCCTCAACAGACAGAAGCACAATTTGAGTTTTGGTTGATGGGGCCTGGTCTGTACAGCTGTTAGTGGACATTATTATCACTGTCAGTATGCAGTTGTATAAAATGCAACCAAGCTCTCTGCACATTATAAATAAAATTATATAAATTTTCTTCTTACTCATATTTCAATACATGTTACATATCATATGTAAAATCTGGTTTGTTCTATTGGCATTATGATAATTCTCATTGATTGTAATTTAAGGAGAAGTCAGACTTTTTCATGATGTTTTTACTTACTTTAATATGATCCACATATAATCACCATGACACTCAAAACTCCTGTTTAAAAATGATCTATCTATTATTAGAGAAATCCTATTTTGATCAGCATGCATATGGATGTTTAAAAAACCTGTATACGTTGCAAAGGCTATTCTAGCTGTGGGTACTGTTTCACTGTTTCATGTTAGATTATTCTATTGATTTCCCATGTTCATTATTTTTTTTTTTTGGTGTGTCGCCGCGTATATGTTGAAAGCCTGATTAGCACATTAAAGATCATCAGGCTGAACAATATATTCTACTTTTTTGCCAACTTTTTATTTTCATTCTGAGGCTTTCATTGTTTTTTCTCACTTCTTTCTCAGTGAAGAGTAATAAAATTCATTATTTTTCACACATAAAGACAACAGTAATGATGAGTCCCCCCACCCCCTGCATACAGCTAAACTGGGATATATATTAAAGTACTGCACTTTGCCCGAATAACCCCCACCAATCAGTGTATATAATATATACCAATCATAATACCTGATGCAGATTGCAGACCAATTAATTATCCAAAAACTCGAACTTCTCTCAAGGGAATTGAAGCAAAGAGGACTTTAAAAAAAACCACTTTGTGCTGATTAAAAATAGTGCTCACTGTGGTGTGTGTTTTATACAGGTGGAGGGGGATTAAATGATTGTAGTGCTTAGTTCCGCTGCCTTTCTCCGGACATTTTGTTTTTAGCAATATTTACACCAAAGCTTGTATATATAGCGCAGATTCTAACTTGTAAAAATCGTGACCCTTGGACCAAAACTGGGGCCCCAGGCAGGATTCAAAGTTTAACATTGAAATATGTAAGTAAAGTGTTTTAAAAATCTCTTTCTCAAGAACCACTGTACCAGAAATGCCAATATTTACACCAAAGCTTGTATATATAGTGAAGATTCTAAATTGTAAAAATTGTGACCCTTAGACCAAAACTGGGGCCCCGGGCGGGGTTCAAAGTTTAACATAGAAATACATAGGAAAACGTTTACCCAAAAGCTAGTTTAAACTTTAATATATAATGAAAATATGTTGGCCCCTGGACAAAAATGGGGTCCAAGATGGGGTTCAAAGTTTAAAATATACAGAAAAAAATGTTTAAAAATCTTCTTCTCAAGAAATATAATGCTTCAATTTGTGAGATTACTATTCAAGCATCCTTAAATAATGTTGATTCTAAATCAATAAAGCTGTGACCCTGGACTAATACTAGGGGCCCAAGAGGGGTTCAAAGTTTAACACAGAAATAATATTATGGAAAATGTTTAAAAATTTTCTTTTCAAGAACTACAAAGCTACAGTTTGTGAGATAACTGTGCAAGCATCCTAAGATAGTGTAGATTCGAAATTCACAATTTGTGACCCTGGACTAATACTAGGGCCCCAAGAGGGGTTCAAAGTTTGACATAGGAATAATGTTATGGAAAATGTTTAAAATTTTCTTCTCAAGAACTACAAAGATTACTATGCAAGCATCCTAAGATAGTGTAGATTCGAAATTGTTAAAGCCAACTATAATATATAATATATATAATGGGGTTCCAGATTTAAAATAGAAATAGCATATGCTACGAAAAAGAATGTTACAAGGAACTGTTGTTCAGGTGGGCGATGTGCCCCATGGGCCTCTTGTTTGCAGTTGTAAGCGCACTATCATTCTAAGAGTTGCAACCTAATTCTTGTAAAAATAGAAGTCAGATGTTATTGTTACTTACAAATAAGCAGAACCTGAGATTTACATGTACAATCCAACCTCTTCTTTCAGAAACACATGTACAAATGTGAGAAACTACTGAAGAATGCCAGAAGACCAGAAGTTCTAGTCAAAGAAATCAAAGTAAGCAGATACATTCATTTTGTTAGTTTGTTTACATTACTGAATGACAGGGGCACACAACCTTTAATAAATTTGCCTTTTCCCCACCAACTGATGAAGAATTTCAATACTCCAACAAATATTTCATTGACATTCTGAGCATCTGCATTGAATTTTTAAAGCAGTTTTTTGCTGATATTTTTCCTATTTGATTTGAAATGATTTACATTTTCACTCAACTTTTAAAGATGAAAGGATTTCAAAAATTAAAAAAAAGAATTTCCGTTAAAAAAAACGTATAAACCCAAAGTCTAAACACCAAGTCAGAGAAGAACAGAGAAATTATTTTTTGACTCAAAAGCTTTGAAGATTTGCTAGTACAGGTGGAAAATTGAATGATTTATAATTATTCCACAGCTAGAATAAGCTGTTTGAGAGCCAGAGTGTTGTATGCAACAAATCCAATATTTTAATGCTTTGTTCGTGGTGTGTCCAAAGCTAGAGAAGTCACCTGCTGAAACTGGCTTTAACACTTGTGTATATATATTGATCTTCTTGCAGAACATGATAGATGTCTCCCTGACCACCAACATCCAGGATGCTAGCGTTTATCAGTTCCCCCTTGACCTCGTGTCAGATCTCCTGCAGCAGGTAATGATGTCAAGCAATCTCTAAAGGGATTATACTCTTGCTAGTTGATGAACCTCCTTAAAAAGGAGGTATTTTCTCCTGCATTACTCTGATATTAAATTAAACAAAACACATAGACAAAACAACTGCGGTAGGCAAAATTGATATTAAATGAGATGTGTTTTCATGTTTTCTCTCTCTCTCTCTCTCTCTCTCTCTCTCTCTCTCTCTCTCTCTCTCTCTCTCTCTCTCTGACAGAAGCAAAGTAATTTAAGTTTTTCCTTCAATATTCGGCATCATTTTACCCCAGGTGGCTGTTGTGTATATCTGTAGATAAACAGGAAGCATTCAACTGACGATGCCCAATTCTTGGAAGTCTATTTAGACTATTAATGGCTGCTTTGTAGTTTTAAGTGATGTAGGTGGTAAAATGATACTGGGTATTCATTTGAGGATGTTAGGCTTTGTAATTGTTGTCTTCATTAACAGAGTGTCTGTACTGAAGCAGGTTGTTGAACTTGTTCCAATAATAATGCTAAATTATAAATTTTCTTTTAGTTAAATTGTGTGTTGTGTAGTTGATAGAAGGAAAGGATTATAGGAGATTGTTTTGATTAAACTTTGAAGATAAAGAGTCAACTTATTGCTATAAAGGGTGTTCACCCTCCACCCCCCCCCCCTATACACAATTAAAGAGTATCAAAGTATATGCTCCACTTGTTGTGGGGGTGTGAAGGGATTGTATTGTAGGAGGAGGGTGATACTGTATGTGGAGGCCCGCCGGTCTATGAAGTTTTAATTGTTGAAACTGAGAGTATAAGAAGTTTAAGAGTTCAAAATAAGGCCATGGTTTTTTTTACACGCACTTAAAACTACAATCAGCATTATTGTTCTATAGTGGAAAGATGATTTTCCCATAGAATATTGAAACATTAACAGTTGTTTTCAGTGTGTTTTTGATTCTCTCTCTCTCTCTCTCTCTCTCTCTCTCTCTCTCTCTCTCTCTCTCTCTCACATACACACACACAGAAACATGAAACTGATCTCATAAATGTGCATTAGTATTAGTTTGTTGATGTTGATAGAGTTACAAAGAGAAAGCTCGATCACTAAATCACTAAACATTTATCTTCAAGTACCAAAAAATCATCCATCCAAATTTTATGCTTCTCCTATAAATTTTTGTTGCTGGTTTAAAAGCTCTTTTTCTTAGTTTAAACTTTTTGTATATTTGATGGAATGCATCACTTAGCATGAAGATGCTGTGCTTATTTAAACAAGTGAAACTTAAAAAAATTGCTGAAGTGCTTGACAATCTTCCAATTTGTGTATAAGCACAGCAAACAGATACGAAAGATCACCCAGTCAAACTGAACTGTCATTGCCCTACACTAGGAGTAAACTTTGGTTCTGTTTTTTTTTTTTTTTTTTTAATTTTTGATGATGTAATGGTATACTTCATACAGTTGATTTTTTTCTCATTTCATTTCCTTGTTTTTATTAAATTGTCGGTCATAGTTTCATTCCACCAACATTTAGATAAATGAATTATTGATGCCTGCCAGTTTAAAACCCGTATTTCATTTATTCTGAAAATTTACTCATAATTTATTTCAGTTGAATGTAAGGGAATTATTTTCTTTTGTGGAAACACCAATAATAGTTAGGGGCGGGGCTTGACGGTTTTGACAGGTAGTTAGGTTCGAATGGTATTCATTCTGGCATTCAAACTTTGCAAGAGAAAGTTTATTTTAACAGTTTATTAATAAGTGTTAATTTTAGTATTTGATAAGATGCTTACAGAGTTGTACAAGGATTGGCTCTTGAGCTGTTATGATAAGCTGCTTGTCAGATTGAAAACTTCAAAAGTTTTTAAGCAAGGTTTGTGAGTTTGTTGATTGCAATGGATTGACTTTCCACATTGCAGTGAGTGCAAATGTGAAAAAAATTAATGAATTATTGTTTGTTATCTGGTGTTTAATGTTTATTACGGGGTGGAAGGACAAGAGAACCATTAATATCATGAAGGAAGATGGGTGTAGAGAGTGTGAGCTTGTTCACTTTCTCTTAATTCATTCATATTTGACTTTTTGTTTCATTATTTGTCTACAGAATGCAGATTTCATAACCAGGGTAGCACATGAAAACATAATTGTGGCCCTGGCACCTCTTTTGGAAAACAACCATCCTACACAAGAGATCTGTGAATTTTTCAGCAAGGTTGGTAGAATTTGAGTAGCTGTTTATCCATTAACATCCCCCCTCCCTTTCTAAAATAAATAAGGAAGAGAAAACTATTGGTCGTTTGAGAAAACAGAATCCCCAAGAGGTCGAAATAGGTAATCAACAAAATAAAAATACCTTATATGTACACATTTTTAAAATCAGTGTACTTCACTGACAGCAGAGTCAATTAATTCATACTGAGCAAAATGTTAGTCTCTCTTGCTGTGCAGATGCATAGACATATTATGCCTATGCCAGGATATATACTACTGTGTATATGTTATAGAGACATATTATGCCTATGCTGAGGTTTATACCTGGGTCCTTCAGGATTGTATTTGATTCTGATTTCAGCACTGTAAAAACAGCCCTCGCTCCAGTATAGTGATAGAGCTGTTCACACCTGTGGTACAGAGGATACTAAAACACAACACAGTGAGTGTCTCTCTCTCTCTCTCTCTCTCTCTCTCTCTCGCTCGCATCTCATCTCATCTCATCTGTAACAAATGCTGCAGTATTATAAAAGCTCTTCTCTGACTGTTTTCAAGAATAACAAAGCTTTTTAATTGGAATGATAAACAAACTTCATACATTGAAAATGCATTTTTAAAAAAAATTTCAGGACTTTGGGAAATATCCAAGAATGCGAGGATTTGTACAAGAATATGTGCAGGCCTTAAACTGTCAAAATGGTGGCTATGATGTGGTTCAGAATTTTGTGAAAAGGTTTGATTCCATTTAAAATTATCAAATAAACGTAATTATAAAATCAACTGTATTTTGATGTATGTAGATATTTTCCTTCTAACTGTATATCCATGTTTAACCCTGATGAATAACTCAGAAGAGCAAAAGGCTTCGCTTTAAAGAGCTTTCTTTTCAAAGATTGTCCAGCACAGCTTACGCTAAACCAACTTTTTTTCATGTGCCAGAAATTTTCTTGAGGTTCATGAGAGCTTCATCATCATGAATATTTCTCACGGCGAAACATTGTCATATGTTATGGGTCTGGATAGAGCTTGGTTGTGAACATTATTCGTCGTGAAAGAGTGTATCAGAAGTAAATTGCGGATTAAAGTCGTTTCAAATAAAAGTTGGTTTACAGCGTATATTTAACCCAATTCTGGAACAAAAATCTTTTATTGAAGGGTTATTATAGTACATTTAAAATTTGTATTTCCATTTGACCAATTAAAGTAGATTCAAGTTTGTTTAAACTTTCACCCCTTTAGGTCTAGAGGGAGCTAAAATTGATTAAACTCTATGAATTCAGCTAATATGATGTTGATCAAAACAAACCTATACATAGAAAGCAACTAACATGGATATAAATAACGTCATATAATGAACAAAGGAGCTAAAATTTGTAAAATTAAAATGAAAGCAAGTTCGCATATTAGATATTTCATTTCTTTGACCCCAAGGAATTTCTACATATGTATTTGGCTATTATTGTATGGGATTGAAATCTTTGATTCAATTTTTTGGAGGGAAAATTATGATTGAATTAAATATTTCACAGGGAATGGACAATTTCACATGCTCAACAGAATTTAACATTTAATTCAAGTTTACCCTCATTTCACAGTCTGGTAGTCTATTGCTGTACTTGAATGGAAATTTGGTTGTGGAATTCTGTACACCCGTTTGCTAAAGGTGTTTTTTGTGTTGTTTTGACAGCATGCACAGCCCGGCCAGCGCCTGTCCCCACCCACGTGTTCTACCTAACCTGGTCGCAGTCTGTCTGGCCGCCATCTATTCCTGTTTTGAGGAGAAGAAAAAGTAAGTCTCATTTGAGTTTTAATTTGTATTCATTAAAATTTTTGGAAAATATTTTGGCAGTTCTGAACCCTCATGAAGTCATCATTCAGATTTAAATAGGCTTCTTCAGATTAATTCATTCCTTTTCCGTAAAAGTGAAATAAAATCATGAACGTGACTATGACAATTGTTACTGTGGTTTCATTAATATTCAAGGGTTTCAATTTCCTAGGATAAATTAAAGTGAAAATCACAGTTTCAAGGATACGTAAATTCGTGGCCAATGACCCTATCAATACTAAATGTTAATAGAAATTGCACTTCAATGAACATTTTATTTCGTGGAATAACTTAACAACAAAATCCATGAAAATTGGTATTCAACGAATATTGATGAAACCACAGTACTTTGTTTTAATTAAACTAACCGGTATTCAGTATTATCACACAGCACTAAGTAGTTCATCAAGTCTATACTAGTTTACTTGAACTTACAAGTAGTCTATTGTCTTATCGATGTCAATGTTTGTATGTTTTTATAGTTGTCTTTTCCTTTTTTAATAGTGCCATGCAAGACAACACCAATACAGTTTTAGACATTCAGGAATGGGAAAATAAGCTTTGTTGTTACATTGGCATGCTGGACACCATGTAAGACCACAATGCCAAGAATGGCTTAACAAATGAAATGGGAACATAAATTTATTCAATTGTAAAAATGAGAAAATTGAATTATTCCCCTTTGCAAAACTAGCAATAATAACAAGTATCTGCCTGCTGCATTGTGTTTCGAAATTTGGGGCCTGAAAAGCTAGGTTAAATTTTTTGCCCTAAAACAAATGGATGTCTGATTTAAAGGTAATGAAATATGCATTTACATGTAGAAGGTAAAATTGTCATACCAAAAGAACAGCTGTAGAATGTGTATGTGTGTGTTTTGTAGGTCAGCGTTCGCAGACTGGCGTCTTGTGTTGGGCAGTCTTCTTCAACCAATTCCTTTCCCAAATGAGTAAGGCACCTTTTGAATCCATATTTTGTGATTGGATATGCAACTGAAATAAACTGGAATAAACTTTTGATGAAATAAATGACAGCAGAATATCTTTTATTTAAATTCAAGGATTTTATTGGTAATCATGGCGTAACTCTAGAAAAAGAAACATTAATTGAAACTGCAAAAACAGCACCTAAATATATTAAATGGATTTTAAAAGGAATCAGTATAAAAGATCATGATAATGCCAACTTGTTTTTGAAATTGGGTTTCAAGTCGGAGTACCCGGTATTAAATTTTGATCATGACATCTGTTATCTGTGGATGTGTAATGTAGTCTGATGTTGATTATTTTTGAAATGCACTACCTTAATTCATAAGTTTATTGATTATTCCTGCAGGCAGAATAGAACTAAGTATTATGATTTTTTTCCTCTCTGCTATTCTAGTCTTATCACTGTTTTTTTTGTTCAATTTCAGTGCACTTGCAAATGAGCTTTTTACATCGTAAGTATTGTTTGATGATCTTTTTATTTTGTTTAAGATATTTTGAAATACTCTGAACATTTATAAGTTTATGAATTGTACTTTGTTAACAGCAAAATGAAGAGTGTGCTGAGAAACATAGCATCTGATGAAAAGTGTGACGTCCACCAGACGATCCTGGGGATCCGCGAGGGCAAGGAGGGCTGGTTCCACCTGTACACCCCGGGCACGATAGGGTGTGACGATGAGGGGGAGCTGTGGGGGGTCATGGTAAACAGCATATTCACTGATGATTAACTCTGATAACATGGAGATATCATAAAATCCGATTCACCAACGATATTAAATGTACAGCTGTAAAAAATTACAGGTTATGGCAGACTGACCTCTTAATTAACTAATGAAAAAAAACATTGATGATGTTTTAGAAGTAATGGTAGATTCAGAATATCTCAATTTGATGAGATTGGATGTGATCTTGAAATGAGCAATGTATTTAGATGTCATAAAGTTTTAATGAAACTTAATGGTTTAACAAGTACCGGTATCCAAAAGAAATTTTGAATTTCCATTCAAGTTTATTTATTCCTATCACCTGTTATAAATTGATTTCCTTCTAGTCTGTACCTTTAATAAAAAAAAAAAAAACCTTTTTTATAACTAGCGAAAACAATTGTGTATTTAAATTACTTGAGAATAATGGATTGTATATGGGGTTTTTTTTCAACCTTAAAATTTTGATATTTTTAGTTGAAAAGTCTGATCAGATGTTGCTGCAAGAGGAAGAAGTTTCTGACAGAGTTGAACAAGATGATTGGTCCAGTGATGTTACTGGCATTAAGGGAAAATGAGGCAGCCATGGAGGTTTGTCAAGCTTAATGGAAAACTTGTTATAACTGAGTTTTAAGAGTGAGGTGAAAAAACTCCTGTTATAGAATTTTCTGAAATCATATTTGGTGACAGTAGATTGTGAATTTGACAAGCAAAGGAAAGTAACTCCTGATTAGCTAAGGACGGTTTTGTGATTTCTGATTTTGTTTACCTGACAGGTGCTCTGTGCGATGTTAGAGTTGGAGGTGGTAGATAATGAGGACCTCAAACTACAAATGGTGACCACGCTACAGAGCACATGTAAAGGCAAGCGGATGTACGCTCAGCTGTGTGAGCGACAGATTGCTCTGCGAGAACTAGTAAGTACATCACTCAGCAAGTTCAAGTTGGGATGTTGTAAACTCAAGCAGGACACAGGATTTTGCTGGGTTGATTTAGCCTTACTATTTTTATTTGGCATTTTAACAACTGACAAAATCTTGAATCTTGAATCTAACAAGCCATGACACGTTATGTCATAGGATAGAAATCACTATATGGGTTTATGGGTGTTTTATTTTGCAGCAACAAAAAGGAGGACCAAAGAAACTGACCCTGCCATCCAAATCCACAGACTCAGACCTGGCCAAGATGTTGAGTTCCGGATCCTTTGGCAACCTGGAATGTCTGAGTCTAGCATTCACACACGTCACGAGTGCATGTGCTAATGATCTGATCAAGCTACCATCACTCCGCTACCTTAACCTCTGGTCCACACAGGTAAGATTGATATCATATTTAAAAAATAATTAAAATTTATTAAATTGATAATTAGATAATAATCTACAATATTGTATGATAGTAAAGTTTTTAAAAAAGCAATCACTGTTTAAAACCAGGTTTTTTTTCTAATATCTGTTTTAATCATTATGAAAAAATAATGTTTATATTTGTGCTCAATATTGGTTTGCCTATTATGAAAAAATAATTTTTATATTTTTTCTTGATATTGGTTTGCCTTGGACCTTTCATTAAAAAAAGAAACTGATTGTCAATCATTGCAATTTATTTATCGTATTCATATACTCCATGCATTGTTGAGGAAAAGTTAGAGTTATTTTCCTTTGTATTATTAGTTTGGTGACAATGGTCTCCAGTTGATATCGGAGTATCTACAGAAGTTGCAAGTTCTCAATCTGTGTGAGACGCCTGTCACAGACAAGGGGCTGTCCTGCTTAGCCAGTGAGTAATCAAACAGATCAACTCACATGTTGTTGCTTGTTTAATTAATTTGTTGAAAATGATTTCATGTCAAGTGCATTAATTTTTGGAGTTTTTTTTTATGACAGCATTTGTGTGCATTTATGTTGTTGTTTTGTGATCACATTTAAATGCACATTTTCATATGCATTTATTTTAGTTGCTAATAGCGATAGATGATGTAAATAAGTTTTAAAATTCTGCTCACAAAATTTAGCTAGCCCTAATGATAGATTGAAATGAAACTTTCTACACTTGCACCACATAGTGAACATTTGTTGTAATTCAGTATTATCAGACATGTAACATTGTTTTTTTTAGCTCACCTGAGCTGAAGCTCAAGTGAGCTATTCTGATCACTTTTTGTCCTGCCTCAGTCTGTCCATCCATTCGTCTGTCTGTTAACTTTTTACATTTTTTACTTCTTCTCCAGAACCACAGAGCCAATTTTACCAAACTTGGCACAAAGCGTCATTGGATTAAATGGATTCAAATTTGTTAAACTTAAGGGCCACGCTGTCTCTCAAGGGGAGATAATTAGAAATTAGAATTTTCCCTAGTAAAGAGAACAGACCTTGAAACTTTTTGGTTATACATATGGGTGGCAACATAACAGGAGCAAATATTGCTGGCAACCTCTGTACTTGACACTAAAATACAGAAGAATTCTTTTAGTCTAATTTTAAGTTTTAAGCATTAGGATGAGCGTGAAAATAATATTAACCCTATTTTCCCTTTATAAATGTTATGTGTGTATATATACATGTATTCATAAAAAACAATTCAGAAGAAACTCAAGATGGATTAATTCTTAAAACATTTTAAATGGCAGAAAAATAGTAAAACATGTGTATGATCAGTTGGAAATGTTACATAGGTACACACTTAGGAGAACTTGTTAATGAATGAATGAAAAAATAGACTGAACATTAGATTGAACATTGAGGTAGTATAGCTATACTTGTATGGTATTGTAGCCAAACAATTGTTGTAAAATATATTTATGAACCTGTATTTTGATTGTAGCATTGAAGAATCTCAGAAAACTCAATCTGAACAGCACCAGCCTATCTAAGTTAACATTTGAAGGATTAGTGGTAAGATCATCAAGATGGCTTCAAACTCATTACTTTATCAGCAATCAATTATCTAGGCACTTAGTTTTCATTAATTCTATAAGAATGGATGAATAATTTGGTTTAAAAAAATTTGTTGTCTAAGTAAAAATCATGTGTTTACATTCATTGCTGGGATAAGAGTTTACAAACGCAATTGATGAATTATGGCCCCCTAGGATAGGTGATGATTCCACAGGTTAAGCTGCCTGGCTCATGTGACAAAGGTCAGGCAATAGATCAAGGAAATTACTTTGATGTTTCTTTTCTGTAGGAAAAGCTGCCGGCATTACAGGAGTGTGATGTGAGATACACGGACGCCTGGTGATTACGCTCTTCTCTGCGGTGTCTATGTTATACAAAACAAACAAAACAAAAATAACAAAAAACAACAAACATCCTTTCTCATCATTGCTGCATGTGACCATCTTTTGTTGTGTGAGAGTGTGGCAGGCAGCAAGCCGCAAGGTTGTCATCTCGTACACAGGTCACATGATCAGATGTTGGCGCCGGCAGGAGCAAGTGGCTCTCGGATTGATTCGCGCATGTTGAACAATTTTCAGTCAAACTTTCATACAGAACAAAACAAGGGACCCATGGTATGCCTTGAAGGAGAAGAGAAAAAAGACTCTGTGTTTGGCTCCATCTTGTGCTGCTACAGCGGGGGAAAACAAACAGGAAGTATATTGGATGCTCCTCTACATTACACATGTTATATTCATGGAGAGAAGAAGTTCAACTTTATAAATCTTTATATATATACACATGTACTTCTATATGGAGGTAAAGAAAACGACAATGTCTTTACTTATTTGCATAATGTGCTTTTTCAGTAACCATTGTTGTCATTTGTTCCTGCTTGTTAATTGTTATTTTGCCATATATATTTAGAAGCAAAATAGGGGGAAAATGTCTCGTGGTTATCATACTGTGTGAATGCATGAAGTGGTGCCCATTAGGTGAATCCATCACAGGGAACTCCCCCTGTGTAAGTCTTAAGTCTATCTGTCATACAATCTTTTCTGTCTGAACTGGTAAAGTCCACAAGGGTTTTTTTTTCCATTCAGGGTTTCCCTGGCTTAAAAACCTAAAAAATAGTTTAAATTTCTTTGCACTAAATTGTTTTTGAAGTTGTTCCTGCTATGGGGATATCAATACATCCTGTTGTTAATGACAATTATTTGGAAGTTTTTAGTTGAAGAATATTTTGTTAAGTGTGTAATGTTTTTGAGCTGTATATATTAACCCTCTAGCATTTTTACACACCTAATTTTACTTCTGTGATATATGATAAATTAGACATTTCCTTCTTTGGTGCTGATACTTTGGGTGTGCTATATATATATATATCTATTTATTTTTTTGTTTAGAAAAAGAAGAAAACTTTTGATATCTACTGAATTCAATTTCCATAAAGTGACCTATACAGGAAATTAATAATGGGGCCAAATACTTCTTTCTTAACTGTACCACTCATTATTGATAAAATCAAGAATTTAAGGGATTATCAATTAAGTAGGAATTATTTACCTTCATTCACCAGAAACTTTGAAGAAAAAAAAAATGCCCTGAAAGCATGTTCCTCATGCACTGATCATTAAACGATCATTATGTGATGAAAAGTCGGGGGGGGGGGGAATTTTTCTTTTGCTTTATGCTTGTTTTGTTTGTTTATTGAATGTCTTGGTTTACTGATCAGTACAGGGGGAAATAGATAGGTAAAGCTGCAGTGAAAATAACGGCGCCACGTACTGGTGCATAGTAAGATCAGTGACATAGCAAATTAAACAGGACTTTTCATGTCATGCATTGTCTTGACGCAAGTCTGTTGAACAGAAAATGGTATCTATTGTAACTGTTAAAGTGATGAATCAGTTTAATCTTGTACAATTAATTTATCTTGAAATGGTTCAGATAAGAGCATGCTGTGACTCCACCACTTTGTTGGCTTGTTGTAGTCACAATGGCTATAGGAGATCTTCTGATCAGTATGGTCTGCTGTGTGTTTATATGTCAGTCAAGTTCCTCCCTCCTTTCTCCAGAACCTACACACAGAGAGGTTTTATTCAATCCTACCCTGTCTGAATCTCTTTCTTAAATAATAAAAACTCTTTCTTCAGTATTTCAGAAGCTAGCAATTGGATGTTAATCAAAACTTTTACAGTAAAACTAATGATGCATATATTATGTTTTTATCACTGCCTAACAAGCATTTTTATGAATACTAGCATTAATCCAACAAATTTTTATTAGACACAGTTCTAAAATAATTAATGAAAAATAAGGGTATTAAATGAATTTGAATTGCTATTAAGTTCATTTGGGTGAGATCTTTATGACAGAGAAAGCTCACGAGTTGTGCAGACTTGGATATATGAGGTTTGTCTGGTGAGCTGTTGGGCCTATGAGTCTCTTGTTGTAAGCATTATGTCTGTTCGTTGCTCTATATTGTCTTCAATTGCTCATGTTTTAAATTTTTGTTAATATGTGATTCTAGTCTTGAAGTATATTCAGTGAGAGATGCAGTATTTTCAACACTATACAAAAGTTGACGGTTTCCTTTTGTGTTGTTAGTGTGTATGATTAGTCGATCATTTATTTGTTTGTTTTTAATTATAGTTACACAGATAATGTTATTTAAAGTTATTTATATACTTGTTTTAACTAGTTTTCTGAATTAGTGCCTGTTTGATTACAGCAACATGATGCTAGTGCAACTACAGTACACTGCTTGTATTACAACTCGTGTACATGTACATGTATTTTAAACCAGCACCCTCTGTTTCAGCTCCTGGTGAGTTTAAAAGGGTAGGTTGAAATCTTTGCATCATACAAATATTTTAAGTTTTGTGGAAGAATTTACTACGCAAAGTATTCTATGATTCTATGAGCCCCCCCCCCCCAAAAAAAAAAAAAAAGTAAATGAAACATCAAAATCTACATCAGTGACATGCATACATGTGCAATTTTTAGTTGTTTTTTCTAGTTTTATTTTAAAGTTGTTTAACTTATTCATATCTACTATATGTATTCTTTAAAATGTTCATGATCTCCTGAAGGCAAAAAAATCTATTTTTCCAGTTTTTGACTTTTTATATAAAATGATAAGAATTTTTCTAGAGTAATGCGCATTGCTCTCTATACAGTGGCTTACATTAAATTTACAGGACCAGCCATGTGAATAGAATTATTGTAATCTTTACTGGCACGTGCATGAAGTCAAATGTTGCATTTCGAGTCATTCTCTCTGTAATCTACAAATTTCTACATCAGTTGGTATGGTGCCTTATTTATCTGTACCAATTTGAATATTTATGATTTCTATAGTGTAAATAAGTTTGGATTTTAGAGCGTTGATGAGAAATGTGGTCATATTTTGTGATGGGGGCAATAAATTAATGTGTTTATTTGTTTGTTGGCCATTAAGTGCTGTACCAGCAGTATGGCTCTGTAGTTTGTACATGTCAAGTTGATGTGTAGTTACAAAGTTGGATTAGAAACCCAAGTTGAGTGCAATTTTTATGTACAGATCATTAAAGCATAACATTTATTTATGTATATAATATATCCCACCCAGTGTTTTTCTCATTCTGTATTTATCTCCACATTCAAATAATTCTGTGTAGATTTTGACCATCCATTTTTCTGCTTCTTGTGTTCATAAACTTTTACAGGTATATTGACAGATTATTTTAGAAACTCGTTATATTTTTATTACTTTTTTGTGGAACTACAGCAATTTAACGGGCAAAAGCTGTAATTTCTTGTAGAAATACAACTGATGCAGCGAAACCCATTTTACATAGTTAAGGAGGTATGGAGATATTAATATAGAAGAAAATACATCATAATTAAAACAGAATTCTCAAAAGACGATGGGGAAATAAGGCATGTAAAATGCATATATTAAGATGGGGAAGATACTGTAAAATGAAAATATCAGCAAATTTTATAAAAAATTGTTCAAAACATAACAACGATTTGTAACCCTTTAATATGCTTATTACTGTAAATTTCTAATTAAACGCGAGGAATTAATGTCCGCATAAAATCCCAAGAGGCACATCTCGCAGATTTTAAAATCTCGCTTTTATTTTACTGACAGATGTAAACTAAATGAATCTATGATAACAATTTCGTTTTTCATGATTTTATAATCTTGCTATTTGATGCAAAATGGTTGAATTGCAGAATTTTAAAATAAAAAAAATAAGGAATCTACAGCACTTGGAATATATTGATTTTAACAGCATGCGTATGCATATCAAAACCTCAAAAAAGTGTCATTTTTTCAGAACTTTAATGCCTTTTATCCTGTAGAGACTGTTTCTGCTCCAAGTCTAAGTAAGCTTTTTAAGGTTTAATGGAAAACAAACTCATTTCAATCAACAAAAAAACGTGGAGAGATGACCCACTATACATTAAAAAATTATCAATAGATTTAAAGAAATGGAAAAAATTAAATTTAAATTGTATTTTATGATTAAACTAATGGGCATTTGTGCTTTTGTATTTCACCATCTTCTTTACAATATTTTGCCATAAAATGAATTTAAAAATCATGAAAGTGTTTTAAATTGAAAAAAGCCCCTACTGGACTTTAACTCTTTCTAGATTACAAATTGACACTAGCTTGGTTTAGCATGCAGCACAACAAATATATGGAGGACAAAAAAATTAAAGTTGGGGTTATTTCTATGACAGTATGTTACAAAATGAAGTATCCCATGCCTACTTAATCTATGTCTAAGCAAATGAAATTTTTGTAGATTTTTGGAAAAACTGTTCCAAAATTTGCATTGTTACAATGAAAAGGGAATATGTAAATTTGAGCATCTGCATTATTTATATAGTTTAAAATCAAAATGCAACATGAAATGTATATAAGTAAATTAATCCATACGTCAGTTCAATTTTTTTGTCATTTAATAGCAAAGTGCTTCTACTACGAATATATTCATACATATATTTATGATCAATATTTGAACTTTCAAAAATTTGCAATGTAATAGTTTTTCATACTAGAACTGCTTTCCTAACTAATGTACTAAGGTCATTTATAAAAGTCATAAAAGTGGTGTGAATTTTCATGTCATGAAAAATTAACTTGAGACTTCCACCAAGTGTTAACAGCATTAGATTTGAAAAAGTTAGAACTACAGCAATTTCTCTTCAAATTCTGTCAGTTCAGATTTGGTATAACTGTCGGGACAAACAACAAGGTGCGGCCACACAAAGCAATTGTTTCATTTGATTTTATCCAACTTGTCCAAGCATTTAAATAAAGCTGGTTTACTACTAATTTGACAGGGAAAAAAACCCACATTTTTGAGACCCTTTTAGACATTTCTTGTCTTGTTGACCTAGAGATGGTAACTTTGAAATTGGCAATTTAAGCTGAATTTTAATTTTTGGTTTCTATTTGACTTTTCTATTTTGATCTCAACACCGGCTACGTATGATAGAAATTTGAAGCAAATTGGATAAAAAACGACTGGAAAATCGCATGTGTTGACTGCACTGATACACAATGTTGTAGGTGCACAAGAATTGACCTTTACCCAGTGTTTTCATTTATGTACATCTGAGAGTGCCATGATCAAGTTTAAATGTTTTTTTTCTGTGATAACTGTTGTTTAGCCATTCCAGTGCAGTGTAAATTTTAAGTTATGGTGACTGATGATAGATATAATATTGCTCCTTCATGAACAAATTTTAAAATGGACTGTAATGTTCTTCACAACAAGCAGATTTTCTATATGTAAGTACACATAGTTGCCGTGAAGTTTTTCCTTCTCCAACAATGCATTTGTAATATCTTTTTGACAGAATTTTTTTTTTTGGTCTTTTTTTTTTAAATATTAGAAATGGCTATAACAGTATAATTTGATAGCTTTAATCTTTGCTGAAGCATTTGAGTATGTTGGAATGGTCATCTGCAAAGTACACATTGGTCAGTTTAACCATGCCTAATCAATTCATAGAATATATTCAATTACAAGGATTCTAAATTTTCAACAAGTATATTTAATTTCATGTCATTGTTACCAAGTAAAGGCAGTTAAGACATAAGAATCCACATAGAATTGTCATAGCTACTTTGCTTTACTTGAATGTTGCGTGCTTTTTCATATGTTAATTGTCAAATCTGATAATAAATGTTAAAACTTTAGTTTGTGATTTTCTTTTTTCATTTTCAAAAGACTGGCCTTTTTAGCTCGTGGAATAGGTCCTGTATCTAAGTTACAACTTGTTCTATCTTCACCAAACTTGCATGTATGATGCATCTTGACCTACTTATGGACTTAAAAGACTTGGATGCTGAATCTGAGCCATGAACTTCAGATTCTGGAGGGGGGTAAGGTTTTGGGAGTAGGTTAAAGTTTTTGGAGCAGGTGCCCTTTGATGGCCATCATTTTGTTCATTATTAATTTCAGTATGGTGCAATTAAGTAATTCCCCTTGGCATTTTGTCTTTACAACACCTATTTAGTTGATACTGCAGAGTCATGTGATATCACATTCCACAGATGCACTTTCACATCAATATTGGAAAAGGATGAACACCACATGAATGTACTTTCAGCCACTAAAAATTATGAAAATAATTGTTTAATATAATATTATAATATAGGCTACCATGATATCATATGATACTATATTTTATTGAATCAGATTACAATATCCTGTTGTATATTATGATGAATAGTGTATCACATGATAACAAGAGGCCCATGGGCCACATTGCTAACCTGAGAAACAATAGCTATGATAAAATCAGATAAATGGAATTATAATACAAACTATCTGGACAATTTTGTATAATACATGTAGATCCTATGTAAATAAAAATCCATTTCTAATTCTTATTATCACTAGTTCCTTTTCTAACAGGATAATTTTATAGTAATAACACATGTTGAGCAAGGCAGTGCTCAAAAAGATCTTAAACAATTGTTAATGTATATGGGATATAAACCTACATCAAACTTTGAACCCCTTTTGTAGCCCAAGAATTGTACAGGGGCCAAAGTCAACACAATTTAAAAGAATCCCCCGGCTGATACGGATAAGTTTTTGAGAAGATTTCTAAAGATTTACTCTATATATTCCAGTGTAAAAAATTTGATCCCTCATTGTGGCCCCATCCTACCCCTGGGGGTCATGATTTTCACAACTTTGAATCTACACTACCTGAGGATGCCTCCACACAAGTTTCAGCTTCCCTTGCTAAAAGTTTCTGAGAAGATTTTTACAGATTTACTCTATATATTCCTATGTAAAAATTCGACCCCCATTGTGGCCCCACCCTATCCTCGGGAGTCACAAACTTATGCAAGGGAGGGAAAATCATGATTTTCACAACCTTAAATCTACCTGAGGTTGCTTCCATATAAGTTTCAGCTTTCCTGGCCAAATGGTTCTTAAGAAGAAGATTTTTAAATAATTATATTTGACCCCCCCCCCCCACCAATTGTGGCCCCACACTACCCCCCAAGGGTCATGATTTTTACAACCTTGAATTTATGCCAGCTAAGGATGCTTCCACATAAGTTTCAACTTTCTTTGCCAAATGGTTCTTGAGAAGAAGATTTTTAAAAATTTACTCTATATATTCATATGTAAAAAGTTGACCCCCCCCCCCCCCCACACACACATTGTAGCCCCACCCTACCCCCGAGGGTCATGATTTTCACAACTTTGAATCTAAACTATCCGAGGATGCTTCCACACAAGTAAATCTTTAAAAATCTTCTTCTCAGAAACCATTAGGCCAGGAAAGGTGAAACTTGTGTGGAAGCATTCTCAGGTAGTGAGGGTTCAAAGGTGTGGAAATCATGACCCTTAGGGGTGGGGTTGGGCCACAACGAGGGGAGAGGGCAAATTTTTACAACAGGAATATGTAGAGTAAATCTTTAAAAATCTTCTCAGAAACCATTAGGCCTGGCTGAGGAAAGCTGAAACTTGTATGGAAGCATGCTCGGGTAGTGAAAATTCAAAGTTGTGAAATCATGACCCTCAGGGGTTCGGTGGGGCAACAATTTGGGGGGGGGGGGGGGGGTGGTGGACTTTTCACATCAGAATAGTGTAAATCTTTAAAAATCTTCTCAAGAACCATTTGGGCAGGAAAGCTGAAACTTGTTTGGAAGCATCATCAGGTAGTGAGATTTCAAGTTTATTCAAATCATGATTCCCGGGGGGTAGGATGGGTCACAAGGGGGGGGGGGGGGGGGGGGGGGGGAGACAAATTTTTACACAGGAATATATAGAAAAATATCTTTAAATCTTTTTCTAAAAAACATTTGCCTAGAAAAGCTGTAACTTTAGGTAATGCAACTTCAGATAGTGTAGATTGAAATTTGTTAAATTCACAATCTTTAGGAGTACTTTGGGGCCACATTGGGGATTCAGTTGTACAAAGGAAAACATTTTAATTATTCACAAAAACTGAAACATTATATATGCTTTTACTTATATGCAAGCATTTTTATATATTGCTGATTCTTTAAAATTGTTTAAACTTTGGCCCCTGGACGATTATTGGGGCCCACAAGGGGTTCAGAGTTTGATGTAGGTTTATATCCTGTGTATAAACAATTGTAAATGGTCTTTTTGAGAACTGCAAAGCTGAATGTGATATGACTATAAAATCATCCTGTTAGAAAAGGGACTTGATTATAAAAATAAGAGTATCCAGGGGGAAACAGATTTTTTGTATAGGATCTACAAGTATTATACCACATTGTTCAGATATTTTGTATTTTGACTCCATGAAGCTGATTTTATTATACATATTGTTGCTCAGGTGAGCGATGTGGCCCGTGGGCCTCTTGTTTATGAAATACTTCCAAGTCTCAGAAAGGTGATGCCTCGTCTCGGTGAGCTTTGAAATATCGGTACTCGATTCCCTATGATTAATTAAACAATTTATTTACCAATTCATATGGGGGGGGGGGGGGGGGGGGTGTAAAGAGTAATTGTTATTTTCAAAAATTTGCCTATATCTGTATTTCTCTTATATTACTTACTCAATACATATTAGTTGCAGTTAAAACAAACTACTCATCAGAAAAGACTTCTTATAATAAATGTTATGTTTTAGTTTGATATTGGCTCCAAGATTTACAAAGGTTAATATTTTTTTTTTACAAAACAAGAGGTATGACACATAGAAGAGTATGGCCCTTTCCATTGAACAAAATTGAATCTTGCATTCAAAGATACATATATACATGACTATATAAAGTGGGCAAGTTATTGTGCAATTGGTAAGTGACTGAGCAAAATTGATTTGTTTTATGGGTAATGTACTTCTGTGATTTTAGTTTACTGGCTTTGTGTTTTGGAGAAGAAAGGAAAAATAAGCAGACAGTATGGCAATTCGCTGCAGATCTATAGCTCTATAAGAAAATTTTCCTGAAGAGGTACAGATCTATAGCTCTTTGGCAATTTGATTAAAATGACACAGTAGCTGGCTTAAAAAACTTTGGAAATGCATGTACAACAAAGAACCATTGAAAAATACCAACTTTATTTTTAACTTTTACATATACCGGTATATAAAATACTTTTTACAATTTACCAATAATTTTTCATTTTGCAATGATCAGACAAAAGTTTGAAAATAAATTTCTGGTTAACAATCTTCACCTTACCATGGAGTAAACCGGTATAATCTACATCACAAACTGTGTACTAAAAAGCATCTAGCATGTGTACAACCGTGTAATGAAACAAAAACAAAAGAGTACATGTACCATGAAAAGCATTTCTATGTACTATAACTTCAATTTTGCTTTTTTTTCATGGATGTAGACTAAAACAAATTCACCATAAACATGTTACATCCATAATCCAAAAATCAAAATGTTCCGGTATAAATTATCAGATTTTGTAAGTATAGAAAAATAGCAAAGTACAAAAACTAGAAATTGGACAAATAGTGAGATAAAATTGCAAGTCATTTTCCTTGTTGAGAGATAATTGAGGAAGTTTTTCTGCTGGTTCAATATCCTGGTGGAATGATGGGATCTCCATAGGCACACCTGGACTCAATGGCCAGATTGTAGTCATTGCCTTTCCCTCCATTGTAGGCACTCGTGACAATTCTCAACCATCCATGCTCTCCCTACACAAAAAAGAAAACCTTAACAGTTGTTATTAGCACAAGCAAAAATTTTAAAATAGATAACATAAAATTGGTATTCACTTAAAGAAATAAAGTACGATTTTTTCGTGAATGCTGCAGAATAACCTCCGAGGTCGAGAAATGGCATTTCTCGGCATTCATTTGATTTTACATAGTTAATTAACTGACTACATATGGTTAATTTTTTCACTTGATTTCACCCTATTATTCACAAGACTACACACTTTTAGTGATTCACATGGGTATTTACTTGACTACACTTTGTCAATTACATGTGCTCACTTGACTACACCGATTTGCTCATTTATTCACATGATGCACATACGGTACATCACATCAGTGATTCACTCACCCAAGGATCTCCCCAGGAGTTTCTCACGATCCAAAACTCGGTTTTTGTGGCGGGATCCACTCCCCATCCAGCTACTGACACAATATGATTTACCTTGGAAACAGAAAAAATAAATATCTGATGACATATTGTACATGTATTATTTATGAAACAACAGGCTTTTCACTACCGGTAATTTCTTTCATGATTTTATAAGACAGGGGCATAAAATTGCTCTTAATAAAGACTGTCATAATTCAACATCATACTTTGTATAAATAATAGTGAAGTTATATCATGATTCTCAATTGATCCATCTACCCTAAATTACTAAACAAGAGGCCAGTAGCATAACCCATGCACAAACTTGTCTAGGAGTCTCATATATTCATTTAATTTGGTTTCATTCTGGAGTAGAAAAATTATAAATTTGTAATGACGACCACCTCCCTGCCTGAAATCTTTAAAAAAAATCTATAAAACCTATAATTTTCGCAAAAAACTTAAAGATCTGGTCTACAAAATCATGAATTCAGTTTTCCTTTCAGGTGTTGGAGTAAAGAAAATTTTTAAAATGTTTAAACATTATATGCATTAACAATTATACATCCATTTTGGCCCTGCCCTAGAGTCAAAACCCATACTCCAGAGAACATGAAATTTAAAATTTTAGTTGAGGACTTCCTGGTAAACATAATTATGAAGTCAGTTTTTCATACAGATGTATGAGAATGGGGAAGAAGATTTTAAAACATAATATGCATTAACACTATATAACCATATTGCCCCCCCCCCCCCCCTTGTCCTGAACCCCTGACCCAGGGGTCATGAATTTCATAATTTAGGTAGAGGAGTTAGTGGACATCATAACCATGTATTTAGTTTTTTGCCCACTTGTTTGGGAGTAAAGAAAAGATTTTTTAAGATTTAATACATTTTTACTCTATGGCCATATTGGCCCCACCCCAGAGTCTGAACCCCTGACACAGGGGTCATGAATTTCACAATTTTGGTAGAGGGCTTCATGGACATCATAATCATGCATTTAGTTTTTAACAAATAAATATGGGAGTTGAGAAGAAGATTTTCTAAGAGTTAATACATTTTTACTATATGGCCATATTGGCCCCACCCTAGAGCCAAAAGCCCTGACCCAGGGGCCATGATTTTCACAATTTTGGTAGAAGGCTTCATGGACATCATAACCATGCAACCAGTTTTTTCCTCACATGTTTGGGAGTAGAGAAGAAGATTTTTGAAAATTTTGGCTTTTTTTGCATATTTGGCCCCACTTGTGGTGCCCCGGGGGTGGTAGAGCCACGGATCTCACAATTAGATTCCTCTTACCAAAGAGATGCCTCACATTAAAAATGGTAACAATCAGCCTTGTAGTTTTTAAGAAGTTAAAATTGTTAGCGCACGAAGAACGACGAACGTCGCATGACGACGGACGAAAACGAATAGCAATACGTCACCTGAGTTTACTAAAAACTATCATAAAGTTACCTTGCCTTTTCCTAATATTTTCATTTGGCTATAAAGTGGCATATTTTAGGTGAATTTTTGGTCTACCAGTACATAACTTAGGCAAGTATTACTGAAGATGGGCTTATTGATTTTTATGATAAAATATTCAAGCAAAAGTACTGTAACACTTTTGTAAACTTTAAATGAATTTCAAGAAAAGCTGCATCTACTGGTATATACTATTGTCTTATTTAAACTTATTTTAAATAAAGCAAAATAATATACAGTATCATACTTGAAATACTTTCTTTAAAAAAAAATTAGGGCAAATTTAACACATTCAAGTTCCCTTTTTGGGCAAGGAAATGAAACATAAAATAATAGAATATGAAAGTATTTGCATAAAATTATTAAATAAACCGGAACATATTTCAAAGTTCTCTTACCTCTGGGAGCATTTTCTTTTCTGTGTATATTCCACCTTGATATGCCTCTAGTTTTTCTGTTGCATCAATGCCACAACTTCAATGAAGCAAAACACTGTTTATAATTATGTGGAAGTAAAAAGCACAATTGTATAAACATCATAAATCAAATAATAAAATAACAGCAAAAAATAAAGAATAAAAAATCATGACATGAAAATGTAATGCTTCAAATTTTTATCTACTTTTGAAATGGCCCCTTTGTCATGGGATTATAAGTTACATGGTTTGTAGTTGACCTAATATGGTTTATACATGATCGATAAATTCCATATATAAATTTTGTTTGTCAATTGCTGAAATTGATGTCCGAATGATATAGCCGTTGCTTGCTATCTCGCTACAACATTCACTTAGTATTTTCTAAGTATGCCACTTCTATTGATTAAATTTCAAAAAGTAGGTTTACTTATTATTACAATCAATGCATTCCAGTTAACCTTCCCACATCTTGCGGAAGAGTCATGCCAAAATGGCTTAAAAAATTAAAATCTCCCACATTAAACCTATTTCCTACTTCTCACAATGCAGCTTGAAAAGTTAACAGATATGTGAATGTTTTGTTTCTTAGTTTAATAGTAATTTTCTCATTATCTCTTGTATAACACCCCCCCCCCCCCCAATAGGGCTCCTCCTCTTCTAAACCATTTGGGATAAAAATTTGAAAGAACTTAATTCTACCATATCAAGTATCAAGAAGAAGCTTTAATATGACAGCAAGCTATTTGGTGTGAGAAAAAAATTTAAACTCTCACGCTTTATTACGGTAACTCCCCCCATTACCTCCCCTTTAAAGAGGACTGGCCTAATATTTTAATGAAGGATGCTTTATGCCGAGTTATGTTAATATTGCATGGCCAAGTGATTCTAAAGAAGAGGCTAAAAGTGTCAAATGTTTAGGAACAGACACACAGAGAGACTCCTCAGGCTGACAAACAGCTCTGGTGAGCTAAACAATTCGAAAATTCATGGGATATCCCACTTAATAGATTATTCATGACTTTGAACCCGATAATGCAAACAAGAGGCCCATGGGCCACATCGCTCACCTGAACAGCAGTTCCTTGTAACATTACATTTCGTAGCATATGCTTTTTCTATTTTAAACATTGAACCCCTTTCTGGGGACCCAGTTATGGTCCGAGGTTTATGGTTGGCTTGAACAACATAAATAGTAACATAGGAATGAAAATGTGTAGCACTGCGGTGGGACCGCACGTACACAACCTGAAAAACTGAATGTAGCAGAGTTCCACTTCAAGAGGAATAACTCTCAGACTGTACAGAACATCAAGAAAGATAACTCTTGGTTCCACTACATTAGAGTTTACACAATTTGAGGATCCTTGCATAGTAATCTCACAAACTGTAGCATTATAGTTCTCGAGAAAAACTTATTAAAAACATTTTCAATATATCTTTCTATGTTAAACTTTGAACCCCTCTTGGGGCCACAGTATTAGTCAAGGGCTAAAGTTTTAATTATTTGGAATCTACATTATTAAGGATGCTTGCATAGTTATCTCACAAGCTGAAGCATTATAGTTCTTTCAATATTTTCCCTCTATATTTCTATGCTAAACTTTGAACACCTCTTGGGGCCCCAGTATCAGATTGAGGTCATGGCTTTTATGATTTCGAATCTACACATTTGAGGGTGCTTACGTAGTTATCTGACAAATTGATGCATTGTAGTTCTCGAAAAGAAGATTTTTAAACATTTTCCATATATACCGGTACTTCTACATTTAACTTTAAACCCATCTTGGGTCCCTAGTATTAGTCCAGGGGTCACTATTTTAAAACTGTTGAACCTTCATTATCCAAGGTTGTATGCATGATAGTTATCTCACAAATTGAAGCATTGTAGTTCTCGAGAAGAAGATTTTTTTAACATGTTACCTTTATATTTCTATAATAAACTTTGACCCCATCTTGGGGCCCCAGTATTGGTCCGGGGGTCACGATTTTACCAATTAGGAATCTACATAAGCGAAGGCATAGAAATTCCACAAACTAAAACATTGTAGTTCTTGAGAAGAAAATTTTTAAACTTTTCCTTTATGTTTTTTAAAATGTTTAAATTTTGAACCCCTCTTGGTGCCCATCAATTGTCCGGGAGTTACAGACCCTGAAACGTACTACTACACCAAAAAAGCGTGCGACTTTCGTGCGAGAAACGTTTCGTGTAAACCGTTTAGCGTTTCGTGTGAATCGTGAAGCGTTTCGTGTAAACCGTTTAGCGTTTCGGGCAAAGCGTGCAGCGTTTCGGGCAAAGCGTGTAAATCGTTTCGGGCAAAGCGTGCGAGAACCGTGTGAAACGTTCATCAGATTTCATTCGGAACTCTCTGAAAATTTAATTGTTTTAAAATAGCGCTCGTGTTAAACATTACTTTAAACTGATTGGCAAAACTCCTTTGAGATATTCTCGTGAAAAAAATCTATAAGAAATGATATACTTATCTTTTTACAAAATTGAAATAACAAACAAAAGAAAAGTACGCGTATTGAAAGAAGACTAGTCACTGAGACTATTCGGCTGTGTACAACCAGTACACATAACCTCGGACATCGGGTAAGACCTGCACCTGGCTGAACCTGTCAATCAAACTCTGTGTATTCGTTTTCATTGGATGGTCACGCGTCTCTTTTTTTTTGTCAATAGCCAATAGAAATTTAATGACTTCAAGGTAGTCAGAATCAGTATTTGTTGATGCACACAATGTCAATGATCGATTATTTACATGTAACATTAATTTGAACAAAATTAAATGTAAACATACATGTAGAAAGAAAATATACCGTTCATTTCTATGAAATGCGGGAAGTAAATTCTTTTGAATCCCGATTAAAAATATTTCTACAAGTTATTATTTTAATTATTTAAACACTGATAACGGAAAACAACAAGTTATTAACACACTGAAATTTTCCTAAAATGTACACATGCAATTAATTATTATGGGAATCTATATGCATGGTACTAAATTCAAATAGATTATGATAGATATATTCTACGCCGTTATGCGGGGTGCCGGTTATGTATACGAATATTAAGACAAAAATCTAAATCATTTTTTATTTTTTGTTCTTTTCGAAATCCGAAATAGAAATGACAACTTTCTTTAGTGTTTAATCTATTGCTTTTTCTCTGTGATATTATTTACGGAACATTTATTTACGCGAATGATTCGACATAAAAAAAAATTAGTCGGTTGTTTTATAGCATTTTTCTAACTTATGTGACTAATTAGATTTTACACAACTTTCAAAATTATCAATGTAAATAATTACAGGTTTATTTACAGTAATTATTTTTACATCGTATTCTCTGAAACCAATAAAAATATTAATGTGAGAAGAAAAAACAAATCCCGCCGAATACTGGGAAACCAAATTATCAATGTAAATAATCACAGGTTTATTTACAGTTAGTATTTTTACATTGTATTCTCTGAAACCAATAAAAATATTAATGTGAGAAGAAAAAACAAATCCCGTTGAATACTGAAAAAACCGATATCAGTTTGTAATCATACAGATTTTATTTTTGGTATTGAATATTGTGTTACGGTAACTTTTTTCTCTGAAATATTTATTATTTACGGTACTAACAAGAATCATCGATATTTCTTTTGAGCAATAAAAATATTTATAGAAGTAATAATTTTGGCTAATTCTGTGAATAAATAATTTTTTGCTTTAAATATAAGTACCAAATTAATTAAATAAATCAATTCAATACTTATGTACATATATGTTTCTAATATCAGTATTTCTATTATTTCGTGTTTTCTTAAAATTAATTCTTACTAACAGAGTCAGGGTAAAAATCCGAGAGGACCCGAATCGATCAGGATAAAAGCGTGTCCAAAGCGTGTGAAAAGCGAGCAAATCGTTTCGTGCGAGAATCGTTTCGTGTAAACCGTTCAGCGTTTCGTGTAAATCGTTTAGCGTTTCGGGCAAAGCGTGCAGCGTTTCGTGTAAACCGTTCAGCGTTTCGTGTGAACCGTTTAGCGAGCGTGTAGCGAGCGTGCAGCGAGCGTGTGGTGTAGTAGTACGTTTCAGGGTCTGTACAATTTTTTGAATCTTCATTATTTAAGGATGTACATGTATGCATAGTAATATCCCAAACAGTTGCACTATAGTTCTTGAGAAGAAGATTTTAAAACATTTTCCTATATATGTTAAAATCTAAACCCCTACTGGGGCCCCACTTTTTGTTCGGGGGTCACAATTTTTACAATCTTCACTATATATACAACCTTTTGTGTATGTATTGGCATTTTTGGTGAAGTGGTTTTTGAGAAGAAAATTTTTAAACATTTTTCATATGTAGTTCTATTTAAACTTTGAACCCCGCCTGGGGCTGCAGTTTTGGTCTGAGGGTCACGATTTCTACAATTTAGAATCTTCATTATACATACAAGCTTTTGTGTAAATATTGGCATTTCTGGTGCAGTGGTTCTTGAGAAGAAGATTTTTAAAACATTTTCCTAAGGTATTTCTATTTTAAACTTTGAACCCCGCCTGGGGCCCCAGTTTTGGTCCGAGGGTCACGATTGTTACAATTTAGAATCTTCACTATATATACAAGCTTTTGTGTAAATATTGGCATTTCTGGTGAAGTGGTTCTTGAGAAGAAGATTTTTAAAACATTTTCCTATGTATTTCTATGTTAAACTTTGAACCCCGCCTGGGGCCCCATTTTTGGTCCGAGGGTCACGATTTTTACAATTTAGAATCTTCACTATGTATACAAGCTTATGTGTAAATATTGGCATTTCTGGTGCAGTGGTTCTTGAGAAGAAGATTTTTTAAACATTTTCCTATGTATTTCTATGTTAAACTTTGAACCCCACCTTGGGCCCCAGTTTTGGTCCGAGGGTCACGATTTTAACAATTTAGAATCTTCTCTATATATAAAAGCTTTTGTGTAAATATTGGCATTTCTGGTGCAGTGGTTCTTGAGAAGAAGATTTTTTAAACATTT
This sequence comes from Magallana gigas, assembly GCF_963853765.1. NCBI lineage: Eukaryota > Metazoa > Mollusca > Bivalvia > Ostreida > Ostreidae > Magallana > Magallana gigas. The sequence goes on along the minus strand of NC_088855.1, from coordinate 26,831,747 downwards.
TCCTATGTATTTCTATGTTAAACTTTGAACCCCGCCTGGGGCCCCAGTTTTGGTCCGAGGGTCACGATTTTTACAATTTAGAATCTTCACTATATATACAAGCTTTTGTGTAAATATTGGCATTTCTGGTGCAGTGGTTCTTGAGAAGAAGATTTTTTAACATTTTCCATATGTAGTTCTATGTTAAACTTTGAACCCCGCCTGGGGCCCCAGTTTTAGTCCGAGGGTCACGATTGTTACAATTTAGAATCTTCACTATATATAAAAGCTTTTGTGTAAATATTGGCATTTCTGGTGCAGTGGTTCTTGAGAAGAAGATTTTTTAAACATTTTCCTATGTATTTCTATGTTAAACTTTGAACCCCACCTTGGGCCCCAGTTTTGGTCCGAGGGTCACGATTTTAACAATTTAGAATCTTCTCTATATATAAAAGCTTTTGTGTAAATATTGGCATTTCTGGTGCAGTGGTTCTTGAGAAGAAGATTTTTTAAACATTTTCCATATGTAGTTCTATGTTAAACTTTGAACCCCGCCTGGGGCCCCAGTTTTAGTCCGAGGGTCACGATTGTTACAATTTAGAATCTTCACTATATATAAAAGCTTTTGTGTAAATATTGGCATTTCTGGTGCAGTGGTTCTTGAGAAGAAGATTTTTAAAACATTTTCCTATGTATTTCTATGTTAAACTTTGAACCCCGCCTGGGGCCCCAGTTTTGGTCCGAGGGTCACGATTGTTACAATTTAGAATCTTCACTATATATACAAGCTTTTGTGTAAATATTGGCATTTCTGGTGCAGTGGTTCTTGAGAAGAAGATTTTTAAAGACATGCACCCTATACTTACTGTTTCGCAATTATCTCCCTTTTGAAAAGGGCTGTGCCCTTTATTTTAACAATTTATAACCCCCTTTCCATAAGGATGCTTTGTACCAAATTTGGTTAAATTTGGCCTGGTGGTTTTTGAGAAGAAGTTGAAAATGTGAAAAGTTTACAGACGGACGGACAGACAGACAGACGGACGGACGGACGGACGGACGACGGACAACGGGTGATCAGAAAAGCTCACTTGAACCTTCGGTTCAGGTGAGCTAAAAACCCGATTACAATACAATATCGTATAAAATTTGATGTGACACCATTTTTATTATGTTCATGAGTAATCATCAGATTTTTGCACTTGTTAACATTCATAGGATATACGATATCTATAAACAAAAGTGACTTTGCACAAATTGAAATGTCATTAAATAAATTACACAAACAAGTGCAGGTTGAAGTGCTAGATATTTACATCATTTGATTAAGTCTGCAGGGGTTTTGTTTTTGTTCAGGTTTTTCCCACACTTGTTGTTTACAGCACTTTTCTTCCCTTACCTGATTGGCCCATTTTTATAAATCTCTGCCATCATTTTATCCCTGCCTTTCACAGTTCCGTAGTCTGACACTTTCCACAAGGTGTAGTTGCTCAGCTGGAAACACTTGCCGAATGTGACACACGTTCCACACTGGTTGAATGTATCACATTCTACAATTCAATAAACATTGCTCTTATACTTAGCTGATCTTGGCCAAAAAATTCAGAAGCCCATAATTTCAGACTATAGTGCCACTGAAAGTGAGTCTATTTGAAAGATTTACACAAAGAAAATCAAATATGACACACTTTAAACTACAAAAAAAAACCCTCAAACCTGCCCTAACACCCTAAATATCAAAATCAGACCCTCATTTAAAGCTACCTCTACAAGTAGGTTACACATTACTTTGTAGAACACCTTTAGAATACCAAATTATTGTAGCAAGACATTTCCTTGATCAAATTTGACAGCTGTCAGATATTAATTGAGTCTTTTTACTTTGATCTTTGGCCTGATAATTGTTGCAGGTTTCGTCGGGGATTCCGTGGGAGTGAGCGTACTTCCACACTCCTACATCGTCACCACCCTCGCAGCTTCCAGCATTCCCACAGTCTATCACATTCTGCACCGAGAGGTAGGCGGAGGGCCACGCCCCTTTCCGCTTGATGTTGATTCTGTCAGCCAGGGCACTAGTGGACCCCATTCCCCAGCAAGAACCACAGTCTGCAATAGTCAAGCGTTGAAGTTACTTATACTCATGTTATTATGGATGTTTTGATAATTTCATTGCCCCAAGGTAATGTCTGAGACAATATTAGATGCACCAATTATGCAAGTATGATGAAGATTGGACCAGTAGTAACTAAGGCCACACCAATATAATTTCTTGTTCGTCAAGCATCAAATGAAAAATAATTTAATTCTGGTTGTAATGCGCTTTCTGATTGGCTAAAAAATTATTTTATATTGTAGAATGTTGACTATGTCATAGTAAGACTAACGCCAAAAACGTATCAATACGCTTGACGTTACGTTTGAATTTTGTACAATTTTACGTCATTTAAAGGTCGAATGACCGTTTTTATCTACAATGAAGAGTAAAAAAAATTAAATTCTAAGCAATGATTTCAATATTTATTAGTTTTATACGATATTAAATGGTTTGAAACAGTTTACGCTTTTTTATGAACCGCTTATCGGTTTATAAAGCATAAACTGCCCAAAACCATTTTATATCGTATAAAACAAATAAATATTAAATTCATTCCTTAAATAATACAAACGGGCGAGGGATTTAATAATAAAATTAAATTTTTAAGTTTTTAGGCAGCAAACAAATAATAAATTTGTGCGGACTATTATATTTTTTCTACTTGTTTTTCATTTATAAAATAAAACTATTTTAAAATACGAAAAATAGACCGGAAATGGAACAGAAAACAGAGCAGAATTTCCTAAAAGAGGAAAATTAATTTAATATGATATTATATATATTATATATAATATTATTTGTACAGTTTTATTTGAATACAAGCGTGCGGGATCCAATGAACAAGAAATTATATCGGTGTGGCCTAAGCTATGGCCATCAAAGGGCACCTGCACTAAAAACCTTAAGCTCCTCCAGCATCCAAATCCTTTGGCTCAGATTCAGCTTTCAAGCCTTTCAAGTGCATCATTATCATAAAACACACCATCCATGCAAGCATGGTAAAGTTGGGACCAGTAGTAAGTAAGATATAGTCATCAAAAGGCACCTGCTCCAAAATATTTAACCAAGTTCAAAAATCTTAACCTCCTCCAGCATCCAAAACCTATGTCTCTGATTCAGTATTCAAGCCTGTCAAATGCATAAGTTTCAAAAGACACACTATCCATACAAGATTGGTGAAGTAAGGACTAGAAGTTTGATATGGTCATCAAAGGGCATCTGCCCCAAAAACTTAACATGCTCCAAAAACCTCAACCTCCTCCAGCATCTGAAATTCATGTCTCAGATTTAGCATCCAAGTCTTTCAAGTCCATAAGTAGGTCCAGGTGCATCATCCATGCAAGTTTGGTAAAGGTAGGAAAAGTAATAACTTAGATACAGGACCTGCTCTAAAAACTTTTACCAGGTCTGGACACGACGCTGACATCAACACCGAGGGTATAGCATAATAGCTCCCTGTGACTTAATCTCAGTGAGCAAAAAAACCTTTAAATTAAGAGTCAGAAATAAACTTATTGTATAAATCTATCTAAAAATTAGGAGAATGTATACTAATACATTGCAAACTTCTTTAAATTATGATTTGCAACATTTTTCCATGAAATTAAAACTGTTTTAGTGAGTTCACAAGAATCTCAAAGTTAGATTTAATTGCATAAGTTAATTTTATTCATATTCCAAAAGCATGCACATCCATAAATTTTATTCAGATTTCAATAAATTTCCTCTTTATCTTACAATGAAACTTTAATTTTTTGAAGAAGTGTTTGTTTAGAACCATCCCGTGCCTGGCACAGATGAAAACTGTGGCATCTTTATTGCGTGAGGGGCACTTCACACATAAATTATCATCTAAAACTGGCATTGTCACAATTTCCAAATTTTATCTTCCAATTTTTAAAACATGTATATGTACCTTCTGTGCTTGTACATAAAGATGTTTTGTTTTTTTTTGTAGTCAACCAAACTGACAGTCATCAATGCATCATCCCTATAGATATTGGGATGGGGTATCTTCCCCTGTGACTGATTTTTGACTTACACTGGGGTATGTGTTGGTTTCGGGTGGTGCTACAGTAATTGGTCCCATTGATGTTTCTCCAGTCCCAGCTTTCGGGTAGGGTGCTCAAATCCATGTACTCATGTGGGCGTGGGCTCATGCTACAAGAACACAGTGTTGATCATCAGATAACAGGAATAAATTGTATACATAGGAACTGTACAGTAAACCTCGATGAAAGAAAAAAAACTTATTTTATTTGATCATGTGAATAAAACTTTCCTGTTTATGACTTCCTTTTGCTGACATATCTAGAATCTCAAAATTGAACTTTTGTCAGATGGAGGAAATAGATGTACCAGTACTTCAAAGATCATATACCGGTACAATTCAAGATTTCCTGATGTGATTTTTCCTCATTTCAGTGACGAGGTTCCTGATCAGCTTTTTTAATTTCTTTATTATTTTTTTCTTTTTTTTTTTTGTCTATATGTACAATTGATAATTGATACTTAAATTCACATGGATTATATCAAAATTAATCAATCAAATTTGCATGAAAAAATATTAGATTCCTGAATGTCCTAAAGCATCCCTCGCAAAAAATTAGTCATATATATATTTATCCTATACTAGCCCTAAATTGCTGCATCAACCTCAGAGCCAAGTTCAATCAGCTTGGTTGAGCACCTGACTAGAGATCCAGCAGGCCCGGGTTCTAAAATTTGTGTATGGTCCATCATCATTTCTCCTTTTCAGTTACATTACATTCTTGAGGTTTCTATTACATGGGTAGGGGAGATTTCAGTTTATACTGCACAGGGTTGAAAACAGCACAGTATATATCTTCTCTAACTTAAAAGTAAACCGTATTAGGAAAGGATTAAGCCTATAAACAATGTAAATATATGACTGGACAGATTCATTGCTCATTAGACTGCAAGAAAGAAGAAATGATAATTATATTTATAGCATTAATTGTTTTAAAATATGAATAATTTCAGATCTCTATCAGTCCTGTACATTATCACAATCTCTTCATTTAGCTACATAGCTTGAATTAAACTCTATCCAAAGATATCCTTGATTCACATTTTGCTTAATTACTCAATATTTGTAAATACCTCCCTGTTTCAAGTAAATGATGTTCATTCAAAAGTAGGAAAAATTTTGAAGATTTCTCCTTTGAGTTGCCCTCTCTAGCTTATCAGGTTTTAATACACAGCTAAAAAGTGTGATGTCTATTGGGATTTTGCATCGCTACAGACCCAGATGATAATGTTGAAAATTTGTGCTAGGTATTTCGAGTGACTTCCGAATGGAGAAAAGATATCAACATTCCCCTTCTCATTCTCTGTAAGAAATTTGTTTATGTTCTTGTGAATTTTTCAGAGTGAAAAGTGATACTATGTGAATGATTTTATCTTGGGTATTTTCCCTTTCATGTATTTTAATTGCATTACTATCACAGTAGCTGCAATAATGTAGCCCTCTCCCGATTTTTTTTTTTTTTTTTTTTGGGAGAGGGCTACAACTCCATAGGATCTCCGTAATGGTGCAAGTGCGGGAGTGATTCACTCCCGCAACGATTTCGTCTCAAATCGTTTATAAATGACAATAACATTTGTATTTTTTACCTGAACTCAAACGTTGTAGATGTCTATGGCTTAAATTAATCCAAAAATATCAAGTACAGTCCATATATCGGTTATTTTTCGTGTATGTCAACAACGAAAGTTGAATTTGTCCGCCATGTTTACTGACCTTGACCGGTTTTGGGACAGCCAATGAGAATTCAGGAGCGGATCTTAAACTGAATACAGGAATTCCCCTATTTTAAACGTATTTAACGCGGTAAATATGAATTTTCCATTACATACCATTTCCTTAAATGATGTTTTAGTGATATAACGAGGTAAGATCAATTATTTACACTGACATTCACGTTATCAAGCCCTTCAAAAGTCCAAGCGTACATCCCACAAAATCACGCGAGAACTGTCATGGCTGCTGAAAAAGACGACTAGTAAACATGCTGATGTGTTTTATCTGGTTTTGATTTATATACGGTTAATTTGTTCAACCTGAATTAAAAAATCATTTTATCTAAAGGAAGTCAAATATAAATTCGATCTTTTCAGACCGAAGTCAGCCGCATTAAAAAAATAATTTTGCACCATTACGGAGATCCTGTGGAATTGTAGCCCTCTCCAGTAAACATCAGATATAAAAAATCGGAGAGGGCTACATTATTGCAGCTACTATCACAGGTATGTGTATTTTTATTAAAAATTGTCCAAATGTCTTTGGACAGACTATAGATATATAGCTTGGGACAGTCTATAGATCAATATATAGCTTTGGACAGCTAGACTATAGAAATATAGCTTTATTCAGCTATTCAGAGTAGCTTGATTTAGTTATTTTGTCATACATATTTCTTAATGAGTAATTTTTTCACCATGTATAATAAAATCGCACTTTAGTGCAGTGATAGTTTTCAACTTTGAACTGTTCTGTAAACAATGCATGTAAAAGATTACTAAATCAAAGTGTGTCCATTCCATGCCTCAATGCACATAGTGGAGGACAGTTACCCAAACAATGGAAATATATCTTTTGCTTAAACGTGATTAAAAGCTGCAATCTTAGATCTATCTTTAACAGTTTAAGTATGGTTACTTTTTTAATGGTCCAGGGAGGGTTCTAATGGGAGTAGTAAGTAAATTGTGATTTTTTTTATTTCTTATATAATAAACATTTTCGTGAAAAACTTAAATAACTTTATCACGCTATTCTGAATAGCTTTATAAAGTTATATAGCTTATTCAATCTATATACCTAAATCAAAGATTGTATTTAATAATTGGACCTGTCTATGAGAGCCCATACATGCCAACTATCCCGATTTTTGCGGGATTCTCCCGATTTCACGTCGTCAAAAATACAAATCCCGATATCCCGATCGGGATTGTCAAAATACCCCGAAATCCCGATTCTCAAAAAATCCAACACGTTTTACGACAATAAGTCCCGATTTCCATCTAAAATTTCAAATCCCGCGCTGCTTGTCTTCGCTGACCAATCAAAAAGCGGGATTATGACCGCCATTGCTGTTTACCTGTATCGCGTGTGTGTATATCGGGATGTGTGAATTGATGTAATTACCTGTACGCTACCTGTGTCTGGGTATTTGCAAACCTAATGAGGAGCATGTTTTGATAGTAATTAATCGGGAAGTATCGGGATAAACAGCAAAATGCCATACTTTAAGTTTTTACACAAACTTCGACAAGAATGGGGTTACACCACCAAAGAAAACGAAACTTTTATCCCAATATCGGGAGGCAGATTCCCGATTTCGGGATGACTATCGGGATCGTAATTGGATGACAACCATGTATATTGCCGTGTAATAGGTATGTTTAACTTATATATAGTACAATTGAATATATTTATTGGCAGGGTACATTCTATTGTGTACACATGACACTAGGAGAGATTGACAGCTAATACATTATCTACAAGAAGAATAGATATGTTAAACTTTATGAGTAACAATTTTTTTTTTTTATTTTGAGGGATTTTAGGGTAGACCATGGTGGAATGAATGATGTTACAAAGAACACGAAAACAGCCATCCATCAAGCCACCTGCTGCTACCAACTTCTTTGTGAAATTAAAATTGGAGCAAGATGAAGGTATTACTAAATTTTTTAATATTAAGCTATAAACAATTTTAAGTCAGGAAAAAATTATAAATACTTTCTTTCACTTTTTATAGCAACTTGACCAATAAATGCTTTTTAATATTTAATTTAATTAATTAATCATTTTATTTTGTAGATGTCACAAGAGCAGAGGTCCTGTTTGCCAACTGCGTTGCAGAACTTAGTGCTTTTTGAACTGCTATACCATACTATTTATTGTTTGTTGAGATTTTAAAGATTGATTTAATAAAGATTGATTTAATATATGAAAATAAAGTTATGTACTTTATTTATGATTTCATTTGAAAGAGGAGATTGTTTGATAAACACATTAGGATAATGTTAAATAGATAAAGAAACAGATGAATTTCTAAGAGTTCAATTGTTTATACAAAGCAATTACACGACAAAATGCCGCAAAATTTCCTTCTAGGAAAATGCCGTCGCGCGTAAAATCCCCCATGGAGATTTTCAAAAGTTGGCATGTATGAGAGCCTACAATAACTACATGAATATGTACATCAGACTTTTTCAAGTTTTTGTGCAATATATTATAATTGCGTAATACTTTAATACTTCTTACCCTACTCGGATCTCCTCTGGGAACATTTTTTTGAAACATGCTTTACTATTCAACTTCTTGGCTTCCTGGAGTGATACCCAGTTTGACTGGGATAAAACAGCTCCCAGCAAACAAACCGAAACCACAACCGATTTTGCCGCATCCATAGCTAAAAGTCATATGACAAAGTCACATGATTTTCTAACCACGTGACTTTGTTAAGTCGTACAAAAGTTATTCGTAAAATAACACTCAGATGCCAAAAGTGTTAGTCGAAATTCGAGAAACATGCAATTTACTTATTTGTAAGTGGTTTGTTTGTCAACATATTTAATTCGCATGCCAACATAAATATGTTGCATGTTGACATCAGAGACATGAATGAGTTGAACGTCGATAAAATATGTTACATTAATGATATATAATTATATATTTACATATCTACCATGTATTATTTCCTCTATTTCTTACGGAAACTTATAGTTAATTCATAGCTCTACAGAAAAAGCCAGACTGAAATCTACACGCCCCGTTTATCGATTGGTCGAAACCTACAGCAGCCGGCTGAAACTGACGCCGGAGAAATTGACAGGACTGAAATTGGCACGCCCTGTTTATCGATTGGTCGAAGACTACAGCGACCTATAGCTAAGTAAAATCGCGGACTGCATGACATAATCATGATGATGTCAGACTCAGTGTCACAAGAGACGATTTGGCTGTTTCTTTTAGCTGACGTACTTATGTACATTAACAGTATTTTAGTGAATTTTACTAACTTTTCATTATCAATTTATTACATGTAATTAGTTAAAAGAAAGATGTTGATATAAACAATAAAGTGCTTTCTTTGATGATTCATGTGGGTTATGAAAGTGGCGATCATTGCAGAAAAAAATACATAAACCCGCTAACGCGGGTTATGTATTTTTTCTGCAGAGTCGCTACCCGTTCATATCCCGAATGAATCACCGAAGAAAGCATTTTATTGTTTAAATATCGCATGTCGACATAAATTATATAAGATTCAAGACTTGGATTGATAAATTAAAAAAAATTCTAGCTTTTTTTGCATTATGTTTAAATATGTTTCCAACCTCCAGTTCCTGAGATTTGACATTCAAAGGAAGATTTCTCGGCTTGCATATTGCAAGGATATTAATTAAGTAGAGCTCTAAAAATATCTTTGTATTGTTTGAAATATCAAATTTTACAAATGAGTTG